>NC_041393.1:425583988-425683635 GCF_002162155.2 Triticum dicoccoides | reverse complement strand
AATTTGTGTGTGTGTGTAAGATAAATATATAGGGCGACTGGCCTACCGGAACGTTAGAGGGCACATGTCAAGTTTGTGTGTGGCAGGGAGACATGACTAGAGCGCTCGATGTATCGGTGTGTGTGGGGGGGAGGGGGTGGGGGAGGGGTAGGCAGAGGCCTAACTATAGAGGTAGAATGACTCGTATATGTGTTGAGAAGGAGAGACATAGCTATGTCTTGAGGGAGATCGGTCGACATCCATACATAACTGAAGGACGGGAAATATGATGGCACAGAGAGAGAGAGAGAGAGGAGAGAGAGGGTTGGAGAGGGGTAGAGTGTTGGATCGATGATGGAGTTGCTTCTCAAAGATGGTGGGAGAGGCCTAGTAGACAAACTGAGGGTGGAACTGCAATGTTATCAATAAGAGTGGGGATGTGTTTCTGTGTGTGCCTGTGCGTGATAGATCTGTCGGGACCCGTCCATGGATGATGAAGGGGAACCATGTGTTTGAGCAAACCTAACAAGATCGGTAGATCAATTGTTGTTTGTCGTAGGAAGGGAGAGACACAACTAATGAGATAGATCGATCGACATGTGGGTAAAAACGAGTTATAAGGACCTAGCTAGCTATATGTATAGCGAGAGATCGGTCAGTGTACGGATAGATAGAGAGAATGGAGCTAGGAGGTGGTGAGAGAGGCCCAGCTACTAGCTAGATAGGGGGAGGAGTGTGCGGTTGTGAGATTGATGAAAAGAGGGGTAAGAGTTTACACGTGTGTGTGACCGTATGAGAGACACGAGGCAAGGACACATAAAGGAGGAGATTGAAGGTGTGTGTGTATGTTGTAGGCAGGCATCGCTGGAGAGGTTTACCGATTGGTGTGTGTTGGAAAGGAGTTGTGGAGACTCTGGGAGAATGACCTAAAGAAAAAAATGAATGTGCCCGGTGGATAGAATACCGAGGGAGGGGGAGGGCGTGGAGGGCGTGTGCATGCACGAGAGATAGTTAGTGGTAGCTTCAAAGGTTAGAGGATTGTGTGGGTGTAAGAGACTAATAAAGATCATAATTTGATATGAAAGCGGATTCATATATTTGAATAGGAGATCATAGTGTTTTAACCATATGCATGAATGAATATAGCGGTGATACACGTGATGTGCACATGTTATACCGTAATGTGATAATGCATGGCATTTGCAACTCACAGCTATATGCCGAACAATCTAAACCATACTATACATAAAAAAATCTCACACTTTCTTTGAATTTGTGATAATGTGTGGCGTTTGCAGCTTACAACTAAATATCGAACAATCTAAACAATAATATATATCGAACATTCTCATATTTTATTTGAATTTGTGGTAATGTGTGGTGTTTGCAACTCACATCTAAATACTTGTAGGCGTAGGGGGCGGGGCACTATACATAATGTGCTAAACACATTATACATATGAGACATGGTTTAGATTATGAAGATCTAGCTAGAGCTAGAAATGTATTGTGTTTTGAAATCAACATAAAGTGGATTCAAAAAATCGAGTTCGAGTTCATATAGTACACATAGTTCATCTGTAACTCGAGACTAATCATGTGGTGTGCTATGAAGATAATACACAAAGGATGGTTTAACTTGACAATAATGATGATTATAGATCTTATTAAAACAGAGAAACAAATTCAAATGCTTTGACTTCACAACAATCATTACTGTAGATCTTATTCAAAAAGAGAAACAAATTCAAATTTAGTTCATATTGAAGCGGTAGTATATACATTTGGAATGCACTAAAACTTTCATTTGAGTAGTAGGTTGCATGCATTATACACGTAGTGAAATATTTTAATTGAACATAACATGAATTCAAAGTTCACTCGAAGGACAACGGAGAGGGCCTCGCGGGCCCTACGGAGGTCTGTTACAGCACCCGCTGCTCATTCAGGAAGCCAGTATCATCGGACACCTATGAGCACCTTCGAGAACGGCATGAAACGGTAAGGCCGTGCTTGGAAGCTCTAGTTTATTTCAAACTTGTATTAACATACAAGTGTAATTTACTCGTCATCGGAAGGCCCGAGGTCTGTAAGTAAAACTGGCGGGTTACACGTGTAATTTGAGAGACCAGTGTATATTTTACGAGCATTGCTATATGGACGACATTACCAGACGATACATGCACGACGTGCGTATCATGCCATCCATGGGCAAGGCTGAAACAACAGCTAACGGCTGGATTAAAAATCGTTCGAGTGTCATTCAACGTTTTTATCGTGTGTGAAGTACTTCCGATATTTTACTAGTCGAAATCGACCAACTAAGCGCCTTCGCCCGAGACCATCTTCTTTAATTTACAAGCGTCAGTTTTACATGCGATTTTTTTCGTTGGAAAACGACGATCCAATCACGGCCTAATATCATGAGTTGGTCGGAAGATCATATGGTTTCACGTCTAACCTACCCGACATGTCGTATAGGCTATGAATGAAACATCAAACGATGAACTTCTTACGCACGGAAACAACAGAAGAGGATGATCTTCTTAACAAGCAAATCACTGGCATTAGATCGACATGCAAAACAATACGAAGCATTATTCCCAGGAGGCACGGTGAACAGCTCGTGATGCCGCATGCCACAACATTCCAAGCTCAACTTTGCAATCAAACACAAGGCCTGGCATTACATAGACAATATTCAGAACAAACTCTTAACACAGGAATATCTCAGCAGAGTAACTATTTACTTCTAAACTGAACTCAAGAATAGGAAAAAACACTCGACGCTGCTCACAACAAGGGCGTCCCACTCAAAAATATCAAATGCATGTCTTCTGGCTAACATCAATGAGAAAATTTTGACAAGGTTTTCCAATTCCAATATATTAAACTAACGTCTTCTTGCTAACATCAATGAGCAAATTTTGACAAGGTTTTCCAATTCCAATATATTAAACTAACGTCTTCTTGCTAACATCAACACTACTAGGAAAAGGGCTATAGATGAGATGGACACTAATGGCGCACAAGACATGTGGTGCGCCACTACTATATACTAATGGCGCACCATGTGTTGGTGCGCCATTAGTGTCCAAATACTAATGGCGCACCACATCCCTGGTGCGCCATTAGTAACAATTTTTTTTATTTTTTAAAAAACTACTAATGGCGCACCAGGGGATAGTGCGCCATTACTAGTTTAAACTAGTAATAGCGCACCACATCCACGGTGCGTCATTAGTAAACAAAATTCAAATTTTTGTCAATTTTTTTTTCAAAACTACTAATGGCGCACCAGGGGATAGTGCGCCATTACTAGTGTTAACTAGTAATGGCGCTCCACATCCACGGTGCGCCACTAGTAAAAAAATTTCCATATTTTTTTTATTTTTTTTCAAAACTAGTAACGGCGCAGCGTGGGAGTGGTGCGCCATTACTAGTTAAACTAGTAATGGCGCACCACTCCCACGGTGCGCCATTACTAACTTGGCCCTTCAGTTAAAAAAATAAAAGAAAATGATAAAAATGTCAAAAAAATAAAAGAAAATAAGTTTCCCATGTGATATGTGGTCTAGTTGTTCGGAAAATTTACAAATATAAATTTAGACTTTATTTGCAAAATCTCTCTGGAAATTTCTAAAATGGGCATAACTTTTGCATACGAACTCAGATTAAGAAGTTTTTTATATGAAAAATCATCTACTCAAAAAGTTACATCCGAATTTAACGGGGGGAACCCCGTTAAACATTTTCAAAATCCCCAAAAACCCAACAGAAAAAAGTTACGGGGCTTTCAAGATCTAGAGGCAAAAAAATTCAAAAAAATTCAAACTTACTAGTGGCGCACCGTGGATGTGCTGCGCCACTAGTAACAGAAAAAAAATTGGTTTTGAATTTTCTTTTTTGATTTTTTTTTTCAAAAAAGGATACGTAATATGACCTGGAAGTTTGATATATTTTTCAAAATGTCATCATAGTCATGAACATGAACAAAGCCCTAGACATCAACAAGGTATAATAGGATTGATATGCTAGATATATCAGCAAGTGCCTGTGAAGTGAGCTGTTGCTGGGGTTGGATAGAACTCTGAAGTTAAGAGTGCTTGGGCTGGATTAGTGTGAGGATGGGTGACCTTTCAAGAAGTTTGACCACGGAGTTCGATTTGACCTGAGATTAAGCATATTTACCCGAGATTAAGCCATAGTGACCTGAGATTAAGAAAAAAATGAAGAAAAAATTTGAAAAAACATTTTTTTTAAAAATTTGGAAAAAACATTTGGAAAAAAATTGTTACTAATGGCGCACTTCGATGTGGTGCGCCATTAGTATACCAGATACTAATGGCGCACCGTGGGCTGTACTAATGGCGCACCAGCGGTGTGGCATTAGTATACCAGATACTAATGGCGCACCACAGGTGCGCCATTAGAAAAAAATCTAATAGCGTGGTCCTAGTGGCGCACCTGTAGTGCGCCATTAGTAGCGAAAACAGGTGCGCCACTAGCAGCCCTTTTTATAGTAGTGCAATGATTAAACTTTGACAAGCTTTTCCCATTCAAAATATGTAATGCCTATTGTTGATGACTTGTCTTAATGGGAAACAAAGCAGGAGAGGAGCAATTCTCCATTAGTGTGATTCATTCATATTGACTGCGAGATAATCTTAACAATGCCTTGGTTCAACATGTATAAAGAACGACAAAGCAGAAAAGTACCATTCCTAAAACAATGCAACTGATTCATTTTTAAAGAGACATTGTCTTAACAATACCTTGGTTAAACATGTAGAAAGAACTACAATGCAGGATAGTACCATTCCTAACAAGTGTTGCAGTTTTGAACTAAGATTCAGTAGTTAATTAATTCTGAGAGTGGCATTGCTTAATTTTACCAGCGGCATTAGATTAACGAAAAGCATAAACAGTTCCAGGGGGGAGTGGGCGCAACAACAATATGTGCTTCCATCTACTTATAAAGGGGGTAATGCAGAGTTTGTTGTAACAAAGCAACAAGCATCATGTCTGGGTTGGTCCCATTTTTGTTCACTACTTAATGGGAAAAGACAGCAATACAATAGCTTCAATTCAACATTTATTTAAAACTGTACCAATACATGTAGCACAACATCTCAAAGCACACTGCACAATCATGTGGATGAAGGCCTGTACTGACCTTTCATGAGAACACCAGGATAAAATATGAATCTGCTAACACGAATAGGAAATCCAATCTCATTTTGTGCAGTTGCACTGAAATCAAGCAAAGTGCTTCGCGTAGCGAAGCAAAATGTCGCAATAGCAACAAGTTGAATAGATATCATGTGGTTGAGACCAAGATTTCAAACAACTCGACAGTAACACTAGAAACAAATCTCGATCTCCTTTTGTGCAGTTCCACCAAAATTAAGCAAAGTCACTGGTGTGACATTCAAGTTGAACTGCACAAAACACTCTTAAAACATAAGTGTTTTGTGTAGCGAAGCAAAATGTCGCAATAGCAACAAGTTGAATCGATTCCCCTGTTTTAATAGAGGCAAAAAAGGAAACAATTACTTGCCGATAAAGGAGGATGAAACAAACGGTGACAGAAAGAAGCATCTAACTTATCTTGGATGGAAAACAAAGTAGGATAGTAGCATTTCTAAAATGGTTGCATTGATTCATATTAACAGAGACACTCTCTTGAAACAACATTCGTTAAAAAATGTAATTTACCTTTAACAGTGGCATTGCTTCAATTTTCCGGCGACATTCTTAGATTAACAACAACAAATAGCTGTATGGGACATGCTAGCACCATGTGCGTCCACACGTATAAATAGGTGATGCAGAGTATGTAGCCAAGGAGCACATCTGTGTTGGTCCCATATTTGTTCTCTTTGAACTTTTTTCCTATGTGAGGGCAGCAAATCTAGTCCTGCACAAACTACCCGACCCCCCCCCCCAGTTTCTTTCCCTTTTCAACAAAGAGATCGGTTCCTTACAGATGTGTGTACTGGGTTACCCCCTTTTTCCCTTTTCGACCAACAAAGCGGCTGGATAGCCAGTCTATACTACCTATCCTCCCTCCTTTCCTCATTGAACCACGTCCTAGATTCATGCTCCACCCCACCGCACCTTTCTTTCCTCTTTGAACCAAGACCTAGATTCGACTACTGATCGAAAAGGATCCACATGCAGCTACAGAAACGACGGTTTCAAAGAAACTTATACCTTAGGGTCGTCAGGATGTGGCAAGGTGTGTGGCGGGAGGCCGGATCTGCCCACACTACGTACGGCAGCGAGGAAGAAGGGGTCGGTGGCCCTCCCGCACAGGCGCTGGGTGAAAGAGAACAACGCAGACGGCAGTGTATTGCCTCCCTCGTCGAAGGCGATAGAGTTAATGCTGCACCTCCTCCCCTTCCCGGTGCGATAGGAAACAGACGCCTCCTTCACTAGCTATGAGGGGGGAGAGAGAGACAAGACGCCAACACAGTCTTGTTAAGATCTGGTGAAGAGAGGGTGAGAGACTGTGAATATAGCAAACCCTAGCAAAGGAACGCTGAGCCTCCAGCGTGTAACATATATGTATTGCGGCGAGCGTGTGGAGAGTGCAAACCCTAGCGAACAAGCCCTGAGGCTCCCGCTTATATATATACTAATGTAGTACGGACTGAGCTCCGGTGCCTTCACTCCATCTGCTTTTGGCTGTATGATAGGTGAGCCAGCCACATTTTGGGCCCACCTGTCATAAACCCAAAGGCAGGTGCACTAACTAAATGAAGCTGCGTCCATATAGTACTCTCGTGTGTATACGACTAATATATAGTGGAGTGGTTTTCTTATTCTCTCCATAACAATCGTTTTAATTTGTGTAAGTACGAAACGAAACTCTTTATTTAATGTACAGTGAAGAAAACTGGTACTACTTCCGATGAACTAACTATCCACGCCCACGCGTCCTGCTCGCACTTCCTGTCCTTCATGTGTGGTACACTACCCTCCCTTAAGTGAACAACCACACATGCGCCAAATTATCAGAAACGTGTGAGAGTGTGTACAAATAAAGAATTTTAATTTCAATTATCGGAAAGGTTTGAAAGTATTACAAAGTTTGACTTCAGTCAAATCTAATATGCAGAGTAAATAATAATGGAGGGCTACTACGTCCATCTGGGTTTTTAGTCCACACCATTTTTTAAATCAAAGTTAATAGCTAGACAAATAAAATTACAGGGGAACTGGAGACAAAGTTGTGAGAAAGCTTAGAAATCAATACAAAACTTATGCTCTTAGTACCAACGTCGATCCTTCTTCGAGGAAACATTTGGTTCATAGCCAATTGTGTGATAAAATTGCACCAACGTGAAAGACGACTGCGTCTCCAACGCAACCAAGGTGAACTGATGAAGGATATCATCTTTGTGCATAACAAGCAAAGAGCACTAATGGAACACAACTTGTTTTTCATTGAAAATTGATCAGCTTCACCAGCCGACGCAACCATGAGGGGCGACCATCAGCATCGATAGGTCATCGTGGTGATGCATCATCCATTTGGCATCAAGTTTGGGTGAGGCACCTATGAAGTTCGACAAATCCTCACTGTGGTCTGTTTCTTCTCAGTAATCTAGCTCGAGGAAGGAAGAACCATTTGGCAGAGGACAGTGAGATGGAACAACAATGGCCATCCAATTTTGTGCAGTTCCACTAAAATTGAGGAAGACATGCCCGGGTATGGAGACACGCATCACTGTTTCCAAAAATATAAAAATGGGTTAATGAAAAGTACACCAACAAACAGAAGCATCATAATTATATCTTGATGGGAACTAAACCAGGATATCCGAGAGAAAAAAGCATTTCTTCTTTTAACTAGTGATAGTACTACCACCATATGGACAATGACCGCACAACCACCATGTACTTTTTGTCGAAACAACATGTATACCTCCACCGAGGCATAAATCAGGACAACTTTTCGAGTGGCATTTCCTCTATAATAGTACTAGTAGGTGATCTTGGACCAGCCGACGAACCCTAGCTACTATGCATGGGGAGCTGGGGAGTAGTCGCATAGAAGAAAACCCGCACGCAGCGACCCGGGGAGCTGGACCAGTACAAGAAGTTATACCTCGGGTGGGCGAGATGTCGTTCAGGCGGGCGGGCGGGATCTGCCCACACGACGGCAGCGAACAAGGGCGCGGAGGATCTTTGTCCGTGGCAGCGCCGGCTCCGAGAGGACGGTGCACATTGGCTCCCTCCGTCGCTGATGGCGACAACGTCAACGCTGCACCTCCTCACCTCCCGCAGCAGACGGGATTCGGCCGGATCTGTGACCACCGGTGAGGAGAGAGATAGACTGTACACTGTCATCTTGTTTTGATATGGAGAGGGTGAGAGAGCGAGACGCGAGAAACTCTATCAAACAAGAGTCTATAATGGAGTAAAAAAATCTCTCCATAGTAGTGGTTTTAAATAGAATATGCGCGTTCCCGGAAAAAGAAACAAAAATTGGCGGATAATTTTTTAAGGGTCTGTCTAGGACACATCTAGATGTGACATAGTTATGTCACATCTAAGTTGATGTCCACTCTGTTTGTGGTCTATGTTTTTTGTCCTAGTTTTTTTGTTTCTTGTTGCTACATTATATACTTGTGGGAGCTTAGATGTGATATCCTTAAATAACATCTACTGATTTTCTAATGTACCAAGAAAGAAAACTCGATCAAAAACATGCCCCCGCTTCTAGGTCACGAGAGTTGTCACGCACACACACATAGACATAGACAAGCATATCCGTGTTTACGTAAAATTCCATTTCCATCTCCATCTCCAATCATATTTGTCCAACTGGCACATTATTTACGTTGTTAATTATACACGCAGCAATATTAACGTACATCATCTCTTGTTTGCGCACGTCCGGACCGCTGCCACGGCCGGTCCTGACCAACCCGAACCCTCTTCATCACCCGCGCATGCTTCCCGGCCGAAACGGTCAGTGCCACGTTCATGCCCGGCCAGAGCGGACGCGACCTCTCACTGGCGTCGGCATTGAAGCGGCACGCCGGCCGAGAGAGCATCGCCCGCACCGCTTTCGGGTGCACGCGGCTGCTCCGCATTCAAAGGTCGCAATAGCCGGCTACAACATGCATGTAAAAAGTTTTTGGGAGTCCTTGCTACAGCTAGCTGTCCTCCCCCAATTCGTCAATCTCTTCCAGTAGTGCTAGTAGTACTCCATGGCGCGATCCATCGACAAGCAGGGGGAAAGTTATCTTATACTCGGTTTGCGTTGAGGGGCATGCTGAGCGACCGTGTTGGGTCGAGCCGTGGAGGAGGGTGAGACACGAACACGACAGACGTGATTTAAACGTTGGTTTTGCCCGATGGCGCGATCCAACGAAACGAAACGTTAGTTTCTCTCCGTTTCCATTTTTTCTTCGGTTTTGCTCCGGAAAAAAGTTGTGAGAGCGTGTACGAAAGAAAAACTACTGTTGTGGTCACTACGACTTAAACCCTAAACCGTAAACATGATTTAATTCCCTGGCCAGGTAGAACCTGTCGAAGGAAAGACGGCTGGCACCCTCGGATCATACGATGCTTTTGTGCAGTTCCACTAAAATCGACCTAAGCATCCCTGATGGCAAAGATATTGAAGAAGTGTGATTAGAATAATAGTACTGGCACTAGTTCATGAGACATAAAATCATCACAAGTAGAAGCCAGTAGAAGTAGAGAAAGATCGACATGGAGATGGAGCTACGGCAGTGGAGCAAGATGGCTCCAAAAGGAAGATGGACTACCTGGGACGTCAGGCTGTAGCTAGAAGGGCGGTTGGGTCGCGGCATCGGCCCATACCGCGGTGACCCCTGATTGGGACGCACCGACTATGGGTTTTCTCCCTCGCCGATGTCGACCGCGTCTACATTGAACATTGTTCCCTACCCCCAGCGGCGGGATCAGGCCCGTCGTTCTATGCTTGTGAAGAGAGCAACCTTAGCAAGCAGGCTTGTAGCTTAGGCTCCTGCTAGTGTATATATAGTGGTTTTCTTTTTCTCTCCATATCAACCATTTTATATTGTGTACGTGTCATTCAAGAGTGAAATGATGGTTGCTTCTTCCGACTAACTTACTGTGTGATTTGACTGCTCCTTAGTGGACCCTACACGTACTCCCCCTACGTGTATGCAACAGTCACACGTACACTTGGACGCAAAAACGCACACGACGCCCTAATGAATGCATGTCCGAGCACACGATGGAACACACACGGTCGCGCTAAGTGCTCAACCTACACGTGCATGCACACACATACTCAGTCAGGGTGAACTAGTGACCGTATAAACACCGGAAAATATATATATTGAGCGCAGTGAGCGTATTATAAAGTCCACTGACCGTATTTTTACAAATATACAGTGACAGGCAGTGTATTTATCTTGTTTGAAATTAATCCATATTAACCAGAGAGGAGGCAGTATTAACGATGGCAATTTTACCCATGGGTACGGGTACCCGCGGATACCGTACCCGCATGGGCAGGGTATGGGTACAATTTTATACCCATGGATAGTACCCATACCCTACCCATTAAGTCGTGGGTAGGGTACGGGTACAGCCTTTTACCCATGGATATGCCCATACCCTGCCCATTTATATTAACATGTGAATTTTACATGTGATTCACAAGTGTGCCTATGTTAAAGTTGTTTCGTGAGTTTATGAACCTATGTTAAAGTTTGCATCAATTGTCAATTTGAATTGAGATAATTATCATGTACTCATCTAACTGTTATTTAGTTGAAATCAATATCTTTTTTTGTTAAATGTGCTGTAGATGAATGTAAAATTATGAATAACTTATTTACTATTTGATCTTCCCGTTAGGTACCCAATGGGTATGGCTACCCGTCGGGTATGGGTACGGGTAAAGTTTCATACCCGTGGGTACGGGTATGGGTAGAATTTTGTACCCATTGACTACACGGGTATGGGTATGGTATTGCTCTACCCGCCCCATACCCTACCCATTGCCATCCTTAGGCAGTATGGACTAGCATTACTTGCGCGCGGTGGCTCGAAGGACAAGGAGAAACTTTTGACTAATGCAAGCTCTCCCTCGCTCAGGCGGTGGACGTGCAACAGGTAATTCGGTGTCAGATTGCCAGAAGCATACACTATACTACTAGTGCTACTATTGTTCGACTTCCCGAATAGGCAACAACCAAGCGCAAAGTTTACTAATATAGTCTATAAAGGTACATACTATACTAGTACTAGGAACCGGATGGAGGAGCATCTGCACTCTTATTATAATTTTAAAATGTGATAAAGCAATCTTCAACACATTTGGTTCTCTTCGAGAGTTCTCGCATGTGATAATGGAAGTTGATTGCATGGAACACTCGCCACAATTCTCGCTTAATTCTGGCTCATATCCTGTTACAAATAGTAGCGCTCGGTAATATTTCCTCTCTTTTTTTGTTATTGAGCATGTAAACAGGTCAGCAAACCTTGCGGTGCATCTTCGTCCGAACCGTGCTTGCTGCACTTTGAATGTGGCCGAGAGCTGGCTTGATGAAACACCTCGCTTCCTACTTCTTTTTGCGGGGTACCTTGCTTCCTAGTGACCAGTGTCTTGGCTGATCATCCTAAGAATGCTTATATATGAATAAAGCTCTCTCATTTACCCGCAAAAAAGATTAAGCCATATTAACTAGAAAGGAGGGAGTACGGACTAGCACTACTTTTTGGTGTGTCCCGTCAACTTGCAGAACGAGGAGAAGCTTGTAGGACAAGGTGAAGCTCGCTTACGCCTTTTTACTAATGCAACCTACCCTCGGTGGACATGCATCAGTCCATTCGGTGTCATATTGTCAGAGGCATACACTGTAGTACCCAACATGCAGAGTACCATCATTGTTCCACTTCAAGAAGAGGCGAAGAGCCAAGCGCAGTAGTACGAGTAGTAGTACTACTAGAACCGCATGGTGGAGCATTTGTCTCTTATTTCTTTTTATCTCTGATAAAGTACATGTTTATTCCGGAGAAGGGCGGAAAACGGCAGCCCAACATGTAATGAATGATATTGATCAACCAACCATGCTCGAATATATCTTGTCCTCCATGCGGACCCGTCAGTGTGTTCTTGCTCCTCGTCTCTCTCAAGGAACGGCGGGTTGGCTATTTGCCGTTAGTTGAGATCGGTTTGCTCATACTCCTGTCCCACATGTCAGTGATATGCCAAGAGGAGGTGCATTGACCGACTGGCCATACGCGTACTTGGTTTTGAACCTTCATACTACTCCTCCCTCCGTCACAGTTTACAGGGCACGCTTCATTATGATGCATTTCTCTCAATGCATTTCCACCACCAGAGAGACTTTAGACGCATTTGGTTTAATGCTCAATTAATTAGGGCGTGGTAACCACAATCAAGTACACAATTTTCTCTCCATGTAACTACGAAGTGGAGTAAGTGCATGCATGTGTGTACCCGGGGTGGAAGCACTGTATGCATGTGTGTATGCTTTATTCCCTCTAGTAATAGACGCCGTGCTATAACTACCAATGCTATTTTTCAGGCCGATCGCTAGTCGCCTTGGTCCGACAGATCTTTTTTCTTTTTTCTGAAGCGCGCTGTATAAACAGTGACGGATGGAGTAGTATGAGCGGATTCAAAGAAGAGCGTATTGATGGTTGCTTCTTTAGAGCAACTTACAGTGGGAAAGGTGGGGCTTACGATTTGACTGCTCATTACTCACTATTAATGCGGCGCAACGACCGCGCTGAGTCTCCCATGCGGTTGTGCACTACCCCCTCGGTTCTTAAATATACTCCGGAGTATATTTGTCTTTCTAGAGATTTCAACGAGTGACTACTCAAATATATGTCTTTTTAGAGATTTCAAATGGACTGGCACATACGGATGTATATACATATTTTAGAGTGTAGATTCTCTCATTTTGCTCCGTATGTAGTCACTTGTTGGAATCTCTAGAAAGACAAATAGAATATTTAGGAACGAAGGGAGTACACATACGAAGCAAAATGAGTGAATCTACACTCTAAAATATGCCCGTTTGAAATTTGTAAAAAGACAAATATTTGGGAACGAAGGAGTATATTTTGTGCATGGCACATGGACCCGGATGATGAAGAGGCTTCTGGCAATGCTATCAAGCTTCCATCATTTGTGTACATAATTGACGTACTATACAAATAATTTTCCAGCAAGACATGAAATTGTACAATGGTGTGAGCTTTCAGCTTCTGTTTCGCGTGTCTTGCCATCGATGCTCTTTCGGAAACAATAAAAAACTAACTTCCTTGCTAATGCATGTCAATTATTAGCAGATCAGAGCTAATAATTCCATCACAACTGAAGACAGAGTTGTGAGAAGGTGTTAAATTAAAATTGATACATGATTTCATTGGTAGCAACGTCCCCACAGCTCTGTCTAAATCAACAAGGAATGTTGGGAAAAAAGTAGCTGTCTGGAGCATGCAACATTCCAATCATTTTGTGTAGTTCCACTAAAATAGAGTTGAGCGTCCCTGTTCCAAAGATATTAAGTGTGATTACGATAATAGAGGACTGCTGATGAAACACATAAATAGAAGCCAGTCACCTTTGCAGTGTCTCTTAAGACTAACTAGTTGGTGAAGATTAGGCTCGGAGTTGGATGAGGAGGATAGAGCAAAACCAATCTCCCTTTGTGCAGTCGCACTGAAATGTAGAGACGTTGCCCATGTGACATTTTAGTACAACTGCACAAAACACTCTTAAGAAAAAAGTGATTTGTGAAGTTCACCAAAAGGTCGCAATAGCAACGAGGTGAAATGGATAGCCTGTTTGCAAAAAAGAGGTAGAAAGGAAACAATTACTGGCCAATAACAGTTGATGACACATGCGATGACAAAAAAGAAGCATATTCCTTTCCCTAAGGGAAGATAACAACACGGTTGTGTTTGTCTGAAACGGTGTGAGGACGAGAATGCAATATGGAAAGTACGCTGGACGAGCTACGTTTTGGGCAAAGAACTATGGAAGATCCACATGCAGCGACGTGGGAAGACGGGCCGTGGAGCAAGGGCAGAGGGGATACCTGGAGGTCGTCAGGATGTAACTAGGTGAGCGGCGGCGGGTGGAATCTGCGAGCAGGTGGCGTAGGCCCTGCCGCACCGGAGCTTGGTCAGAGAGAACGGCGTGTACCGCAGATCGGGACGTGCTGCCTCGGCACCGTCGAACAGAGAAACGATGCACTTCCTCCCTTTTCCCCCGGCGGATGGGATGCGCCCGGATCAATGACCAATGGTGAGAGAGAGAGAGAGGCCACCGTACTCCCTTTCCCCTGGCGAACGGGATGCGGCCAGATCAGTCACCAATGGTGAGAGAGAGAGAGAGGCCACCGCAGCCTTGTGTGAGATACTCTGAAGAGCGACAAACCAGGCACACAAGGCTCCATTGTATATAGTGAGTGGACTACCTTTTTTCTCCATAAAAATTGTTTTATATTCTGTGTACGTGCCATTGAGCGCTATAACTTTATTTAAAAATAACGCGGCAACGCGTCAAGTCGAACTTTGTTTCATGCAGGCGTGGTACATGACCTCCCTAGGTAAACAACCGCTACAGGCATTCAAATTAGCACGTGGGCTGCCATTTCGTAAATAAATGAGCTCCAACGTGTAAGCGTGAGTAGGTGCATGGTGGACCTATTCTCTTCTTGTATACGTACACCACCTACATGGGGTTGTGTGAGAGAGATACAAACCTAGAGAGATATAGTGTGTGGGTTCTTGAGAGTTTTTTTGGGGGGGGGTTCAATCAAAAAATGTAACATATGCAATGTGTGTGAAATAGAGTCCTGGATATAACATATATATAGAGGGGGCAATCCACGAGAAGAGAGTGGAGGTATCACCGGCTTGAGGTGTCCATAGAATCGAAAAGAGGGATGATGTGTGTGTGTGCGCGCGCGCGATTGATAAAGAGTGCCATCGAATTTGTGTGTGCCCACGTCAAAGATATAGAGTGGCTGGCCTACTGGAACGTGAGAGGGGACATGTGCAGTTTGTCTCTGTGGCATGGATACCTACCTACAGCGCTCGACTATCGGTGTGTGGTGGGGGAAGAGGGAGGCCCAATTAACTATAGAGGTACAATGGCTGGTATATGTGTGGAGGAGGAGAGAGGCCTACCTCATGTATTAAGGAGATCGATCTGCGTCATGTATTAAGGGAGATCGATCGGCAACCATGCATATGTGCAGGAGAGGAATAAGGTTGGGAGAGAGACAGAGCTAGAGTATTGGAGGGGGTGGTAGTGGAGTTGCTTCTAACAAATGGTGGGATAGGCTTGCTAGACAAACGGAGGGCACGCCCGCAATATCAATAAGAGAGGAGATAGTTGCTTGTTGTCTGTGCACGTGCGTGTGAGAGACAGGTTAGGAGGCATGCACGAATTATGAGGGGGGATGATGTGGCTGTGGTAAGCAGACATAACTACATAGGAAGATCAATCGCCCTTTGTTAGAGAAAGGAGAGACATAACTTGTGAGGTACACTTGATCGATGGGGGGGGGTAGTTAAAGTCGATCCAGGTATATGTTGGGAGATCGATCGGTATACATGCATGTGTGTGTTAGAAGCGAACGAGGTAGGAGGAGAAGGATAGAGATAGAGGGATGCATGTAGGAGGTGGTACGAGAGGCATACTATATCGAGCGGGGAGGAGTGTGCGAGTACGAGAACGATGAAAAGAGTGGTGGGAGTGAGGCATGGGCGGTGACAAGAGAAGAGGGGAAGCTTGTGTTTGTGCTAGGCACACCTGGCTAGAGAGGCATATCGATCAATGTGTGCCGTAAAAAGGAGCTGGGAGGCCTACACACACCATGGGTGAACAACCTAAAGTGAAAAAACGAATTTGCACGATGGAGCTAGAGAATGCTGAGGGAGGGTGAGAGGGATGCGGGCGTGTGCATGCACAAGAGAAAGTTAGCGCTAGCTACAAAGATAAGAGGGTTGTGTGGGTGTAAAAGACGTATAGAGGTCATATATACTTCATTATAAAAAGCGAATTCGGGTATTTGAAGAATTTATCATAGTGTTTTAAACCGACACATGTGTGAATATATACAACGGTGTGTCAGGACCCCGACTCAATGCCACATCGATCTAGCATGTAACACCTCATATCACTTTGCGGTCTCACGCACGGTATTCCCACGGGTGTCGCCTTACCTTTGCCCGGGACCGTTTGCGCCTTTTGGCACACGTATATGATAGTGTCGCTAGCATTCATATGATAAGGAGCCCGGGCTGACATGGCTAGTCGTAAACCCAAAGTGGCACAGACTTACAGGGACAGGCATCCATGACCCAGCATCGAACGTGTCGGTCATCAACGAGTGAATTCCAGGCTGTAGCACTGGGCTAGCAGGACTCCGGTGAACCTGGCTGTAGCGGGCTAGCAGGACTCTGGTATTCATCGCGTGACATTTCCCCGAAGGGACAAACACAGGAACGAAGAAGGACACATGCCGGCCAGCCTAAGTGTTCCAGAGCAGTAGCAAGCTACCATGGCTCAGTGGAAACACTAGGAGACATTTCCCGGTAAGAGAGGCTACTAAAGACAAACAACTAGATAGTCAGATCCCACACATACCAAGCATTTCAATAACATACACACAATATGCTCGATATGTGCAAATACAACATGGCATCACAACATGACTCTACGACTCAAGTATTTATTCATTAGGCTCCGAGGAGCGAGATATTACAAACAGGGGTCTCATGACCCAACATTCAGAGCATACAAATCAAAGCACAAGCGGAAGCTAGTATGTCTGAGTACAGACATCTACAAATGAAAAAGGCTTAGTAGCCTGACTATCTACCAGATCCTGCCGAGGGCACAAGATCGTAGCTGAGGTAACAAGCTAAACGTCGAAGTCCACGCGGAACTACTAGCGAGACCGAGGTCTCTCTGCAAAAACATAAAATAGGCAAACGTGAGTACAAATGTACCCAGCAAGACTTACATCAGAACTAACTACATATGCATCATTATCAACAAAGGGGATGGTGGGGTTTAACTGCAGCAAGCCAGCTTTGACTCGGTGGCTATCCTAAACTACGACTGCAAGTAACTCTTTGAGGTGGCGCACACGAGTCCACATATTCACCATATCAATACACCACTATGGATCCGCTCCCGTGTCCCTACGAGAACGCCATCCATAGCACTCACGCTTATCTTGCGTATTTTAGAGTATCCACTTTCACTTGTCTATGAATTGTTATAGGCAACCCAGAAGTCCTTTTCCGCGGACACGGCTATTCGAATAGATAATGTTAACCCTGCAGGGGTGTACTTCTTCACACACGCTCTCACCACTTACCGCCGTTTACACGACATGTACTCGGCAACCTTCAAGCGGAAGCCCAACGAGGGTGTCGGCCACGACCTACCTAAACACTCAAGTCCCTAGTCCAGGTTTATCGCCTATTTGGGTTCCATCTATGAGGAGTTCCGGCCGAAGTTTCGCTCACAGCCCCAAACGATGTGTACAGGGTTCCGTGACACCAAACGGGCGCCCGGTTTACCCGGCCACGTGCCTACCGCATCACAGCCCACCCCTACGGTCAGCGCTGCGCACGGCCTCCAGCATACTACAAACACCAGAAACTACTTGCAACTCCTGGACAGAGGACAAGGGTGATTAAGAAGCCGAGAGGGTCCATTGGTTTCGGGCCCAATGCGTGGTAGTAGCTGAATCATGGATCACAAACACAGAACTCAGTTCCTGAGGACGGCTGCAATGAGACAACCCACCATGTACTCCTACATGGCCTCTCACCGCTACCTTTACCAAATCGTGTTCACACACTTAGCTCACACACAGTAGGACATGTTCACACACCTCTGATTCATCCTTGATGAATCAGACCTGACTCAACTCTAAGCAATAGCAGGCATGACAAACAAACATGAATGAGTAGGCACAACAGGGCTCAAACAACTCCTACTCATGCTAGTGGGTTTCATCTATTTACTGTGGCAATGACAGGTCATGCAAAGGATAAAGGGGTTCAGCTACCGCAGCAAGTAACAGTTGAATCGTTGTTGTCCTAATGCAGTAAAAGAGAGCAGGAGCGAGAGAGTGGGATTGTATCGGAATGAACAAGGGGGGTTTTGCTTGCCTGGCACTTCTGAAGATATTATAGCTCTTCATTGGTGTCATCGAACTCGTCGTCGAAACCACATCTATCAAGAGGGGACAATTACCGGCAACATAGAAGGAAACACAATCAATGCAATGCACAATATGATGCATGATCATGACATGGCAATATGCTGTGATTTGAGCTAATGCAACTAGCAACAGATTAAATGGAGTTGGTTTGAATACAAGATTCAAATTCAAACTCCATATGTAGATATTCATATGCCATTATTTGATTTGACCTAAACAGTGAACAAAAGTTGTTCTAACATGCATGAAAATGGTACAGATGGATAGATTGGATTTTTCTGATCATTTTTCATATATAATTTATTTCATTTGGAGCTACGGTTGATTTTATATGAATTTTAGAAGTTTAGGCAATTTTCTGGATTTTCCTGATTTATTTTAAAACCAGAAAATGATTTATTGCATCAGCATTACGTCACGCTGACCTCAGCAGGTCAACAGGCGGGTCCAGGTCAAACCTGACCTGTGGGACCCATATGTCAGTGTCACAGTTAGTTAACAGGGGGTTATCTGCTTAATTAAAAGATTAGGGGGGGGGGTCGGGGCCCACTGGTCAGTGTTAGTGGCTAATTAGGTTTAGTTAATATTTAACTAAAGTTAGCAGGGCCTGGCCCCACTAGTCAGCGACCCTGGGGGGTCAAACCCCAGGTCGATCAGGTCAACCCTGCCGGCGACTTGTCGCCGGCGACGACAGAAACGGCGGGGCGGCTCGGGATTGCGATACAGGGAACCATTCGAGGCGCCGTTGGGCTCTACGGAAAGCTGGCGATCCCGCGCATCCAACGGTGCAACCAGGGCGAGCTGGGGTGGCCGGAGCTCACCGGAATGAAGCTCACGGCGGCGCCGGCGTTCGGGTGAACTGGGTTTCGGGGTTAGGGAGCACGACAGGAGGCAAAGAGGGGTGTTACGACCTCCTGGGGTTGCACTGAGCACGACGGTGGGCTCAGAAACGAGCTTCGGTGGCTGTGGCCACGGCCACGCCATGGCCGGCGGCGAGAAGCTCTCGGCCGCGGTGGACAAAGAAGCTAGGGGATGAGCGCGAGCTTGAGAGAGGGGGGGAAGAGGAAGAGGGGCTCACAGTGGATCGAACAGAGGGGTCGGCGAGCTCGGGGAAGCTTCTGCGACGGCGAATTTACGGCGGCGACCTCCGGGCACCGGGGATGAGGGAGACGGCGTGGGCGGCGATGCAGGGCTCCCGCAGTCGAACGGGCTGGCGTAGACGATGCAGGAGACGATGGCGGTTCTTCTGGGCTTATCGACAGGGCGAGGGGTGGCCGATGGCCACGGTGGTTGCGAGCGACGTCGGCGGCGGCGCTCGGTGGTGAGAGGGAGAGAGAGCAGAGGAGGGGAGAGGGTGCAGCGAGTGAGGGAAAGGAGCGAGGGGACACGGGGCATCGTCGTGGCGTCGCTAGGAGGGGCCGGGGGAGAGCCAGGCAGGCAGGGAGGGAGGAGGTGGCCGGCGCGGGGTGGCCACGCGCCTCCGTCCTTCTGGCGAGGGAGGAAGACGACAGGGAGGAGGCGGTGGTGGGCTGGGCCGTGCTGGGCCGGTTGGTGGCGCCAGGTAAGTGGCTGGAGGAGCTGGGCCAGGTAGGTTTCTCTCTCTCTCCTTTTTCTAATTATTTCAGTTTTCTATTTTCTGTAGTTTGTTTTGATTTAGTTTTAGACACTAAATCATTTTTATTGCTTCTGATAATCATGGTAGAGACTAGTAGGATTATTCCAAAACCCTTCATCAAAGATCAGAATTATTGGACATATATTAATTAATTAAGAAATATATATCCAATGCAAATAGTTATTTATTTAATTCAAAGGCCCAAAATAATTAACTCTGAGATACCAAAAATATTGTTTTGAGTTTTACCTCTTTGCAATATTTTCAGAGACTAAGAGGAACATTTTCTTGGACTTCTTTGAGAAGGTTTTAATGTTGATCATTTTTAGAAGGTTTCTGAGGCTTTGAAAATTCCTCAATTCAAATTTCATTTGAATTTAAACATGATGCACACATGGAAGCTAGCATAGGTCAGGCCAGAACTAGGGATGTGACACGGTGATACACATGGTGTGTTTATGAACATGTTATACTACATTTAATATATTTTATCTCTACTCTTATAAAAAACGGAGTTGTTGATGATGGTGTGCCTGCCATCCTGCATTATAGGTCGTCCAATTTATATTTGGCGGATAGCAAGGAAACTATGATGGTTGAAGTTGGCAACAATCATGATTGTAGATTCTTATTGAAATAGAGAAACGAATTCAAATTTAGTTCGAATTGCAGCGGTAGTATAGACATTTGGAATGCACTAAAATGTTGGTATGAGTAGGTTACATGCATTATACAGCAAGCGAAAAAAATGAATCGGACATAACATGGATTCATACTCCCTCCTTCCATCTATATAGGGCGTAATGAGATTTTTAAGACCGCCTTTGACTATTGACAAGATTAATACTACATGACATGCACAATGTGAAAATTATAGCATTGAAAGAACCTTTCACGGACGAAGTTAACGGTGTGCTTTGTGTAAGTTGCATGTCATATATCATTGCTCCAATATTTGGTCAAAGTTAGCATCGAAATACACATTCGGCCCTATATAGATGGAAGGAGGGAGTAGCTTTGAATAGCATTTGTATAGTAAAATAGGGCAAGACTCTCTCTTTGTGTGGTGTGAATAGTTTTATTTTTTCGTTTTCTTTTTGGTTGAGGGAAGTGTGAATTGATTTGGTACGTACAAGTACAATATTACTACACGTTAGGCTTGTCCCTAAAATTCAACCCGCGTCTTGTTATATCCCGAAAATTTAGATATCGTGCTCCCAAAACTGGCGCCTTCACAACCCACGCCTTGCTATCCTGAAATTACAACGCGCGCGAAAACTCCCTCCAGCTGCCAAATCCTGACACGCGAAATCCCCCTTCTAACCCTGAGCCGAAAGGGCCGCTAGTTCAAATCGGTGGGGGGTACTTTTATAACACACCCTACATTTTGGACAAGCGCGTCCCTAAGTCATGCTTCACCCCCTCCCATCGCCCCCTTTTCGCCATTCGAAATCCCAGGCCGCCATAACCTCTCTGCTCCAGACGCGAAACCCCACCCTCCTCCGTCGGCCACGTCACCGCTGCCCAGCCGGAGCCTCTTCCCCGATGACGTCGTCCACCGCAACAGCTCGACGTCCCTTGTCCACCTCCCCGGATGAGGATCCGTCGTCCATATCGCCGTCCCGCCGGTTCAGCCGCCCCGTCCTCCACCTCCAAGGAGCTGCTCCGATGATTGCATCGTCTATCGTAGCTGCTCCATCCCCACAGCGCCGCCTTAACCTGCTCCACCGGAACCGCAGCATCCTCACCGACTCCTCGGACGAAGCCAAGGCCTACTCGGCGCCACCAAAGAGGTTGTACACTCATTGCATCGCACCTTCTCCTTAACTCAACCTCCCAGCGCCGACGATGGTCCATCCCGCACCCCCATGGAGCGGCTACCTTGAAGCCGGCGCCGCGGGTGACATCTCCATGGCGGCTCTCCCCCAGTGCGAGGCCCCTTTGGCGGCGGCGTCCATACCAGCAGGATCTGCTATTGCTGCTCCGACTCTCGCTCGCTCGCTCGCACTACTGCTGCTGCTCCGGCTCTCGCTCGATCGCTCGCTCGCCCAGCTGCTGCTGCTGCTGCTCTCCCCCTCGCTCGTGCTGCTGCTCTGCTCCGATTAAGCCACACTTCAGTCGACTGAATCGACTTTTGGGTCAGTCGATTTTCAGGGGTTGTGGGGGGGGGGCTCGCCGGAGTTAAGGAAGAAGCACCCCCAGTGGGGACGGGGGCTCGCCGGAGAGGTACCCCACTATCTATCTTAGGGTTCAGGGTGGGGGAGGGGGGGCTAGAGGGCTGGCTAGGGAGGCTAGAGGGCTGCTGCTGCTCTCCCCCTACTTTTGACATCATATATGTCATCTGCTTAGTTTAGACATGTTCTGTAATGCCAGGCATCATATATTTGAATGATATCTTGCCCATCCTTTTCTTCATTACATTTCCATTTGTTGACAATGTTTGTACATTAAACAACTCTTCCTGTGAATCAGCCATTTGGGTGGGAGATGGAAAAATCTGGAGTAAAAACAAGGCCATCAGAGCAGACAGTGCTACTTGTCGAAGCAGATCTCTTGTTGGGTCCTGATAGCTCCTCAGAGATGGATTCAAAGACAGATGACCAGTCCTATTCCCCCACTGAGGTGTATGCTCTAACTTGGCACGGTTATACTGCTCATATCATGCATACGGTGTCTTGCATTGCATAGTTTAGACATCATATACACAATATTCAACACCATGTTCTTAGTTTAGACGACATATCGAATGCCCTCTGTTTAGCATATAAATCACATATGTGAATTAAATGATGTGATCCTGATTACTTAGATAACATGTAGGTGAATTATGTCATGCGATCCTGTTTAGTTATTTATCATATCTTTGAATTATGTTATGCTATGCTATCCAGTTTAGATAGACATCATATATGTGAAATTATGTCATGCTATCCATTTTAATTAAACAATATACATGTCAACTATTCCATGCCCTCTTTTTCCCACACTATCTATTGCATCTGTCTCTCATACAATGTCTGTACATTCAACTATGTTTCCAATTTATCAGCCATTTGAATTGGAGCGGGTGATGCCAGTATCTAGCGGAATAAAAACACGGTCTTCAAATAAAACAGTGCTACCTCTTGGTGGAGATAGCACCCTGGTTGTACATGCACAAGAACCAGCCCTACCACACATAACCCAAACTCTCGCAGATTGTACCCCTACTGCGATGGACAAAGAACTAGCTTCACCAAACTAACCCCAACCCCAGCCGATAGTAACCCAGTTCCTGTTGACACAGCACCATCTCCACCACAGAGCTCCCAAACAACAGCAGTTCGTAAGGCAGCTCCAGTGCCCAAAGGGCCAGTACTATCACGGCGAAGCCCAACTCCACCAGTTAGTACGCCTATTCCTGTGGAGGAAGCACAACCAGCCAGTCGTAGTTTAGCATCTATCGCATTTGATGTTGTTAAATCGTATGTGCGTATCTTCCCATCTTGGAAATATTATACTGAAGATGATGGAAAATGCCAGTTGCAGGTGTTTGTCCAGGAGTTATGAGTAAGTAATTTTATTCATGTCAATTACTTTGCTTCGTCCCATACATCCTGCCTCCATGATGGTTATAATACAGCAAATTTTCCCATTTTTCTCTATAGAGAAGGACCGATTTGGAAACTCAGGATGAGGTAACCTGTGCTAATACCTCTGCTATCTTCAAGAATGCTTGGTGGCAGTATCGGAATTACCTGAAGAAAACGTACTTCGCCGGCAAAGAAACTCATCAAATTCCCTTACGTTCTCCTGAGACACATTTACTGGATGATGACTGGGAACGCCTTGTTCTGTACTGGTCCCGAACCAAGAATGTGGTAAGGTCTATGAGCTCATTTTCTATTTTTAAGTATTTTATAGTCCCGAACCAAGAATGTGGTAAGGTCTACAAGTGCCTAAACCTGAAGAACAACTGTTCTAATTTAAAATTCCATTGCTATCATATTTTAAAAAAGCTCTAGGCGTTAATTGTGCGTTTTGCCACCGCCTTGCGCTTTACTGACCAAAGCGCATGCTTATGCGCAGTTATGCACAGATTATGCGTAGTTATGCGCAATGCGTTTTGCCAACGCCTAGAGCCTAAGCGCGCTTAAGCGCTCGCTTAGGCGCGCCTTTTTTTAACTATGATTGCTTTGCTCTTGTATCACTGTATTTACTGATACAGACTTATTTTTAAATTGAAGGATCCAATCGAAACTCCAATGGAACAGCAGGTATGTTCACGCATGTTTCTTTAACAGGTTTGCTCTTATCAATAGCTCTGTTGATTTCAATTTCAATTGTGTATACAGTTGACTTTCATATCATGCACATTACTAGCATCACAACAGAGCCAATAGTGTTGTTGTACATGTAGACCCGTGGTACCCATCTGAAATCTTGTTGTGCCATGTAGTTTCCCACGCTTTGTATTCTTTCACTGCTGCTTTGTCTTGAACTGATATGATCTGAACTGTGTCTCTATTTTGACTTGGCAAGACAATGCAGTGACCATAGGACATAGATATATGTTTGTTTCATGCTTTTATTATGTACTAGTACTTGGCAATAGAAGACTTGGTAGTTTAATCTTGTCCACCTTACTAATGAACTAGTTCACCAAAATGAGTTTCATATACTAGTACATGCTAAACTTGTTATGTGTCTGCTTGTTTCTTCTTTTAGAATGCTGACAGAATATTGGGGAAGAGTGCCTTATTAAGCAGTGGTAAAGGAAGTAATTCAGAAAAGGTTCATGATAGTGACACATCCTTGTTGGTCTCCAACAAAGCTGATAAAACAGCTAAGGAAGACTATCTTGAAGACAGCGAGACAACCCCAAAGTCCTGTCCTGGTTTAGTGTTCGAGTTACTGGCCACTACCGCATGCACAAGCTATTCAGACTCACTGTCTGAATCAGTTCGGTTTCTTGAGTCTCAACTACAAGCTGAAAGACACCGATCAGTTGTGCTGCGACAAGAAGCGGAAGGACTGCGGAAGTCCCTGGAGCATTCAGGTGCATACTTTCTGGTGCAACAGCAAGCGTTGGAGGATTTTAGCGCCAAACAGGACAAAGCTAATCAGCTTGCTAAGCTTATTGCCAGTATGGTGGATACCCAGGATAACATTTCTTGAGCTCTTCTGAAGTTGTTTCAGTTATGCTCTTGTTTTGTTGCCGCGTTTATTTGCACTGGTGGCCAATTTTGATGGCCCAGTGTATGTAATATGCTGCTTTGTTCCCTATATTTGCACTGGTGGCGAACTTTGATGCCCAGTGGATGTAATATGTGTAATAGTGGTAATAGGCTAGCCTTAGTTGCTTGTTTATTTATTTCCTTATTGTCTTGTTTAGTTGTTTGCTTGTAGTCACTGCAGTTCTTTTTCTGTGTTTTTCTAGTGGCCACAATAGCCTATTTTTGGTAACTAGGCCAAAATAATCATGGCAACACACGGACTGTTGTAACCATGGGCCTCCTGCAGGCCGTATGATCCATGAGCCTTCGTTCGGCCGTAGGACCATTGGCCTTCTATACGGGCCGTAGGATCCATCGGCCTTCTATACGGGCCTTAGGGATCAATGGGCCTTCTACGGGCCGTAGGGTCCATGGGCCTTCTACGGGCCGTACTATCCATGGGCGTCATACGGGCCGTAGGATCCATCAGCCTTCTACGGGGCGTATCATCATTTCGCCAATCATGGGTCCTACTATTCATGGACCATAACGGGCCATTAAGAGGCCGTATTTGATAACTCTATGAAAACAGCCCAACGATTTTTTTACATGAAAACGGCCCAACGTATTAACGGTCCGCAAACGGGCCGACTATAACGATGGGCTAAATTTGGCCCACAAGCAGAAAATGGCAATAACAGGCCGTATGTAACCGAATGCTGCAAATGAGCCCAAGAATCAATGGGCCCTGAGAAGGCCGAAAGATAACTTGGGCTGGAAATGGCCCAATGGAATAACGGGCCGTTAATGGGTATAAAGTGATACACTATTCATTAC
This sequence comes from Triticum dicoccoides, assembly GCF_002162155.2. NCBI lineage: Eukaryota > Viridiplantae > Streptophyta > Magnoliopsida > Poales > Poaceae > Triticum > Triticum dicoccoides. Next base: position 425,657,761 of record NC_041393.1, on the reverse strand, counting down.
GGGCCAGTTTCACCACGGGCCGTTAATGGGCCAAGAGTTACAAAGGTCCTCATATGGGCCGAAAGAACTCATGGACCACACATGGGCCGGAAGTTAAAACGGGCTGAATCATATTGGACGGCCCAGATGACGCTACTGGGCCTAATTAGGATAGGGCGTAACGGGCCCTAGGTTAGCGGGTTGTAAATGGGGTATATGCAAACAGGCCGTTATCAAGCTTTCCATGGGCTGGCCCGCCACCTTTTGACCAAGTCAAACGGGCCGGCCTTTTCACAGCAATGGGGCTCTATTGGGTCGTGCCACGTGTTGCCGTATCATAGGCGCCTTCGGTCCAATGAGCGGATGACATCTGTCCCAACGGTGAACCGACACGTGTTTCCTCCAGCCAATGATGATTTTACACATGGAAAATCCCCATTGGTCGGGGCTATTAACGGGTTATCGGATCCAAAACCCAACCCGATAGCTTAACGGCGTTCCGTTACGGTGGATGCCACGTGTTGGTCACCCTTGACGAAAGTAGTTCTGTGACGCGTGATTTATCGTCATGGAAGTGGACACTTCCGTGATGATAATTTTGGTAATGTCATGGAACACTTCTACGACAGCACAGGTATGACTATCTTGATTCTGTCATAAATTTGTCATGGATGTACATGCATGACAAAAAATGCGACCTATTGTGACAAACATGTATCATCACAGAAGTGTATTTTTTTGTAGTGTCTAGAATTGCTATGTCATTTGCTTAGTTTAGACATGCTTTGTGTGAATGCCACATGTTTAGTGTCTAATTACCATATATGTGAATTATGCAATGCCATCATGTTGCAAGACATTATATATGTGAATTATGCAATGTTATCTTGTTGCAAGGCATTATGTATGTGAATTATGCAATGCCATGTTGTTTAGGCAAGCGTCATATATGTGAATTATATCATGCCATCCTTTTTTTGTATTTCTCATTGCTTTTGTCAACAATGTTTGTATATTCAACTGCTCTTCCTGTGCATCAGCCATTTGAATTGGTGATGGAGAAATCTCGAGTGAAAACAAGGTCTTTAGAGCAGACAATCCTACTTGCTGAATTAGATATCTTGCTGGTTACATATAGCTCTTCAAAGGAGGATTTAGAGGCAGATGGCCAATCCGATTATCCCCCTAAGGTGTATGCTCAAACTTGGCAAGGTTATATTACTCATATCATGCATATGTTGTATTGTTAATGCTTAGTTTTTACATCATATACACAATATTGAATGACATATCCTTAGTTCACACATCATATATGTGATTGCCCTCTACTCACTTCCTTAGTATATAAATCATATATTTTAATTATGTCCTGCCATGATGTTTACATAGACAGCATGTATCTGAATTATGGCATGCCAACCCATTTTCTAAAGACATAATATAGTTATATCATCTCCTCATGTTTACATAGTCATCATATTTTAAATTATGTCATTCTATCCGTGAATTATATCATGCCATCATGTTTCCATCAACGGCATGTTTGTGATTTATGGCATGCCAACCACTTTAATAGACACATCGTATAGTTATATCATGTCATCCTGTTTACATAGTCATCATATTTTGAAGTATGTCATTCTATCCTATTTAGTCAGCCATCATACATGTGAAATTGTGTCATGCTATCCTGTTTAATTAGCCATCATATATGTGAAATTATGTCCTCCTATTCTGTTTGGTTAGACAACATAAATGTGAATTATTTCATGCCCTGTTTTCTTCCCTACTATCCATTGCATGTCCTCTGCTCTTTGTTCACTATCTTGAGCGTCTATCTTGGTAGTTTCGTGTTTTTTCTTCTGCTGTCCTCCCGGGCCTGGCCACAGGCGTGGCTAAAACTGCCCGTGCACAAGTAAGGGGTACAGAAGAGCCCATACTTTTGTACGCCGACAAAAGGTTTTACATAGCTGTATGTTAGTTTCAATTTATGTTTTAATTAGATTCTCCAGAGAGCTGTATGTTGTTCTATGAGAACTATGTATGAACTTTATGTATTTTTTTAGTAATAACATTTGATCACTAGTGTGCTTTGGTTTTAATGTGATGATGAACTTGTATTAATTTGATCACTTCTCTATTCATGATGTTCTTTAATGGGTTTTGATACACTTAATATATAATGCACGCAGATGAACCGGCAATGAATGTACGGTGATCGACGCACGTCCGAGTACATTGAGGGCCTATATAAATTTCTCGAAGTGGCTGAGGCAAACAGGAAAAATGGTTTTATATATTGTCCAAGCCCTATATGTGGGATACAAAGGATCACTCTTCCTCGAAAACCCTTCACATCCACTTGCTTGAGAAGGGTTACATGCCACACTATAATGTTTGGACCGAGCATGGAGAAAGAGGGATTATGATGGAAGACATCAAAGAAAAAGAGGATGATGACAACTTTCCCATGTTTCCTGAATACGGTGATACTGCAACGGGGGAAGCTGAAGATCAAGAGGCACCAGACGATGTGCCTGATGATGATCTTCGCCAGGTCATTGTTGCTGCTCAGAGAGAATGCTAAAGTGAAAGGGAGAAGTTGAAGTTCAAGCGCATGTTAAAGGATCAAAAAAAAGGGTTGTACCCAAGTTACAAAGATGGCAACACAAAGCTCGACACCGCACTTGAATTGCTACAATGGAAGGCAGAGAATGGTGTAACTGATAATGGATTTGGGAAGCTACCGAAAATAATGAAGAAGAAGCTTCCAAAGGATAACAAATTGCCTGACAGTACGTACGAACACTACAAAAAAATACACTTCCGTGATGACGTGTTTGTCATAGTAGGTCACGTTTTCTATCATGCATGTACATCCATGACGATTTTATGACATAATCAAGATAGTCATACTTGTGTTGTTGTACAAGTGTTCCATGACATTACCAAAATTATCATCACAGAAGTGTCCACTTCCATGACGATAAATCACGCGTCATAGAAGTGCTTTCGTCAAGGGTGACCGACACGTGGCATCCACCGTAACAGGTCGCCATTAAGCTATCGGGTCCGGTATTGGATCCGATAACCCATTAACAGCCCGGACCAATGGGGATTTTCCACGTGTAAAATTCTCATTGGCCAGAGGAAACACGTGTTGGCTCACCGTTGCGACAGATGTCATCCCCTCATTGAACAGGAGGCGCCTATGATATGTTGACATGTGGCACGGCCCAATAGAGGCCCATTCCAAGGCCGGCCCGTCTGACTTGGTCAAAAGGTAATGGACCGGCCCACAGAAATCCTGTTAACGGCCTATTCATATAGCCCATTTATGGCCTGTTACGGCCTATCAGAATTAAGCCCAGTACCTTCATCTGGGCCATCCAATATGATTACAGTCCATTGTAAATTCCGGCCCATGTATGGCCCGTGATGTCTTTCGTCCCATATGAGGCCCTCTGTAACTCTCGGCCCATTAAAGGCCCGAGATGAAACTGGCCCATAATGAGTAGTGTATCTACCCATTAACGACCAATTATTCCGTCAGCTGTTTCCAGCCCGTGTGAATTTTCGGTCTTCTAAGGGCCCATTTTATTCTTGGGCTTATTTCTAGAATTCAGTTAGTTATGGTCCATTACTGTCATGTTCAGTTTGTGGGCCAAATTGACCCCGTGGTTACATTCGGCCCAGTTGTGGCCCGTTAACCCGTTGGGCTGTTTTCATAGAATTATCAAATATGGTGTATTAACGGCCCATTATGGTCCACGAATAGTATGTCCCATGTTTTGTGAAATGATTATACGCCCCGTAGAAGGCCCAAGGATCCTATGGCCCGTAAAAGACCAATGGATCCTATGGCCCGTAGAAGGCCCATGGATCAAATGGCCCGTAGAAGGTCCATGAATCCTACGGCCCGTAGAAGGCCCACGAATCCTACGGCCCACAGGAGGACCATGGTTACAACAGTTCGTGTGTTGCCATGATTATTGTGGCCTAGTTACCAAAAATAGGTTATTGTGGCCACTAGAAAAACGCGGAAAAAGAACTGCAGTGACTACAAGCAAACAACTAACCTAGACAATAAGGAAATAAATAAGCAAGCAAGTAATGATAGCCTATTACAGCTATTACACATATTACATCCACTGGGCATCAAAGTTTGCCAATAGTGCAAATATAGGGAACAAAGCGGAATATTAGATACACCTGCCGTCAAAATTGGCCACCAATGCAAATAAACGCGGCAGCAAAACAAGTCCATAACTGAAACAACTTCGGGAGAGCTCAAGACAAGAAATGTTATCCTGGGTATCCACCATGCTGGCAATAAGCTTAGCAAGTTTATTAGCTTTGTCCTGTTTGGCGCTAAAATCCTCCAACGCTTGCTGTTGCACCAAAAAGTATGCATCTGAATGCTCCAGGGACTTCCGCAGTCCTTCCGCTTCTCGACGCAGCACAGCTGATCGTTGTCTTTCAGCTTGTAGTTGAGATTCAAGAAAACAAACTGATTCAGATAGTGAGTTTGAATAGCTTGTGCAAGCGGTAGTGGCCAGTAACTCGAACAGTAAACCAAGACAGGACTTTGGGGTTGCCTCATTGTCTTCAAGATAGTTTTCCTTAGCTGTTTTATCAGCTTTGTTGGAGACCAACAAGGATGTCTCACCATCCTGAAACTTATCTGCATTACTTCCTTTATCATTGCTTAATAAGGCACTCTTCCCCAATATTCTGTCAGCATTCTAAAAGAAGAAACAAGCAGACACATAACGAGTTTAGCATGTACTAGTATATGAAACTCATTTCAGTGAACCAGTTCATTAGTAAGGTGGACAAGATTAAACTACCAAGTCTTCTATTGACATGTAGTACATTATAAAAGCATCAAACAAACATATATCTATGTCATATGGTCATTTCATTGTCTTGCCAAATAAAAATAGAGACACGGTTCAAATCATATCAGTTCAAGAGAAAGCAGCACTGAAAGAATACAAAGCATGGGAAACTACACGGCACAACAAGATTTCAGATCGGTACCACGGGTCGACATGTACAACAACACTATTGGCTCTGTTATGATGCTAGTAATGTGCATGATATGAACAGTCAACTGTATACACAATTGAAATTGAAATTAACAGAGCTATTTATAAGAGGAAACTTGTTAAAGAAACATGCGTAAACATACCTCTTGTGCCATTGGAGTTTCCATTGGATCATTTAATTTAAAATAAATTTGTATGAGTAAATACAGTGATACAAGAGCAAAGCAGTATGGACGATAGCAATGGAATCTTAAATGAGAACAGTCGTTCTTCAGATTTAAGCACTTGTTCTACATGAACAGAGTACAGTAAAACGCAAGCATATAGTACTTAAAATAAAATGAGCTCATAGACCTTACCACATTCTTGGTTCGGGACTAGTAAAGAACAAGATGTTCCCAGTCATCGTGCAGTAAATGTGTCTTAGGAGAACGTAAGGGCATTTTATGAGTTTCTTTGCCAATGAAGTACGTTTTCTTCAGGTAATTCCAATACTCCCTCCAAGCATTCTTGAAGATAGCAGAGGTATTAGCACAGGTTACCTCATCCTGAGTTTCCAAATCGGTCCTTATCTATATAGAAAAATGGGAAAATTTGCTGTATTGTAACCATCATGGAGGTAGAATGTATGGGACAAAGAAAATTAATTGCCATGAATAACATTACTTACACATAACTCCTGGAAAACACCTGTAACTGGCATTTTCCTTCATTTTCAGTATAATATTTCCATGATGGGAAGATACGCACATAGGATTTAACAACATCAAATGCGATAGATGCTAAACTATGAATGGCTGGTTGTGCTTCCTCCACAGGAATAGGTGTACTAACTGGTGGAGTTGGGGTTCGCCGTGGTAGTACTAGCGCTTTGGGCACTGGAGCTGCCTTACTAACTGCTCTTGTTTGGGAGCTCTATGGTGGAGATGGTGCTGGGTCAACAGGAACTGGGTTACTATCTGCTGGGGTTGGGGTTAGATTGGGTGAAGCTGGTTCTCTGTCCATCGCAGTAGGGATAAAATCTGCGAGAGTCTGGGTTATGTGCGGTAGGGATGGTTCTCGTGCATGTACAACCGGGTTGCTATCTCCACCAAGAGGTAGCATTGTTTTATTTGAAGACCGTGTTTTTACTCTGCTAGATACTGCCATCACCCACTCCAATTCAAATGGCTGATAAATATGAAACATAGTTGAATGTACAGACATTGTATGAGATACAGATGCAATAGATAGTGTGGAAAAAAGAGGGCATTAAATAGTTGACATGTATATTGTTTAACTAAAATGGATAGCATGACATAATTTCACATATATGATGTCTATCTAAACTGAATAGCATAGCATAACATAATTCAAAGATATGATGACTAACTAAATAGGATCGCATGACATAATTCACATACATGTTATCTAAGTAACCAGGATCGCCTGATTTAATTCACATATGTGATTTATATGCTAAGCAGAGGGCATTCACATATATGATGTCTGAACTAAGAACATGGTGTTGAACATTGTGTATATGATGTCTAAACTATGCGATGCAAGACACATATGCATGATATGGGCAGTAGAATCGTGCCAAGTTGGAGCATACACCTGGGTGGGGGAATAGGACTAGTTATCTGTCTTTGAATCCTTCTCTGAGGAGCTATCAGGACCCAGCAAGAGATCTGCTTCGACAGGTAGCACTGTTTGCTCTGAAGGCCTTGTTTCCACTCCAGATTTTTCCATCACCCACTCAAATGGCCGATTCACAGGAAGAGTAGTTTAATGTACAAACATTGTCGAAAAATGGAAATTTAATGAAGAAAAGGATGGGATAGATATCATTCAAATATATGATGCCTGGTTAAACAGGATGGCATTGGACATTTCACGTATATTATAGCTAGCTAAAAGACATGAGACTGCATAATTCCCATTTATGATATTGAAACTAAACAGGTGGCATTACAGAACATGTCTAAACTAAGTAGATGGCATATATGATGTCGAAAGTAGGCACGGCAAGGCAACATATGCATGATATGACTAACATCATCATGCCAAGTTAGAGCAAACACCTTGGGCGGTAAATAGGAGTGGCCAGCTGCGTGTGAATCCACCACAGAAAAGATATCTTCCTCTGGAATACAATCTGGAGAAGGGGGAAGGGTTTGCCATTGAACCCACCATGGAGCGATGTCTGCATGAGATTGTATTGCCACGCAAAACTCTTCTCTTTTTCTCTACATGTTCAGCATGACTGTGTGCAATATCTGACATGCATACAAAAAAATATAGTGAGATTATGTAAGGAGAGCATGCAGAAATCTAGAGTAATGGCAACAACCAGTGGATGGATCCAAAAATAATGATAGCAGGCTGATGATTGCTTTAATTTAATAAAAAAAGATGATGATTGCTTTACTATTTGTTTCCCACCCAAGATGAACAACATAGGCATACCCTAGGTGAACTAGATATTAGACAGAGATACTATTCATTGCTGCCTCGATATGTGCCCCACAACTAATTTAGAACTCAAGTTTGAACATCAGTTTGGACCTGACTTGGAGTCTAAGAGGTGAACATGACAATAAAGTAGCAGGTAATATTAAGCAATGTATAACCTAAGCAGAAACAAAAGAGTGCAACCTCTCTTGTGGTCCCGTGTACTCCTCAGGTTCATCTACTGAGTCGATGATGGTGATGCCATTGCAGTGGGTGCCTGTCACGACCAGTTTTCGGGTATTAATTTCCAGAAAATGGCCGTTGTGCTCACCAGCCCCAGGATTACTGTTAGCTGATGAGGCACCAACTTGATACAGAAAATTCCAAGCAAAATACAAAATATGTAGTACAAGACCATTCTGGCCTGTGAGTACAACAAGTGGTATCTAGTGGTTGATGGCGGAAGCGGTTTGTGGTTCATCAGTGTCTATGGGACTCCATTTCCCACAGGAACAACTGACCAGGTAACTCCTATCTTCGCGAGGCTGCTACCACCACTGCTTAGGTTGCGGGGCTGTCATCGCGTCGCTCCTCTCCGTGCAAGAAATCTGGCCAAGACAATAGCCCGGGACAAGCCAGTGAGTACTTTGAATGTACTCGCAAACATTATGAACACTGGGATAATATAAATGATAATCACGTGCTAAAATATTTTATGATCACATCGTCAGTCATAAAATAAAATCTCTGATGCATGCACGCGGGTTATTTATATGCAACACGAATAAACAATAATGGAATGGAAATAAAATGCCGCAGTCGGGCGTTTGTGCGACACAACATAAAGGGCTTATAAAGTAAATAAATAACAAGCAGTGCCACAGTCGGGCGTCTCAGCGACACCTCATAAAGGGCTTATGAAGTAAATAAATAACAAGCAACGCCACAATCAGGCGTCTCAGCGACACCACATAAAGGGCTTATAAAGTAAATAAATAACAAGCAATGCCACAGTCGGGCGTCTCAACGACACCACATAAAGGGCTTATAAAGTAAATAAATAACAAGCAATGCCACAGTCGGGCGTCTCAGCGACACCACATAAAGGGCTTATAAAGTAAATAAATAACAAGCAATGCCACAGTCGGGCATCTCAGCGACACCACATAAAGGGCTTATAAAGTAAATAAATAACAAGCAATGCCACAGTCGGGCGTCTTAGCGACACCACATAAAGGGCTTATAAAATAGATAATCACAATGAATATCCATGAGGTAGAACCGTTCCAGGGATACTCAATAATTAAAATAATATAATGGGTTAGTCCATAATAAACATAACATAATTATCACAAGTCGTCAGTCATGATCCACATTCTGGTTTAGTAGTTTCTCCTCCGAAGACCGACACTAAGACCGACACTTGACCCATCCCAGACTGTAATCCTTAACCATGGACACGGCTATTCGAATAGATTTAATCTCTGCAGAGGGTGTACTCTTTACCCACGAGTAATGGATTCCTTTAGTCCATCAAGACTAATTCCGTCTACGGTCTTTTAAATGAAAACGCACCTGACTTGCACACACCAGCTTAACTTACCGGTGTCTGGAATCACCCACGACAGTCGTTAAGCAAAACTCTAAGTGGGGAGGCTACAACCTCGATTAGCATGGGATCACAAAATTTATACCGCGCGCAAAACTGGGGAAGCTACCCCCTCGGCTACAACCGAAACACCCATGCCCCCTGACCGGATGACTGGCTTTAATCCATGGCCATGGTACCCTCATCCCGGCCCCTCTGTACGGTGTGTCCTAGAAAGGGGTTGACAAATTACTGAACCGTACCCTACCTGTGGCAGGGACAAGTGGTAGCTCGAAACAAGTGTGGGGGTTACTGAAATAAGACTCGATCTACGGTCGACTCAGGAGGTTTATAATTTTCCTGCATGACATGTATAACAAATATATTTCAACTAACGTAATAAACACTCACTATACCTTACTATGCCATACCGGACATAACTGTCCCGACGGAGACTAGCGACAAGCTCACGCCTACCCAAGGCAGAGGCTTTCCCGGATTCCTTTCCTGCATGCAAGCAAGGCACATGAGGATGATTACCATCTAAAGTGTATTCATTTCCAATAGCATGGAAATCACTAATATGCATCCATGCAAATGATCATATCACATGAAATAACAAGTCCTCCGAAATGAGGTGGTGTTATACACGTGTCAACGAACACACCAAAAATATTATGCCGGGGTTCAGAATGCTTGCCTTCAAGTTGTGGGGAGGCAGGGTGCACTCCAAAACCTTTGAAGGCTTTCTCCTCTCTCCAAAATCCTATTCAAAATATTTTTGAATCAATATATAGTTACAAAAATAGTACCAAAAAGTTGTCTCAATTTTTTTCAAATAAATCTTAAAATAAACTAGACTAAATTTGAGGGAGGTAGGAAAAAGAATCAATTCATTTCGAGTTTTATTTAAAAAGATATAGTCAATCAAAGATTTGGTAAAAAATTGTGTTAAAAAAACAGAAAAAGAAAACGTTTCAAACGAGATTACGCTTTCGGGCAGAGGAGGCGTACTTGAGGTTTTACACCGCCACTTATCCAGTGTGGACCGCACAGGGGGCCAGTGACAGTGGGTCCGGGTGGGGCACTAGTCATGTTTGACTAGTCTCCACCCTCTCCTCTTCCTCTGCCCGAGCAGAGGCACGGCTCCGGCGTTCGTCGCCGGCGAACGGCGGTTCCTCGTGGGGAGCTGAGGGTGGGGATGGATCCGCGGATCAGTGGCGGTCCTCCCGGTGGTTGTAGGGTCATCGGAGGTGGAGGAAATCGCCGGCGGCGAGCTCTGCGGCGGAGGAAAGCTTCGGTGGATTTGGGGGTTCGGGCTAGGGTGATGCTACGTCGTCGTTTGGGGTCTGGGCGGCTCGGCAAGACGATGAGGAGCTGAGTGGTGGTGATGGAAGGGTGGGGGAGGCCGTGGTGGCGCCGGGGTGAACCGGAATGAGGCGGCGGCCGGGCTGACCGGAGAGGTTGAAAACGGCTCCCCTGGTCTTCCTACTTCTATGGGTGGGTCGGTGAGGGAGTGAGAGAGGCTGCACGAGGCCTGGACGAGCTCGGGTGCTTCTTATATAGCGTGGCCATGGCGAACTGACGTGCTATAGCTTCCAGGGCGACGTGGAGGCAACGGGAGCTAGCCGACGAGCGAGGGGATAAGCTTGTGTGGCTCCCAGGGTAGGTGGCGAGCCAGGGTGGCTCGGGCGGCGCCAACCGTGGCAGAGGCGCACTACGGACGCCGGCGTGCCGCCAAGAGTGCCCTGACGGCGGCGCTGTAGGGTGCTAGGGGTGGTCGGGGTGGCGTGGCAGTGCAGGGGATACGTGGCGTGCTGGCTACGGTTGGCCAAGGCCAGAACGGGTGCGAGGCGAGACGCGGCGGCTTGGGCGCACATGCGTGCCAAACGCGCGCTCTGGGCGCGCCCACAGCACGCCCGGGATGTGTTCGACGAAATGCCAGTGCATGATAGAGGTTGCGGGTGAGGCTGGCAAGAAACAGGGCTAGGCTAGGGTTAGTCAGAAGGTAAATGGACATGGTGGTTAGGTCAGGTGGGCAAGTTCACAATGCAAACAAACACTCATGCCAATTCTGTCCATGCACTCCAGGTGTTTGACAAAATGTCACAGGCACCTAGGCTTTTTTTGGAGTGGCTAAATTCTCCAGATCAGTGTCTCCTTGGATGGATAAGGGGGTGGTGAAGCTAGTTTGTACAAAGCAAAAACTTGTTAGTGCAAGTTGTGCAAAACTTCAGTTTTTGACAGAAAGAAGAGGGCATGATTGCAAGCACTTAGAATCATCCAATGGGTCCACTCTCCTGGACTTAAGGGTTTGGCAAAGTGCACTACAAGCAGGAGAAAGCTCAAGGGTAAAGGAGCAAGTTAGAAGGTGGTTGCAGTACAAATCACCAAGTTGCACCAGAATGAAGATGAGGATGATTCACTCAAATTTTTCAAAGAACATCACTGGATTTTTGCATAAAGTTGAATCATAAGCTACTACCAGCATCCCATAATTTTGGTAGAGGCTAGAATGAAGTATTTAAATGAGTTGTAGTGCAAAATTGCCCACTGGACCAGAGAAGAAAAATGGGTGTAGAGCTCAAAGTATTTCATGAATAAAAGATATTTTTGCATAAAAGTGATTTAAAAACATCACCTGACATCTCCAAATTTTGGTTGGAATTTTAAGTGAATTTATCAAATGGTTGTAGTTCAAATATGGCCATATAACCTTGGAAAACCATTTTTCAAGAAAATAAATATCAAGCAAAATTAATTATGTAATTAGTTCTACTAATAAAAGAAAAGTTTTTCTTGAGAGGTTAAACAAGTCCAATAACATATTTGAAAAGTTTTCACTTTGGGGAAAACTCCATAATAGCAAGGGAGAAAAAGGTTCAAAAATCAGAAGGGAGCCCAGAAAATAAAAGTTTTAATTTCCTGGCAAAATTTTAATTAATAAAACAAGGTCAAAATTTTTGGGTGTCACAGTGCCAGCGGCAGGGAAGGAGATCAGAGGCGGTGAAAGACGGTCAGGAGTCATGATGTCTGGTTTGGTGGATGCTTCTGTCGATGGAGCAACTCAAGTGACGTGGACGACATCGCGGCAGGAGCAGGACAAAACACACAAAGTTTTCTTCGACACCTACCTGTAACTGAAGTAATTTTGTAAGGGCTCATTTGACTTGCATGATTCTAAAAATGCAGAGATAGGAGAAAAAACATCAGAATAGGATAGTAATGCATAGGAGGCAGAGCAGCAGCACGAGCGAGGGGGAGAGCCGCAGCAGCAGTGTGAGCAAGCAAGAGTGGAGTAGCAACAGCGCGAGCGAGCAAGCAAGAGCTGGAGCAGCAATAGCTGGGCGAGCGAGCGAGCAAGAACAGAGCAGCAGAAGTGTGAGCGAGCGAGCGAGTGCCGGAGCAGCAGCAGCAGATCCGGCTGGTATGGACGCCGCCTCCGAAGGGGCCTCGCACTGGGGGAGAGCCACCATGGAGATGCCGCCCGCGGCGCCGGCTTCGAGGTAGCCACTCCATGGGGGTGCAAGTTGGAGCACCGTCGGCACCGGGAGGTCGAGTTAAGGAGAAGCTGCGATGCGATGAGTGTACAACCTCTTTGGTACGCGTCCGAGTAGGCCTCGGCTTCGTCCGAGGAGTCAGTGAGGATGCTGCGGTTCTGGTGGAGCAGCTTAAGGCGGCGCTGTGGGGATGGAGCAGCCGCGATAGACAAGGAAATTGTAGGAGCAGCTCCTTGGAGGTGGAGGATAGGGCGGCTTAACCGGTGGGACGACAAGATGGATGACGAATCCTCATCCGGGGAGGTGGACAAGGGACGTCGAGTTGTTGTGGTGGATGATGTCATCAGGGAAGAGCCTCCGGTTGGGCAGCGGTGAGGTGGCAGACTGACGAGGGTGGGGTTTCGTGGCTAGAGCGGGGAGGTTATCGCGGCCTGGGATTTCGAATGGCAAAAAGGAGGCGATGGGAGGGGGGACCATGACTTAGGGACGCGCTTGTCCAAAATGTAGGGTGTGTTACAAAAGTAACCCCACCGATTTGATCTAGCGGCCTTTTCGGCTCAGGGTTAGAAGGGGGATTTCACGTGTCGGGATTTGGCAGTTGGAGGGTGTTTTCGGGCGCGTTGTAATTTCGGGATAGCAAGGCGCAGGTTGTGAAGGCACCAGTTTTGGGAGCACGATATCTGAATTTTCAGGATATAACAAGGCGCGGGTTGAATTTTAGGAACAAGCCTAACGTGTGATATTGTACTTGTACGTACCAAATCAATTCACACTTCCCTCAACAAAAAAAGAATGAAAAAAATAAAACTATTGACACCACACAAAGAGAGAGTCTTGTCCCATTTTACTATAAAAATGCTATTCAAAGCTACTCCCTCTATCCATCTATATAGGGCCTAATGCGTTTTTCAAGGCTAACTTTGACCAAATATTAGAGCAATAATATATGACATGCAACTTACACAAAGCAACCGTTAAATTCGTGTGTGAAAGGAGCTTTCAATGATATAATTTTCACATTGTGCCTGTCATGTACTATTAATCTTGCCAATAGTCAAAGGCGGTCTTAAAAAATGCATTTGGCCCTATATAGATGGAAGGAGGGAGTATGAATCCTTGTTATGTCCAATTAAATTTTTTCGCTGGCTGTATAATGCATGTAACCTACTCATACCAACATTTTAGTGCATTCCAAATGTTTATACTACCGCTGCAATTCGAACTGAATTTGAATTCATTTCTCTATGTCAATAAGGATGTACAATCATGATTGTTGTCAACTTCAACCATCATTCGTGTATTACCTTAACAACACACCACATGATTACTATAGAGATAGATATGAAACATATGTACTATATGAACTCGAAGTCAATTTTTTGACTACACTTGATGTTGATTCCGAAAAACAGTACATTTGATGTACTAACTATATATTCATAATCTAAACCATGTTTCGTACGTACACCGTGTTTATCAAACAAAGTATAATGCCCCGCCCCCTACATTATGACAAGTATTTAGCCCTGAGCTTCAAAGGCCACACATTAGCGCAAATTATAATCAATGTTCTTTATATTATATGTAGTACTAGCAAGATGCCCATGCATTCCATGGAACATCAACATGATCAAGGCGATGTTTTATTTGCAAATATGGAGAGGGGTGTGGGTATCCATTTTCAAAATTGCCATAGTTTCCTTCCTATCCGTCAGATATAAATCGGACGGCACACACATATTACAGGATGGCACGCACATCATCATCAACAACTCTGTTTTTTATAAGAGTAGAGATAAAACATATTATATGAAGTATAACATGTTCATAACCACACCATGTGTATCACCGTTAGATATATTCACGCATGCGTCGGTTTAAAACACTATGATAAATTCTTCAAATATCCGAATTCGCTTTTGATAATGAGTTATGATCTCTATTCGTCTCTTACACCCACACAATCCTCTTATCTTTGTAGCTAGTGCTAACTTTCTCTCGTGAATGCACATGCCCGCATCCCTCTCGCCTTCCCTCAGCATTCTCTAGCTCCATCGTGCAAATTTGTCTTTCACTTTAGGTCGTTCAACCACGGTGTGTGTAGGCCATCCTTGTTTACGGCACACGTCGATCGATATGCCTCTCTAGCCAGGTGTGCCTACCACAAACACAAGCTTCCCCTCTTCTCTTCTCACGGTCCATGCCTCACTCCCACCACTCTTTCATCGATCTTGTACTCGCACACTCCTTCTCCCTCGATATAGTATGCCTCTCGCACCACCTCCTAGATGCATCCCTCTCTCTCTATCACCCATCGATCGATCTCCTTACATATACCTAGGTCTCTCTATCCCTCTCGTCCATGGCCTTATTTGCTTCTGACACATACATGCATGTATACCGATCGATCTCCCTACATATAGCTAGGTCGACTTTAACTATGTTCCCCCATCCATCGATCGACGTACCTCACAAGTTATGTCTCTCCTTTCTCTGACAAAGGACGATTGATATTTCTATGTAGTTACGTCTGCTTACCACAGCCATATCGTCCCCCCTCATCATTTGTGCATGCCTCCTGACCCGTCTCTCACACGCACGTGCACAAACATGTAGCCATCCCCTCTCTTATTGATATTGTAGGCATGCCCTCCATTTGTCTAGCAAGCCTGTCCCACCATGTATTAGAAGCAACTCCACTACCACCCCCTCCAACACTCTAGCTCTGTCTCTCTCCCAACCTTATTCCGCTCCTACACATATGCATGGATGCCGATTGATCTCCCTTAATACATAAGGTAGGCCTCTCTCCTCGTCCACACATCTACCAGCCATTGTACCTCTATAGTTAATTAGGCCTCCCCCACCACACACCAATAGTCAAGCGCTGTAGGTAGGTATCCATGCCACAGAGACAAACTGCACCTGTCCCCTCTCACGTTCTAGTAGGCCACCCACTCTATATCTTTGACGTGGGCACACACAAATTCGATGGCACTCTTTATCAATCGCGCGCACACACACAAACCATCCCTCTTTTCGATTCTATGGATACCTCAAGCCGATTATACCTCCACTCTCTTGCCGTGGATCGCCCCCTCTATATATATGACATATCCAGGGCTCTATTTCACACACATTGCATATGTTACATTTTTTGTTTGACCCCCCACCCAAAAAAACACTCACGAACCCACACACTATATCTCTCTATGTTTGTATCTCTCTCAGACAACCCCACGTAGGTGGTGTACATTCATGAAGAGAATAGGTGTACGTACTCACGCTTCGTGCCCAGCCACACCCACGTGGGTACACGGTGGAGCTCATTTCTGTACGAAATGGCAGCCCACATGCTAATTTGAACGTGTGTAGCAGTTGTTTACCTACGGAGGTCGTGTACCACGCGTGCACGAAACAAAATTCGACTTGATGCATTGGCGTGTTATTTTTAAATAAAGTTATATTGCTCAATGGCACGTACAAAGAATATAAAACGGTTTCTATGGAGAAAAAGTTAGTTTGCTCCACTATATACAGTGGAGTCTGCCTTCTTATGTTTGTCTCTCTTCAGAGTATCTCACACAAGGCGGCGGTGGCCTCCCTCTCTCACACCGTTGGTCACTGATCCGGCCGCATCCCGTCCGCCAACGGAAAGGGAGGATGTGCATCGTTTCTCCGTTCGACGGCGCCAAGGCAGCACGTCCCGATCTACGGTACCAGCCGTTCTCTCTGACTAAGCTCCGACGCGGTAGGGCCTAGGCCACCTGCTCGGTGCCGTAGTATGGGCAGATCCCGCCCACCGCTGCTCACCTAGTTACATCCCAATGACCCCCAGGTATCCCCTCCGGCCTTGCTGCATTGCCCATCTTCCCACGTCGCTGCAGGTGGAAAATCTTGCATGTGGATCTTCCATAGTTCTTTGCCAAAAACATAGCTCGTACGACGTACTATCCATATTGCAATCTCTTCCTCACACCGTTTTAGACAAGCACAACCGTGTTGTTATCTTCCCTTAGGACAAGGAATAAGCTTCTTTTTTGTTGTCGCATGTGTCATCAACTGTTATTGGCCAGTAATTGTTTCCTTTCTACCTCTTTGTTGCAAACATGGCTATCCATTTCACCTCGTTGCTATTGCGACCTTTTGGTGATATGCACAAATCCCTTTTTTATTAAGAGTGTTTTGTGCAGTTGTACTAAAATGTCAGAAGGGCAATGTCTCTACATTTCATTGTGACTACACAAAGGGAGATTGGTTTTGCTCTATCCTCCTCATCCAACTCTGAGCTTAATCTTCTCCAACTAGTTAGTCTCAAGAGAGACTATAAAAGGTGACCGGCTTCTATTTGTGTGTTTACTGTTTCATCAGCAGTCCTCTATTATCCTAATCACACTTAATATCTTTGGAATAGGGACGCTGAACTGCACAAAATGATCAGAATGTTGCATGCCTTATTGATTTAGACAGAGCTGGGGGGACGTTGCTGCCAATGAAAGCATGGATCAATTTTAATTTAACACCTTCTCACAACTTTGTCTTCAGTTGTGATGTAAATATTAGCTCTGATCTGCTAATCATTGAGATGCATTAGCAAGGAAGTTAGTATTTTATTGTTTCTGAAAGAGCATCGATGGCAAGACACACGAAACAAAAGCTGAAAGCTCAGAGCATTGTACAATTTCATGTCACTGGAAAATTATTTGTATAACGTCAATTATGTAAACAAATGCTGGAAGCTTGATAGCATTACCAGAAGCCTCTTCAGCATCCCGGTCCATGTGCCATGCACAAAATTATACTCCTCCGTTCCTAAATATTTGACTTTTTACAAATTTCAAATGGGCATATTTTAGAGTTTAGATTCACTCCTTTTTCTTCGTATGTAGTCACTCGTTGAAATCTCTATAAAGACAAATACTCTGGAGTATATTTAAGAACCAAGGGAGTAGTGCACAAACGCATGGGAGACTCAGCCCGGTCGTTGTGCCGCATTAATAGTGAGTAATGAGCAGTCAAATCATAAGCCCCACCTTTCCCACTGCAAGTTGCTCGGAAGAAGCAACCATCAATATGCCCTTCTTTGAATCCGCTCATACTACTCCATCCGTCACTGTTTATAGAGAGCGCTTCAAAAAAAAATCTCTGGGACCAAGGTGACCAGCGATCAGCCAGAAAAATAGCATTGGTAGTTATAGCACGGTGTCTATTGCTAGAAGAAATAATGCGTACACACATGCTGTTGGGGAAGGTAGTAATTTCAGAAAAAATTCCTACACACACGCAAGATCATGGTGATGCATAGCAACGAGAGGGGAGAGTGTTGTCCACATACCCTCATAGACCGAAAGCGGAAGCGTTAGAACAACGCGGTTGATGTTGTCGTACGTCTTTACGGCCCGACCGATCAAGCACCGAAACTACGGCACCTCCGAGTTCTAGCACACGTTCAACTCGATGACGTTCCCCCTACTCCAATCAAGTAGAACGTCGGGGAAGTGTTTCTTCAGCACGACGGGGTGGTGACAATCTTGATGTTCTACCGTCGCAGGGCTTCGCCTAAGCACCGCTACAATATTATCGAGGACTATGGTGGAGGGGGGCACCGCACATGGCTAAGAGAACAAGAGATCAATTGTTTCATCTATGGGGTGCTCCCCTCCCCCGTATATAAAGGAGTGGAGGAGGGGGCCGACCAAGGGGGCGGCGCGCCCTAGGGGGAGTCCAACCCCAACCGGGAGTAGGACTCCACTCTTTCCTATTAGGAAAGGGAGTGGGAAGGAAGAGGTGGGAGGGAAGAAGGAAAGGGGGGCCGGCCCCCCTCCCAATTCGGATTGGGCTTGGGGGGCGCGCCCCCTCCTTTGCTTCTTCTCCCTCCTTTCCTCTATGGCCCAATAAGGCCCATATACCTCCCGGGGGGTTCCGATAACCTCCCGGAGCTCCGGTATTATCCCAATCTCACCCGAAACCTTTCCGGTGTCCAAATATAGTCGTCCAATATATTGATCTTTATGTCTTCACCATTTCAAGACTCCTCGTCAAGTCCGTGATCACATCCGGGACTCCGAACAACCTTCGGTACATCAAAACTCATAAACTCCTAAAAAAACTATGAATGAAACCTTAAGCGTGCGGACCCTACGGGTTCGAGAACTATGTAGACATGACCAAGACTCATTTCCGGTCAATAACCAATAGCGGAACCTGGATGGTCATATTGGCTCCTACATATTCTACGAAGATCTTTATCGGTCAAACCGCATAACAACATACGTTGTTCCCTTTGTCATCGGTATGTTACTTGCCCGAGATTCGATCGTCGGTATCCAGTACCTAGTTCAATCTCGTTACCGGCTAGTCTCTTTACTCGTTACGTAATGCATCATTCCGTAACTAACTCATTAGCTACATTGCTTGCAAGGCTTGCAGTGATGTGCATTACCGAGAGGGCCTAGAGATACCTCTCCGACAATCGGAGTGACAAAACCTAATCTCGAAATACACGAACTCAACATGTACCTTTGGAGACACCTGTAGAGCTCCTTTATAATCACCCAGTTATGTTGTGACGTTTGGTAGCACCGAAAGTGTTCCTCCGGTAAACGGGAGTTGCATAATCTCATAGTTGAACATGTATGAGTCATGAAGAAAGCAATAGCAACATATTATACGATCAAGTGCTAAGCTAACGGAATGGGTCATGTCAATCCCATCATTCTCCTAATGATGTGATCCCATTAATCTAATGACAACACATGTCTATGGTTAGGAAACATAACCATCTTTGATTAATGTGCTTGTCAAGTAGAGGCATACTTGTGACATTAAGTTTGTCTATGTATTCACACATGTATCATGTTTCCGGTTAATACAATCCTAGCATGAATAATAGACATTTATCATGATATGAGGAAATAAACAATAACTTTATTATTGCCTCTAGGGCATATTTCCTTCAGTCTCCCACTTGCACTAGAGTCAATAATCTAGATTACACAGTAATGATTCTAACACCCATGGAGTCTTGGTGTTGATCATGTTTTTCTCATGGAAGAGGCTTAGTCAAAGGGTCTGCAACATTTAGATCCGTATGTATCTTGCAAATATCTATGTCTCCCACCTGGACTTGGTCCCGGATGGAATTGAAGCGTCTCTTGATGTGCTTGGTCCTCTTGTGAAATCTGGATTCCATTGCCAAGGAAATTGCACCAGTATTGTCACAGAAGATCTTCATTGGTCCCGATGCACTAGGTATGACACCTAGATCGGAAATGAACTCTTTCGTCCAGACTCCTTCATTTGCTGCTTCCGAAGCAGCTATGTACTCTGCTTCGCACGTAGATCCCGCCATGACGCTTTGTTTAGAACTGCACCAACTGACAGCTCCACCGTTCAATATAAACACGTATCCGGTTTGCGATTTAGAATCATCCGGATCAGTGTCAAAGCTTGCATCGACATAACCATTTACGACTAGCTCTTTGTCACCTCCATAAAGAAGAAACATATCCTTAGTTCTTTTTAGGTATTTCAGGTTATTCTTGACCGCTGTCTAGTGATCCACTCCTGGATTACTTTGGTACCTCCTTGCTAAACTTATTGCTAAGCATACATCAGGTCTGGTACACAACATTGCATACAAGATAGAGCCTATGGCTAAAGCATACGGAACATCTTTCATTTTCTCTCTATCTTCTGCTGTGGTCGGGCATTGAGTCTGACTCAACTTCACACCTTGTAATACAGGCAAGAACCCTTTCTCTGCCTGATCCATTTTGAACTTTTTTCAAAACTTTATCAAGGTATGTGCTTTGTGAATGTCCAATTAAGCGTCTTGATCTCTATAGATCTTGATGCCCAATATGTAAGCATCTTCACCGAGGTCTTTCATCGAAAAACTTTTATTCAAGTATCCCTTTATGCTATCCAGAAATTCTATATCATTTCCAATTAACAATATGTCATCTACATATAATATCAGAAATGCTACAGAGCTCCCACTCAATTTCTTGTAAATACAGGCTTCTCCAAAAGTCTGTATAAAACCATATGTTTTTATCATACTATCAAAGCATTTATTCCAACTCCGAGAGGCTTGAACCAGTCCATAAATGGATCGCTGGAGCTTGCACACTTTGTTAGCACCTTTTGGATCGACAAAACCTTCCGGTTGCATCATATACAACTCTTCTTCCAGAAATCCATTCAGGAATGCAGTTTTGACATCCATTTGCCATATTTCATAATTAATGCGGCAGTTGCTAACATGATTCGAACAGACTTAAGCATCGCTACGGGTGAGAAAGTCTCATGATAGTCAACCCCTTGAACTTGTCGAAAACCTTTCGCAACAAGTCGAGCTTTGTAGACAGTTATATTACCATCAGCGTCAGTCTTCTTCTTGAAGATCCATTTATTCTCGATGGCTTGCCGATCATCGGGCAAGTCAACCAAAGTCCATACTTTGTTCTCATACATGGATCCCATCTCCGATTTAATGGCCTCAAGCCACTTTGCGAAATCTGGGCTCATCATCGCTTCCTCATAGTTCGTAGGTTCGCCATAGTAAAGTAGCATGACTTCCAGAATAGGATTACCGTACCACACTGGTGTGGATCTTACTCTGGTTGACCTACGAGGTTCGGTAGTAACTTGATTAGAAGTTTCATGATCATTATCATTAGCTTCCTCACTGATTGGTGTAGTTGTCACAGGAACCGGTTCTTGTGATGAACTACTTTCCAATAAGGGGGCAGGTACAGTTACCTCATCAAGTTCTACTTTCCTCCCACTCACTTCTTTCGAGAGAAACTCCTTCTCTAGAAAGGATCAGAATTTAGCAACAAAAATCTTGCCCTCAGATCTGTGATAGAAGGTGTACCCAATAGTTCTTTTGGGTATCCTATGAAGACACATTTCTCCGATTTGGGTTCGAGCTTATCTGGTTGAAGTTTCTTCACATAAGCATCGCAGCCCCAAACTTTACGATAACTTTGGTTTCTTTCCAAACCACAGTTCATTAGGCGTCGTCTCAATGGATTTTGATGGTGCCCTATTTAATGTGAATGCAGCCGTCTCTAAAGCATAACCCCAAAACGATAGCAGTAAATCAGTAAGAGACATCATAGATCGCACCATATCTAGTAAAGTACGATTACGACGTTCGGACACACCAATTCTTTGTGGTGTTCCGGGTGGCGTGAGTTGCGAAACTATTTTTTTTGAAGGGTTAAAGACAGTAGGAGAGGATCCTACTGACACATATATTATATCACTTTTTGTCAAAGTGTTAGTGTACATGATTACAAGGTGGGTCAGTACAAGTATGGGGGTGTGTCAGCACCCCAAGAGGGGAGAGTATGGTGGAGGGGGTTACAAGTTTGTTACAAGGAAGGCAGAGATAAACTCTACTAGGGGGCTTGACCCTATGGCGTAATAAATCCAGGTCATTTTGTAGTCTATCCCTCCAAGAGTTAAAGGTGGGGGGATGCCTCTAAAGACAATTCCATTGCGTTCTTTCCAGATGCTCCAAGCGGATAACATGAAGATTTCCATGAACAATGGCGAGAGCCAATGAAGTCTCCCACCTCGGATAAGCTGCAACCTGTTTCCATTGTTTAGCCAAGAAATACCAAGCGCAATCTAGCATCTTTGGCTAAAGGGGCAGTTGGAGAAAAGGTGCTTAACAGTCTCTTCCTCATTGCAGCTACAAATAGCACAGTTGCCGTTGTTTCCGACGTTGTAGTGCCTCCTTTTCAACATGTTTCTCATGTTGACTCTATCTGCTAGGAGTAGCCATGCAAACACTTTGATCTGGGTCGTGCATTTAGAGTCCCAAATCCAAGCAAAGGCTGGGTCAGCCAAAACATTCCTGAAGAAGAATTTATAGTATCTGGCTGATGTGTATTTGGCTCCCCAAGAATAGGTCCACTGGTCAGGTTTGTCACCGTCAGGGGTTGTGTCTGCAGTTTGGACTTGTAGTTGTTGAAGTTCTGGTCGAGCCAACGGTGTCAGGGGAAGGTGAAAGCCAGTGTGGATATTGGTTATCGCCAAGAAGTCAGCAACCAAAGCATCCTCAAGTTTGGTGAATGAGAAAGCACGGGGAAAAGCTTCTTTGTTCAGCTGATCACTCCAGAGATCTTTCCAGAATAGCGCGGTGTCGCCTGTTCCAATTTGTACCGTAGTGATCCCACGATAAATGTCACTCAAGTTCATGACATCTTTCCACCAGAAAGAGCCGCAAGCATCCGTGGCATGGGGCACGTTGTTGTTTTAGTATGTATTCCAGATCAGATGGACCCAAGGGATGTCATGCTTGTTGTAGAAGCTGTGCAGAAACTTGAGAAGGAGAGTTGTGTTTTGGGTTTTGATATCGAGAATCCCTAGGCCTCTGCGATACTTAGGGCGGCAGACTAGGTCCCATGCAGCTAGGGAGGTTGCTTTTTCCCCTGGTCAGTTTTCTTGCGCCACAAGCAGCGCCTTCGGATTTTGTCAAGGTGTTCACTCAATTTGGGAGGGAACCTTAATGTACACATCGGGTATATCAGCATGCACGTTCTGAGTGAATTTAGGAGAGTCAGTTTAGAACCATGATCCAGCATACATAGGGAGGAAGATAGCCCTCTTTCAGTTCTTTCCACCAGTGGCATCAAATCCACCATGGTCGGCTTGGTGGTGCATCCCCAAGGTAGGTGAAGGGCATTTTACCCGTAGTGCATCCCCAAATTTGAGCTAGTTGTTTGACCATGTCCTCCTGTACATTGAGTGGTATGAGCAATGATTTTTGGAAGTTTATCTTGAGACCGATGGAATCAGCATAATCCAATAGTAGTTGCTTCATGATTTTGACTTGTTCTGGACATGCAGGCATCATCAAAATGGTGTCGTCGGCATATTGGACTACAGGATAATCAGTTGGTTGATTGCAAGGGATCGGGAGCTGGATCTTCTGCTGTCTGTACGCATCATTTATTGCAGCTTGTAGGAGGTCGGCAGCAAGGATGAAAATTAGAGGAGAAAGTGGGTCTCCCTGACGAACGCCACGTCTGCAGTGAAATTGTCAGCCCAGGACACCATTTAGAAGCACGGAAGAAGTACCTGAGTCGAAAATCTTCTTGATCCAATTGAACCATCTATCATTGAATCCCATTTTCTTCATGATAGCAATCATGGCAGGGTGTTCTATGGTGTCGAACGCTTTTGCAAAATCGAGCTTGAGCAGAATGATTGGAGCACCGGATTGCTTGCAATGATATATGTACTTGAAGGCCCAAGTGAGACAATCCTTTATGGTGCGGGTGCGAAGAAAACCATATTTGTTTCTGTGCACGATTTTGAGCACAATTTTCTGCAGCCTATTAGCCAAGATCTTTGATATGATCTTCAGACAACAGTTAAGGAGCGTGATCGGTCTGAAGTCATTAGCAGTCTCGGGGGAGTTGATCTTAGGAATGAGGGTGATGAAACATGAGTTAATGCTAGCAAGGTCTAGGTTGCCACTATAGAATTCCTCACAAAGTTTATAGAAGTCATTTTTGATGATATGCCAGCAAGATTTCAAGAACTGCACATTGAAGCCGTCAGGTCCAGGATCTCTATCATTGGGCATGGTTCTGACTACCTCATCAATTTCTTTGTGTGTAAACGGTGTTGATAAGGTCTCGAGTCTGTCAATTCTCTTGATGATGTTGGGTAGATCAAATTTCATTTCAGGTGGGGACGATTCACCCAATCTTTGCTTATAAGTGTTAAACAAAAGTGCCTCTTTGGACGTGTGGTCACTGACTGTTTCTCCATCAGGTGTTTTCATTGTGGCTATGGAGTTCTTCCTGTACCATTCTATGGAAAGTGCATGAAATAACTTTGTGTTTTCAGTGCCAAACTTGATATACCCGATCGTGCACCGCTTCTTCCAGTACAGGTTCTGAAAATGTAAGAGCTTCAGAAGGTGGGTTTTAATAATGTGTCTGAAATTAGCTTCAGGTAGGGACAGTGGTCGCTGATCTTCAAGCCCGTCGAGCTCAAGGAGGGCCTGGTGGCAGTTCTGGACGAGAATAGAAAGCTTGGAAATGTTTTTTCTCCAGGATTTCAAGTCATATCGAAGGTTCTTCATTTTTTTGCAGATGGTGGCCGCAGCATTTTTGGCATGGAATTGTTTGTTCCAAGATGTTGCCACGACTTCTAGGAAGTTTGAGTGGTTAGTCCAGTAGTTTTCGAATCTAAAAATCTTGCTTTTGGGGATGGTTGTTTCAATATGTACCACACATGATGTGTGGTCAGATATTGGTTTCCCCATGGTGGAAACTAATGTATTTTGGAAAGATTGATTCCAATGGCAGGATGAGAAAAACCAATCTAGTTGTTCGAGTAGCGGGTCGTCCTGCATGTTACTACAGGTGTATGAGCGGCCTTTGAGAGGTATTTCAATTAGTGCTTGCATCCGGATAATGTCATTGAACATTAAAATGTCATTTGGATCGCCTCCCGCTTTATTTCTATTTGCAGTTGATCGTATAAAGTTATAGTCTCCCACTAGCAACCAAATTTCAGAGTCTGGT
The DNA here is from genome assembly GCF_002162155.2 of Triticum dicoccoides. Lineage (NCBI taxonomy): Eukaryota > Viridiplantae > Streptophyta > Magnoliopsida > Poales > Poaceae > Triticum > Triticum dicoccoides. The sequence continues at coordinate 425,632,650 of NC_041393.1, read as the reverse complement.
ATATCCAGATCATACAGCCAATCAGTGAAAAGAACACGATCATTGCCTTGGCAAGGCCCATAGATATTATATAACGACCAAACATTGCCAGAAACTTTGGAGGTCAGAGTAACCCCAAGAGCATGAGTTTCAGAGTAACAGGTTAATCCAGTAAAAGTGGAGCCATTCCAAATAGTAATAATTCCCCCAGAAGCGCCATGGGAAAGCAAATTGATTGAAGCGTTTAGGACAAAAGGTTTTAAGGAAAGCCAAATCAAAATGCATGCGCTTGGTCTCTTGCAGGCAGATTACATCACAACCACAGGTCTCGATAGCATTTCTAATAACTAGTAACTTGTCGTTGGAGTTTATTCCTCGAATGTTCCAGAATAGAACATTCCACTGCTGCTTGGGGGGCATGAAGCTGTGGCTTAAGAGGAGGACGAGGTCGAGCTCTCCTGATCAGCCATAAGGATGTCTTCAAAGAGTTCAGCCGCAGGAACGCCGCATCTGACTGTGCCAATCATCTGAAGCATAGGAACTAGGTGGAGACGCAAAGCTTGGCGCAACAGAGGTGGTGGAGCTGTGGTTGGGGGTTTCGGGCACTTGTCGAGCTTTGAACTTGCTTATAGTGGATCTGCCATCTGCCATTGATGGGGCTTTGAAGCCATCATACTTATTGGAGCGGGTACTGCAACACAGAGTGGATTCATCAATAGCAATGGGTTTCTTCTTTCTATCTTTGCGCATCTGGTCAGCAAGCAGAGACGTGGAGTTTGAAGAATTGCTATTAGAAAGAGCTTGCATAGATGAACTAGAGTCCTCAGAGCTAGTCACCTCAATGTTAGCCGGTTCAAGGATATTCAGTAATGAAGGTGGAGTGATGCTGGCGGTCACAGAATTCTTGGTTGGAGGGATGTGAATTCGTCCCTCAGACATGGACTGAGTCGCCAGGATGGGGAGGGCAACTTCATCAGAAGGTGTAGAGGAACCACCAATCAGTGCACCATCGTGCCCAGCGGGGAGATCATCTGGAATAGCAACAATGTGTTGAATTTCATGGCTCTGGACCTCAGTATTCAGAACCACAGTAGACTGAACTTCAGAAGTCTGAACCTCATGACTCTGATATGCAGTGATGGCCCTGTCAGTGTTCTGAATAACATGAGTTTGGACAGCCTGGGGCGCAGCGAGCTCCTGAATGACAACAGTGGTTTGTCCTGAAGTGTGGGGTGCAGAGTTAGTGCTAGGGAGTTGCAAAATGGTAAGGCCCTCTAGTGTAATTGAAATTTGCACTTGAAGCTGCTCAGACCGATTTCGGATGCCATAGCCAGTACTCCAAGGACCAAAGGATGCTAGGATTGGGCGGATGGCAGCAGAGAGGAAATCATTGAGCTGCAAGCAGGGGGCAGGATTGGCTAGCAAAAAGTTCATCACTTCATTACCTTGAGCAGACAAACTAAACTGAATCCCATTGTTATGCACTTGAACAGGTAGGGTAATGGCTTCAGCATTGTGTTCATGTACTGTGGCCATGGCATTGAAAGGAGCAAGTGCCTCATTATTTTCAAAAACAACCATTGCCAGTTCCTCCTGGTTTGTGCTGGAGTCGTCAGAAATCGTGATGGAATCATTCCAGGCTTGGGCAGCATTGTCAGAGATGTTGTTCTCAGGAATGAGACCATCTTGGACAGTCAGGCCCTGCGCCGCTAGCCATGCCTGAAAATTCATGAGGTAAGGTGGTAACTGCGGCTGCGGGGCAGGAGGAGCCGGCCACTCTCCCCAACCAGCGTCAATCTGGACCTCCACAATATCAGAATCAGAATCGCCCTCAAGGTTGCCTGGCTGTCCCATTGCAGGTGGAGCCCCGTTCTACGCGAACCAGTTGTGCCCTTGCTGCTGGTAGATCTGCTCTGCAGTCATCTCAGGGCCGAACTGGGGATGTGGGTTGCCATTGGGGGGCGGTGGTTCTTCACCAGTAGGTGGCACATCAGGTAAATGCGCATTCCAGTCACTACTGTGGAGTATGGTGACTTGAACAGTCCAACAATCGCAGGCCTCTCCAAGTTGACGAACCATGAAGCTCTTGGGTATTAATCTCATGTGAATCAGCTGGACATGAACCATGATGTACCTGCGGTCTTGTCTTGGGTTATACCATGAGATCAGACCACCAAAACCCCCAACAGACTTGTTGATGTAAAACTCTGTCTGATAATCATAAGGAAATCCAAAGTACAGCAACCAAACTTGCGGGCCAAAAGTGGTGGTATGCCTATTCAAAGCAGCATTGTGTGGGACGAAAGTTATGAGGAGATCTTCATCTTCAAGCTCTAAAGGAGTCGCAACTGTCGTATCTCTCGCAAAGGAATCAACAAATCCAAAGATGCCAATGCCAAAAGGATGATCGCTTGCCTCTGGGGTGAACAACTGTGATTCATGCAGCATACCTTCAACCGCATCTCGGATGGCCTGATGATGATGCAGAGGAACAAAGTGGTTGGCTTCCGCAATGGCGAGGAAGTCGTGATTAAGCGGCGCGATGGGTGAGACGACCATGCCACTACGAACCACCCGGTTAGCACTTCCATGCTCGATCGCCCATCCCAAAGGCAGGAAGAGGACGGGGTTCAATGGGTAGTTCGCCATTGTTGCAGCTTGCAGAGCGACGGTGGAGGAGGGCGTTGGAGTGACAGCGATAGGCTAAGGAGGTGGTGAAGCCGAGGCGAAAGGCGGACCGTGAGGGGTAGGAATGGAAACTGTGCATCTTTTGGGAATCCATTGCCATCTTTGTGCTCTGCGGCACGCTAGGCACGATGATGACACGTGTCCATAGTGACCACAACTCTCACATCGGAAGGTCTGGCGTTTTTTCTGGGATGGAAAGATTTGTGCATAGAAATGGTAGGTGCAATAGATCCATGAGGGCTCGGGGAAAGAACAGGGGCAATTGATTCGATTGTAGTTGCCATTTTTTGTGGGCAAACAAATGCCTTATGGCCAGGAGCCGAGCATTGAATGCAAATGAGTCTCGCTGGGCAAGAAATTTTTTGGTGTCCCAAAAGACAAGATGAAGGCATTTAGCGCATAGCACGGCCCAGTTTGAGGCAAGCGTGGTAATCTCCTCCCAAGCATATTGGGCTTGGGCCAAATCTGCCTTGTGTTTATTCGTGAGGACCGGAGGCCATTGAGAATGCGCAGGAGCATATTTGAAGGCCGAACTTAAAAAACACTGCGGAGGGGAAGGATACGGAATGTCAACCAAGCATTTAAAGCCTCCCAAGATGAGGTAGTTACCCAATTGCGATTCCTGTAATTTCTCCTAGTGTAAATAATATTCCTGCAATGAGTGGGCCGTAGTAACTGCTGGTAGTAATTGCTGATTTGCCTTGTCGGTCGCACCTGACTGAGCGCCCAAATTATGGAGCGAAATTTGAACTTCCTGTGGTGCCATCATCCTGCTGTTCATCCGAGTGTTATCAGAAAGCATCGAAGAAGTAGAGGCCTCATCAGAATTTGCATTGGAGAAATGCATGTGATTAATAGGAGCAATATGAAACTTGCCGAGCTCATGATCAGATGACTTGTCCAAAGTATCATGATTGTGCAGAAACCCAAATTTGATTTGATCGCCACTGTCCTCCTAGAGGATAGATCAGAAAGCTCTTCATCAGCGTGCCAATGGTGATCAGTAGAGAACCGAGAGAATCACCCATTGAAAATATGAAAATGGCATACAAAGTCAGGCAAAATTCGATCCTTGAGACCATAGATGAAGTGTCCCACTTTATTATTGTCCACAGAGAACCGAAATGACCGAGAGGTCAATTGGACCACCTTGAAACCAGAACTAATACCACCAATGCAACACTGAAGAGCAATACCAACTGAATCCACCGAAAGGCAGAAGGAGGCTGAGGAGAACGAGACTACCAGAAAGAATTCCTTGGTGTCCCGAGAGGGGGAAAAGTGAACCGTGATCCAAACCTGCGTCTCACCCGATCTGCCAGGGCCAAGCCCGGTGCAAAATCCCAGTGTAGGAGCCCATCCATCGGAGGGAGAGCTAGAGATCGCCATGGTATGTGGTGGGAGGTGGGAGGAGAGGGGAGAGAGAAGAGGAGAGGAGAGCCATCTCTATGGCGATTCGGATGTGAAGATTCCATTTTGTTGCCAAACTATTCCGCATTGCTTCAAATGTAAACCAAACTCGTAACTCAAATATTCTCCTCCACGATCAGATCGTGGAAATTTTATTTTCTTGTTATGATGATTTTCCACTTCACTCTGAAATTCTTTGAACTTTTCAAATGTGTCAGACTCGTGTTTAATCAAGTAGATATACTCATATATTCTTAAATCATCTGTGAAGGTGAGAAAATAACGATACCTGCCGCGAGCCTCAATATTCATTGGACTACATACATCAGTATGTATGATTTCCAACAAATCAGTTTCTCGCTCCATAGTTCTGGAGAACAGCGTTTTAGTCATCTTGCCCATGAGGCACGGTTCGCAAGTACCAAGTGATTCATAATCAAGTGATTCCAGAAGTCCATCAGTATGGAGTTTCTTCATGCGCTTTACACCAATATGACCTAAACGACAGTGCCACAAATAAGTTGCACTATCATTATCAACTCTGCATCTTTTGGCTTCAACATTATGAATATGTGTATCACTACTATAGAGATTTATTAAAAATAGACCACTCTTCAAGGGTGCATGACCATAAAAGATATTACTCATATAAATAGAACAACCATTATTCTCAAATTTAAATAAATAACCGTCTCGCATCAAACAAGATCCAGATATAATGTTCACGCTCAACGCTGGCACCAAATAACAATTATTCAGGTCTAAAACTAATCCCGAAGGTAGATGTAGAGGTAGCATGTCGACCGCGATCACATCTACTTTGGAACCATTTCCCACGCGCATCGTCACCTCGTCCTTAGCCAATCTTCGCTTAATCCGCAGTCTCTATTTCGAGTTGCAAATATTAGAAACAGAACCAGTATCAAATACCCAGGTGCTACTACGAGCATTAGTAAGGTACACATCAATAACTGTTGGGGAACGTTGCAGAAAATTAAAAAAATTTCCTACGGTTTCACCAAGATCCATCTATGAGTTCATCTAAGCAACGAGCAACGGGAGAGAGTTTGCATCTACATACCACTTGTAGATCGCGTGCGGAAGCTTGCAAGGTGATGATGGAGTCGTACTCGAACGTGATTCAGATCACCGATGTCCAAGTGCTGAACGGACAGCACCTCCGCATTCAACACACGTACGGGACGGGAGACGTCTCCTCCTTCTTGATCCAGCAAGGGGGAAGGAGAGGTTGAGGAAGACAGCTCCACCGGCAGCACGACGGCGTGGTGATGGTGGAGAAGCAGTACTCCGACAGGGCTTCGCCGAGCTCTTACGGAGGAGGAGAAGTGTTGGGGAGGGGAGGGGCTGCGCCTTGGGAATTGGTACAGCAGCCCCCCTCCCTCCCCCCCTTTATATAGGCCCCCTGGGGGGTGGCCGGCCCCTGGAGATCCAATCTCCAGGGGGGGCGGCGGCCAAGGGGGGTGGAGTGCCCCCCAAGCCAAGTGGGGCGCCCCCCCACCCCTAGGGTTTCAACCCTAGGCGCAGGGGGTGGGCCTAGGGGGGCGCACCAGCCCCCTGTGGGCTGGTTCCCTTCCCCCTTTGGCCCATGGGGCCCTCCGGGATAGGTGGCCCCACCCGGTGGACCCCCGGGACCCCTCCGGTGGTCCCGGTATTTTACCGGGAGACCCCGGAACTTTCCCGATGGCCGAAACACCACTTCCTATATATTATTCTTTACCTCCGGACCCTTCCGGAACTCCTCGTGACGTCCGGGATCTCATCCGGGACTCCGAACAACATTCGGTATTCACATACTAGTCTTCCTACTAACCCTAGCGTCACCGAACCTTAAGTGTGTAGACCCTACGGGTTCGGGAGACACGCAGACATGACCGAGACGACTCTCGGGCAATAACCAACAGCGTGGTCTGGATACCCATGTTGGCTCCCACATGCTCCTCGATGATTTCATCGGTTGAACCACGATGTCGAGGATTCGATCAAACCCTATATGCAATTCCCTTTGTCAATCGGTACGTTACTTGCCCGAGACTCGATCGTCGGTATCCCAATACCTTGTTCAGTCTCGTTACCGGCAAATAACTTTACTCGTACCGCAATGCATGATCCCGTGGCCAACACCTTGGTCACCTTTGAGCTCATTATGATGATGCATTACCGAGTGGGCCCAGAGATACCTCTCCGTCATACGGAGTGACAAATCCCAGTCTCGATCCGTGTCAACCCAACAGATACTTTCGGAGATACCTGTAATGCACCTTTATAGTCACCCAGTTACGTTGTGACGTTTGATACACCCAAGGCACTCCTACGGTAACCGGGAGTTACACGATCTCATGGTCGAAGGAAGAGATACTTGACATTGGCAAAGCTTCTAGCAAACGAACTATACGATCTTTTATGCTATGCTTATGATTGGGTCTTGTCCATCACATCATTCTCCTAATGATGTGATCCCGTTATCAACGACATCCAATGTCCATAGTCAGGAAACCATGACTATCTATTGATTACAACGAGCTAGTCAACTAGAGGCTCACTAGGGACATATTGTGGTCTTTGTGCTCACACGTGTATTACGATTTCCGGATAATACAGTTATAGCATGAACAAAAGACAATTATCATGTATATTGAAATATAATAATACTTTTATTATTGCCTCTAGGGCATATTTCCAACAGTCTCCCACTTGCACTAGAGTCACTAATCTAGTTACATTGTGATGAATCGAACACCCATAGAGTTCTGGTGTTGATCATGTTTTGCACGCGAGAGAGGTTTAGTCAACGGATCTGCGACATTCAGATCCGTGTGCACTTTGCAAATCTCTATGTCTCCATCTTGAACATTTTCACGGATGGAGTTGAAACGACGCTTGATGTGCCTGGTCTTCTTGTGAAACCTGGGCTCCTTGGCAAGGGCAATAGCTCCAGTGTTGTCACAGAAGAGTTTGATCGGCCCCGACGCATTGGGTATGACTCCTAGGTCGGTGATGAACTCCTTCACCCAAATCGCTTCATGCGCTGCCTCCGAGGCTGCCATGTACTCCGCTTCACACGTAGATCCCGCCACGACGCTCTGCTTGCAGCTGCACCAGCTTACTGCTCCACCATTCAACATATACACGTATCCGGTTTGTGACTTAGAGTCATCCAGATCTGAGTCGAAGCTAGCGTCGACGTAACCCTTTACGACGAGCTCTTCGTCTCCTCCATAAACGAGAAACATGTCCTTTGTCCTTTTCAGGTACTTCAGGATATTCTTGACCGCTGTCCAGTGTTCCTTGCCGGGATTACTTTGGTATCTTGCAACCAAACTTACGGCAAGGTTTACATCGGGTCTGGTACACAGCATGGCATACATAATAGATCCTATGGCTGATGCATAGGGGATGACACTCATCTCTTCTTTATCTTTTGCCGTGGTCGGTGACTGAGCTGAGCTCAATCTCACACCTTGTAACATAGGCAAGAACCCTTTCTTGGACTGATCCATTTTGAACCTCTTCAAAATCTTATCAAGGTATGTGCTTTGTGAAAGACCTATGAGGCGTCTCGATCTATCCCTATAGATCTTGATGCCTAATATATAAGCAGCTTCTCCAAGGTCCTTCATTGAAAAACACTTGTTCAAGTAGGCCTTAATGCTGTCCAGAAGTTTTGTATCATTTCCCATCAAGAGTATGTCATCTACATATAATAGGAGAAATGCTACAGAGCTCCCACTCACTTTCTTGTAAACGCAGGCTTCTCCATAAGTCTGCATAAACCCAAATGCTTTGATCATCTCATCAAAGCGAATGTTCCAACTCCGAGATGCTTGCACCAGTCCATAAATGGATCGCTGGAGCTTGCATACTTTGTTAGCCTTCTGAGGGTCGACAAAACCTTCCGGCTGCATCATATACAGCTCTTCCTTAAGATGTCCGTTAAGGAATGCCGTTTTGACGTCCATCTGCCATATCTCATAATCATAGTATGCGGCAATTGCTAACATGATTCGGACGGACTTAAGCTTCGCTACGGGAGAGAATGTCTCATCGTAGTCAATTCCTTGAACTTGTCGATAACCCTTAGCGACAAGTCGAGCTTTATAGACGGTAACATTACCATCCGCGTCCGTCTTCTTCTTAAAAATCCATTTGTTTTCTATCGCTCGCCGATCATTGGGCAAGTCTGTCAAAGTCCATACTTTGTTTTCATACATGGATTCTATCTCGGATTTCATGGCTCCAAGCCATTTGTTGGAATCTGGGCCTGCCATCGCTTCTTCATAGTTTGAAGGTTCATTGTTGTCTAACAACATGATTTCCATGGCAGGGTTGCCGTACCACTCTGGTGCGGAACGTGTCCTCGTGGACCTTCGAAGTTCAGTAGCAACTTGATCCGAAGTACCTTGATCATCATCATTGTTTTCCTCTTCAGTTGGTGTGGGCATCACAGGAACGGTCTCCTGCGCTGCACCACCTTCCCGTTCGAGAGGTAGTACTTCATCGAGTTCTACTTTCCTCCCACTTACTTCTTTCGAGAGAAACTCTTTCTCCAGAAAGCATCCGTTCTTGGCAACAAAGATCTTTCCTTCGGATCTTAAGTAGAAGGTATACCTGACAGTTTCCTTAGGGTATCCTATGAATACACATTTTTCCGACTTGGGTTCGAGCTTTTCAGGTTGAAGTTTCTTGACATAAGCATCGCATCCCCAAACTTTTAGAAACGACAGCTTAGGTTTCTTCCCAAACCATAATTCATACGGTGTCGTCTCAACGGATTTAGATGGTGCCCTATTTAAAGTGAATGTAGCTGTCTCTAGAGCGTATCCCCAAAATGATAGCGTTAAATCGGTAAGAGACATCATAGACCGCACCATATCCAATAGAGTGCGATTACGACGTTCGGACACACCGTTTCGCTGAGGTGTTCCAGGCGGCGTGAGTTGTGAAACGATTCCACATTTCCTTAAGTGTGTACCAAATTCGTGACTTAAGTATTCTCCTCCACGATCTGATCGTAGGAACTTTATCTTTCGGTCACGTTGATTCTCTACCTCACTTTGAAATTCCTTGAACTTTTCAAAGGTCTCAGACTTGTGTTTCATTAAGTAGACATATCCATATCTACTCAAGTCATCAGTGAGAGTGAGAACATAATGATATCCTCCGCGAGCCTCAACGCTCATTGGACCGCACACATCGGTATGTATGATTTCCAACAAGTTGGTTGCTCGCTCCATTGTTCCGGAGAACGGAGTCTTGGTCATTTTGCCCAAGAGGCATGGTTCGCATGTGTCAAACGATTCATAATCAAGAGACTCTAAAAGTCCATCAGCATGGAGCTTCTTCATGCGCTTGACACCAATGTGACCAAGGCGGCAGTGCACAAGTATGTGGGACTATCGTTATCAACTTTACATCTTTTGGCTTCCACACTATGAACATGTGTAACATTACGCTCGAGATTCATTAAGAATAAACCATTGACCATCGGAGCATGACCATAAAACATATCTCTCATATAAATCGAACAACCATTATTCTCAGACTTAAATGAGTAGCCATCTCGTATTAAACGAGATCCAGATACAATGTTCAGGCTCAAACATGGCACTAAATAACAATTATTAAGGTTCAAAACTAATCCCGTGGGTAAATGTAGAGGCAGCGTGCCGACGGCGATCACATCGACTCTGGAACCATTCCCGACGCGCATCGTCACCTCGTCCTTCGCCAGTCTCCGTTTATTCCGCAGCTCCTGCTGTGAGTTACAAATATGAGCAACGGCACCGGTATCAAATACCCAGGAGTTACTACGAGTACTGGTAAGGTACACATCAATTACATGTATATCAAATATACCTTTGGTGTTGCCGGCCTTCTTATCCGCTAAGTATTTGGGGCAGTTCCGCTTCCAGTGACCCTTCCCCTTGCAATAAAAGCACTCAGTCTTAGGCTTGGGTCCATTCTTTGACTTCTTCCCGGCAACAGGCTTACCGGGCGCGGCAACATCTTTGCCGTCCTTCTTGAAGTTCTTCTTACCCTTGCCCTTCTTGAACTTAGTGGTCTTATTGACCATCAACACTTGATGTTCTTTCTTGATTTCAGCCTCTGCTGACTTCAGCATCAAGAACACTTCAGGAATGGTCTTTACCATCCCCTGCATGTTGTAGTTCATCACAAAGCTCTTGTAGCTTGGTGGGAGCGACTGGAGGATTCTGTCAATGACCGCCTCATCTGGGAGGTTTATGTTCAGCTGGGTCATACGGTTGTGCAACCCAGACATCTTCAGGATGTGCTCACTGACAGAACTGTTTTCCTCCATTTTACAACTGTAGAACTTGTCGGAGACATCATATCTCTCGACCCGGGCATGAGCTTGGAAAACTAGTTTCAGCTCTTCGAACATCTCATATGCTCCGTGATGCTCAAAACGCTTTTGGAGCCCCGGTTCTAAGCTGTAGAGCATGCCGCACTGAACGAGGGAGTAATCATCAGAACGAGTCTGCCAGACGTTCAAATCGTCTTGCAGTGCTGGGAGAACAGGTGGGTCACCTAACGGTGCTTCTAGGACATACTGTTTCTTGGCAGCTATGAGGATGATCCTCAGGTTCCGGACCCAGTCCGTATAGTTGCTGCCATCATCTTTCAGCTTGGTTTTCTCTAGGAACGCGTTGAAGTTCATGTTGACATTAGCGTTGGCCATTGATCTACAAGACATATTTGCAAAGGTTTTAGACTAAGTTCATGATAATAAAGTTCTAATCAGAATTATGAACTCCCACTTAGATTAGACATCCCTCTAGTCATCTAAGTGTAACACGATCCTATTCGACTAGCCCGTGTCCGATCATCACGTGAGACGGACTAGTCATCATCGGTGAACATCTTCATGTTGATCGTATCTTCCATACGACTCGTGTTCGACCTTTCGGTCTCCGTGTTCCGAGGCCATGTCTGTACATGCTAGGCTCGTCAAGTTAACCCTAAGTGTTCTCGCTGTGTAAAACTGTCTTACACCCGTTGTATGTGAACGTAAGGATCCATCACACCCGATCATCACGTGGTGCTTAGAAACGACGAACTGTAGCAACGGTGCACAGTTAGGGGAGAACACTTCTTGAAATTTTGTAAGGGATCATCTTATTTACTACCGTCGTCCTAAGTAAACAAGATGTATAAACATAATAAACATCGCATACAATTATATAGTTGTGACATGATATGGCCAATATCATAAAGCTCCATTGATCTCCATCTTCGAGGCTCCATGATCATCCTGTCACCGGCTTGACACCATGATCTCCATCATCATGATCTCCATCATCGTGTCTTCATGAAGTTGTCACACCAACGACTACTTCTACTTCTATGACTAACGCGTTTAGTAATGAAGTAAAGTAGTTTACATGGCGTTCTTCAATGACACGCAGGTCATACAAAAAATAAAGACAACTCCTATGGCTCCTGCCGGTTGTCATACTCATCGACATGCAAGTCGTGAATCCTATTACAAGAACATGATCTCATACATCACAATTCATCATTCATCACAACTTCTGGCCATATCACATCACATGATCAATCGCTGCAAAAACAAGTTAGACGTCCTCTAATTGTTGTTGCATCTTTTACGTGGCTGCGATTGGGTTCTAGCAAGAACGTTTTTCTTACCTACGAATCACCACAACGTGATTTTGTCAACTTCTATTTACCCTTCATAAGGGCCTCGTTCATCGAATCCGCTCCAACTAAAGTGGGAGAGACAGACACCCGCCAGCCACCTTATGCAACTAGTGCATGTCAGTCGGTGGAACCGGTCTCACGTAAGCGTACGTGTAAGGTTGGTCCGGGCCGCTTCATCCCACAATACCGTTGAGCAAGAAAAGACTAGTAGAGGCAAGTAAGATGACAAGATCAACGCCCACAACAAATTGTGTTCTACTCGTGCATTAGAGAACTACGCATAAACCTGGCTCTGATACCACTGTTGGGGAACGTTGCAGAAAATTAAAATTTTTTCCTACGGTTTCACCAAGATCCATCTATGAGTTCATCTAAGCAACAAGCAACGGGAGAGAGTTTGCATCTACATACCACTTGTAGATCGCGTGCGGAAGCTTGCAAGGTGATGATGGAGTCGTACTCGAACGTGATTCAGATCACCGATGTCCAAGTGCTGAACGGACAGCACCTCCGCGTTCAACACACGTACGGGACGGGAGACGTCTCCTCCTTCTTGATCCAGCAAGGGGGAAGGAGAGGTTGAGGAAGACAGCTCCACCGGCAGCACGACGGCATGGTGATGGTGGAGAAGCAGTACTCCGACAGGGCTTCGCCGAGCTCTTACGGAGGAGGAGAAGTGTTGGGGAGGGGAGGGGCTGCGCCTTGGGAATTGGTACAGAAGCCCCCCTCCCTCCCCCCTTTATATAGGCCCCTGGGGGGGTGGCTGGCCCCTGGAGATCCAATCTCCAGGGGGGGCGGCGGCCAAGGGGGGTGGAGTGCCCCCCAAGCCAGGTGGGGCGCCCCCCCACCCCTAGGGTTTCAACCCTAGGCGCAGGGGGTGGGCCTAGGGGGGCGCACCAGCCCCCTGTGGGCTGGTTCCCTTCCCCCTTTGGCCCATGGGGCCCTCCGGGATAGGTGGCCCCACCCGGTGGACCCCCGGGACCCCTCCGGTGGTCCCGGTACTTTACCGGGAGACCTCGAAACTTTCCCGATGGCCGAAACACCACTTCCTATATATTATTCTTTACCTCCGGACCCTTCCGGAACTCCTCGTGACGTCCGGGATCTCATCCGGGACTCCGAACAACATTCGGTATTCACATACTAGTCTTCCTACTAACCCTAGCGTCACCGAACCTTAAGTGTGTAGACCCTACGGGTTCGGGAGACACGCAGACATGACCGAGATGACTCTCGGGCAATAACCAACAGCGGGGTCTGGATACCCATGTTGGCTCCCACATGCTCCTCGATGATTTCATCGGTTGAACCACGATGTCGAGGATTCGATCAAACCCTGTATGCAATTCCCTTTGTCAATCGGTACGTTACTTGCCCGAGACTCGATCGTCGGTATCCCAATACCTTGTTCAGTCTCGTTACCGGCAAATCACTTTACTCGTACCGCAATGCATGATCCCGTGGCCAACACCTTGGTCACCTTTGAGCTCATTATGATGATGCATTACCGAGTGGGCCCAGAGATACCTCTCCGTCATACGGAGTGACAAATCCCAGTCTCGATCCGTGTCAACCCAACAGATACTTTCGGAGATACCTGTAATGCACCTTTATAGTCACCCAGTTACGTTGTGACGTTTGATACACCCAAGGCACTCCTACGGTAACCGGGAGTTACACGATCTCATGGTCGAAGGAAGAGATACTTGACATTGGCAAAGCTTCTAGCAAACGAACTATACGATCTTTTATGCTATGCTTATGATTGGGTCTTGTCCATCACATCATTCTCCTAATGATGTGATCCCATTATCAACGACATCCAATGTCCATAGTCAGGAAACCATGACTATCTATTGATTACAACGAGCTAGTCAACTAGAGGCTCACTAGGGACATATTGTGGTCTTTGTGCTCACACGTGTATTACGATTTCCGGATAATACAGTTATAGCATGAACAAAAGACAATTATCATGAATATTGAAATATAATAATACTTTTATTATTGCCTCTAGGGCATATTTCCAACAATAACATGTATATCACATATACCTTTGTTCACCTTGCCATCCTTCTTATCCGCCAAATACTTGGGGCAGTTCCGCTTCTAGTGACCAGTCTGCTTACAGTAGAAGCACTCAGTTTCAGGCTTAGGTCCAGACTTGGGTTTCTTCTCTTGAGCAGCAACTTGTTTGATGTTCTTCTAGAAGTTCCCCTTCTTGTTCCCTTTACCCTTTTTCTTGAAACTGGTGGTCTTATTGACCATCAACACTTGATGCTCCTTCTTGATTTCTACCTGCGCAGCCTTTAGCATTGCGAAGAGCTCGGGAATAGTCTTGTCCATCCCTTGCATATTATAGTTCATCACGAAGCTCTTGTAGCTTGGTGGCTGTGATTGAAGAATTCTGTCAATGACACTATCATCAGGAAGATTAACTCCCAGTTGAATCAAGTGATTATTATACCCAGACATTTTGAGTATATGTTCACTGATAGAACTATTCTCCTCCATCTTACAGCTATAGAACTTATTGGAGACTTCATATCTCTCAATCTGGGCATTTGCTTGAAATATTAACTTCAACTCCTAGAACATCTCATATGCTCCATGACGTTCAAAACGTCGTTGAAATCCCGGTTCTAAGCCGTAAAGCATGGCACACTGAACTATCGAGTAGTCGTCAACTTTGCTCTGCCAGACGTTCTTAACGTCGTCATTTGCATCTCCAGCAGGCCTGGCACCCAGCGGTGCTTCCAGGACGTAATTATTTTGTGCAGCAATGAGGATAATCCTCAAGTTACGGACCCAGTCCGTGTAATTGCTACCATCATCTTTCAACTTAGCTTTCTCAAGGAATGCATTAAAATTCAATGGAACAACAGCACGAGCCATCTATCTACAACAAACATAGACAAGCAAAATACTATCAGGTACTAAGTTCATGGTAAGTTTAAGTTCAATTAATCATATTACTAAAGAACTCCCACTTAGACAGACATCTCTCTAGTCATCTAAGTGATCACGTGATCCAAATCAAGTAAACCATGTCCGATCATCATGTGAGATGGAGTAGTTTTCAACGGTGAACATCACTATGTTGATCATATCTACTATATGATTCACGTTCGACCTTTCAGTCTCCGTGTTCCGAGGCCATATCTGTATATGCTAGGCTCGTCAAGTTTAACCTGAGTATTCCGAGTGTGCAACTATTTTGCACCCGTTGTATTTGAACGTAGAGCCTATCACACCCGATATCACGTGGTGTCTCAGCATGAAGAACTTATGCAACGGTGCATACTCAGCGAGAACACTTCTTGATAATTAGTGAGAGATAAGATGCATAAAGGATAAACATCACATGCAATCAATATAAGTGATATGATATGGCCATGATCATCTTGTGCTTGTGATCTCCATCTTTGAAGCACCATCGTGATCACCGTCGTCACCGGTGCGACACCTTGATCTCCATCGTAGCATCATTGTTGTTTACCCCATCTATTGCTTCTACGACTATCGCTACCGCTTAGTGATAAAGTAAAGCAATTACAGGGCGTTTGCATTTCATACAATAAAGCGACAACCATATGGCTCCTGCCAGTTGCCGATAACTTCAGTTACAAAACATGATCATTTCATACAATAAAATATAGCATCACGTCTTGACCATATCACACACAACATGCCCTGCAAAATAAGTTAGACATCCTCTACTTTGTTGTTGCAAATTTTACGTGGCTGATATGGGCTGAGCAAGAACCATTCTTACCTACGCATCAAAACCACAATGACAGTTCGTCAAGTTAGTGCTGTTTTAACCTTCGCAAGGACCGGGCGTAGCCACACTCGGTTCAACTAAAGTTGGAGAAATAGACACCCGCTAGTCACCTGTGTGCAAAGCACGTCGGTAAAACCAGTCTCGCGTAAGCATACGCGTAATGTCATTCCGGGCCGCTTCATCCAACAATACCGCTGAACCAAAGTATGACATACTGGTAAGCAGTATGACTTGTATCGCCCACAACTCACTTGTGTTCTACTCGTGCATATAACATCTACGCATAAAACCTGGCTTGGATGCCACTGTTGAGGAACGTAGTAATTTCAAAAAAATTCCTACACACACGGAAGATCATGGTGATGCATAGCAACGAGAGGGGAGAGTGTTGTCCACGTACCCTCGTAGACCGAAAGCGGAAGCGTTAGAACAACGCGATTGATGTAGTCAAGCACCGAAACTACGGCACCTCCGAGTTCTAGCACACGTTCAGCTCGATGACGTTCCCCGTACTCCGATCCAGCAGAATGTCGGGGAAGAGTTTTGTCAGCACGAAGGCGTGGTGACAATCTTGATGTTCTACCATCGCAGGGCTTCGCCTAAGCACCGCTACAATATTATCGAGGACTATGGTGGAGGGGGGCACCACACACGGCTAAGAGATCAAGAGATCAATTGTTGTGTCTATGGGGTGCCCCCTCCCCCGTATATAAAGGAGTGGAGGAGGGGGCCGGCCAAGGGGGTGGCGCGCCCTAGGAGGGGAGTCCAACCCCAAGCGGGAGTAGGACTCCCCCCTTTCCTATTAGGAGAGGGAGAGGGAAGGAAGAGGTGGAAGGGAAGAAGGAAAGGGGGGGCGCCCCTCCCAATTCGGATTGGGCTTGGGGGGCGCTCCCCCTCCTTTGCTTCTTCTCCCTCCTTTCCAGTATGGCCCAATAAGGCCCATATACCTCCCAGGGGGTTCCGATAACCTCCCGGAGCTTTGGTATTATCCAAATCTCACCTGGAACCTTTCCGGTGTCCAAATATAGTCGTCCAATATATCGATCTTTATGTATCGACCATTTCGAGACTCCTCGTCAAGTCCGTGATCACATCCGGGACTCCGAACAACCTTCGGTACATCAAAACTCATAAACTCATAATAAAACTGTCAACAAAACCTTAAGCGTGGGGACCCTACGGGTTCGAGAACTATGTAGACATGACCGAGACTCGTTTCCGGTCAATAACCAATAGCGGAACATGGATGCTCATATTGGCTCCTACATATTCTACGAAGATCTTTATCGGTCAAACCGCATAACAACATGCGTTATTCCCTTTGTCATTGACATGTTACTTGCCCGAGATTCGATCGTCGGTATCCAATGCCTAGTTCAATCTCATTACAGGCAAGTCTCTTTACTCGCTACGTAATGCATCATTCCGTAACTAACTCATTAGCTACCACTACAAGAAATTTGTCAATTTGTGACCTTGACTATTGGTCACTGAAAGGTCATTGTTTTCCATTTGCGACCTTTTTGTGACCAAAAACAGAAGGTCAACTGGCCGTCGTAAACTGACATTCACGACATTCTCTGTGAGAAGGTCGTAGACATTTACGACCAAAATATGAATACTATTTTGTTTTGGTCACTAGCAGCCTCCCCAGGCCACGTAGGCATCCGACGTGGCAATCTGATGTGGCACAAGAATCAGCCCGGTCCAATTCGGTGTTTATATGGGCCGAGCCCATTAATTCAGCCCATTTATATTTTTTTCCTATGAATTTTTTGTCAGCTTAATGGACCAAGCCCAACATTGCAGCCTTTTTATTTTTGGCCCATGGCCTTCATTGCAGCCTTTTTTTTTTGCCCACGGCCTTTTTGTCTCAACAGTTTCATTTTTTTCTTTTTTTGTCAGGGTCGCATTCTTCATTTTTCTAATTTAACGTAAATAAATACACAATATTTAAATTGGCACAGAAAACACACAAAATACTTCAAATATTACCATCTGTACAAGTGTTAATACAGAGTTGCTGCTGTCAATACAAAGTTGTTGTTGTACACTTTGCAAGCTCTACAAGTGTTATGTTCTTCAACAAGTGTAGCAAATTGTACAAATAACTCAACATACAACAGTGGAAGTCACAGTTACATGCTCCACAAGCTCTACAAGTGTTACGTTCTTCAGCATGGAGCTCCTTCGACAGCGATTACAAACTAGGCACCTGCTCTTCTTGCCACTGTGAGGAGGTGGATGCTCGCCATGGTGTGCTTGATGATGCACACGACCAAGATTTTCTTGCCACTATTGCATCCGTGCGCTCGATGATGGGGGTACCAATGGATACAAGTAGAACAAAATTACTAGCATTAACCCACAACTTCAAGTACAAGCTAAGTATGTATCAAGTGACAACAAAAACAAGTTTATATGCTAGTACAAAATCACCATCATTAACAAATTTATATGAGAATGAGAACAATCATCAGTACTGGATTAAACACAATGCTATCTTCATATTAGCAAACAGAATATCTTGTTTTCATATTCTCAATAGGCAAGTACAATCTGCTTCAACCCATGTTCTAAAAAAGATGTTTATCCCTCCCAGGAGTGCATTTGATGGTTTATTATGGGACGAAAGTAGTATGTATCAAGTAACTACAAAAACAAGTTGAGTAAAATAGTAAAAATGCTGCATGGAACAGACTTCTTTTATATGGGTATGTTTCAATTGCCTACAACAAGACAAGTCATTAATTCAATGTGAACAAGACTAATACTAGCCCTAAAGGATGAACTTGACAGGAAGGAAACCAAAACAAGGACAATAATTTGTTGTTGCACACAATAAACTAGCAAGCCCAGAAGGAGTCAACACAGTTTCTGTTATGCGAGATGATCTTCAAGACTGAACGAATCGCGCATTTCCTTCCGCAGAATCTGCACAAGTCTGAAACTGCACATGAACTTGCTCGTTAAGTACCAGCCATCAGTGCAGATTACAAACAGAAACCCATACATCATCGATGGACTACCTAACAAAACCAGCTTCCCACAAACACAGGACAGCGCGCATGCGTGAGCAGGTGCAGGACCGAATGAACCATGGCGGCAACAGCAGTGATTATGGGTGTTGAAGGGAAGGCAGAGTGGGCAGCAGCAGCAGTGATTACCAGGAAGTTGTGGTAGTCGAACGCCCTGGGCTCCCACGAGATGACCTCCATCCACTGTGCATCGCGCTTGCCCAGCCCCTCGCTGCACCCACCCACGAGAATATGGTATGCAAGATGCCTGCAACACATTCATACATGACAATCATAAGGAACATAGTAAAGAGAACTACACTAAAAAGAATAGCAGACACGTTTGTTATAACTGGTCCGTTTGAAGACTAATTATAGAAAGGAACGCAAGCAATTGCTTCAATTTTTCTTTTCGCACAAGTGCAAATGTCAACATGAAACAAGGAGCTCAAGGAATCAATCCCCAACACATCAGTACAGCAGTTGCAACTAATTAGACCATGGTAAATAATGGGCCACGATATACTAGTAAATTGAACGACTACTGCTACTGCTCAGTACATCAGTATCAAAGAGTGGATTTCGGCTACCATATATACATGTACTAATAAACTACTGTACTAGTAAAAGAGGGAACACAAAAGGCAAAAATTGGAATAGCAGAGCAGAAGCATGGAAGAGGGAATCGAAGGGGAAAAACTAGAACTTACATCGTAGCACATCTTTGATCTCCAACGGTGCCAGCTCCTACAAACAAGAAGGCCCAAATCGTCATAAACGCAACGAGAAAATCATGGGGAGATCAAGGGACAGTAGGATCGATCACTAGTTCACTACTAAAATCCTCTAGGCTATGAACTTAAACCGGGTCAGTTGATCTCTTGGCTAACAACTAACAACAGAGAAGTGCCCATACAGCCAATTTACTTCCCTATATCATCCAACCCTAAGCAGCCTGATTATATGTACTACACATCTTCTATTACAGAAAATTTAGAGAAAAATTGGCTAAAAAAGTAGCATTGCATTTTCTTGTCAGTAGCAAAAATAGGAAGTAGAGAAACAATAATCTGCAGTCAACTGCTCATCCCCTAAACTTGTGGAGAAAAATGACTGCTCATCCCGGAAGAACAAACAGCGATAATCGTGATGAGCATGAAGATATGTGGTGAGTACCCTTGATTTGCTTCTGAGGTCAATTCTAGATCCTCCAACCCTACACAAAGCGAAGAAAGTAAAAGCGAAATGGTCAAATTTGTTAACAGTAAAATGCTACTAGAAACATAATAGTGGTGCATGGCATGACAGGATCGACTCCTGGTTGCTTCCTAATTGGCTGAAACAGTAGCATTGCATTTGAGTAAGGAAGAAAAATAAAAGGTGACAGCAGAGGAGGTAAGGAGGAAGAGTAGCAGTGGGCTAACAACATAGTGTGGCAGAGTATTGAGGTGTTGGGTAATTCTTCAGTGGGCTAACAAAATCATCATGTTCCAGTCAGTTTCGAATCCACACCTCGGACCAAATCGAATCAAAGCAATACGCATATGGAATAAAAAAAGGACGCGAATCAAGCCGGGGAGCGACTGACGAGTGGGCGAAGAACTCGACGACGGCGAACTGCTCCCGCGAGGCCGTGAGGAAGGCACCAAAGCTGGTGGGGTTGAGGTCCATGGCGTCGTCCCCCTGCGTGGCGGCCCCGGCCCCTGCGTCGTCGCCGATGCCCGGCGACCGAAGGGCGTCCGTGCGCCCCGTGAGGGAGGAGGCGACAACACGAACGAGGAGGAGGACTCGCGCCATCGTGGAGGCCAAGGGATCGGCAAGGAGCTGCATCTCACCGGTCCGGCGCGGCGGGGATCCGGCGATCCGTCTCGCCACATTCGTACATCTCAGGAGGGAGGGAGGTCGCCGGTGGGGGTGGTAGTCGGCTAGCGGCGGATTGGAGAGGAATCGGGGGAGCGAGAGGAATTGAGTGGACCTCCAACCAGGGAGGGAAGGGGAGGTGGAGGTCATGGTTGTGGTCACCGACGGTGTTGAAGTGGTGAGTGCCGCCGCGGGAGAGAGAGAGGGGACGCTTGAGAGATGTGGCCATGGCGTCGATCTAGGGTTTTGGCATGGAGAGAAGGAGAGGGTGGGTCGGAAGGCGGAGGTCACCAGAGGGTAAGAAGTAGAGGATGTCACCAGGGTAGTTGAGGAGTGGGGCAGGATGTCACCGGCGGGGCTGGGGCTGGGTTTGGGGGAGTGGAGATCGGCGGTGGGGCCGGGTTTGGGATTGAGGGAGAGGAGAGGATGGATCTGGGGGACCGAGTGGAGGGGGGAGTGGGTGAGTGGCGGCTAGTGTGGATCGAGGGGAGGGTGGGTGGGCTGGTTAGGGTTTGACTCTCGGGAGAAGCTCCACCATAGGATGGATGCGTGATGGATGGCTCAGATTGCGTCCAATTTGGTGATCCGCGTGAAAGAGGTTCCTCACGTCTCATTGGCCGGCTATCTCGCACTTGAATCTCAAAATTTTGGACCCAAAACTTTGGAAAAAAATTAAACATAACAATGGCATAGTTTGTCAAAATGATCTCGTTTTTTTCATAAGTGTGCATCTTAGAATGACAAACGATGCCATAGTTCGACGGCTTTCATTTTCTTTGCACAAAAAGAAGATTTTCCATTTTCCGAGTGCATAAAAAGGTTTTTTTCTAAATAAGCTACCAAATATTTGTTCCAAAATAGCACAACTCCATTTTTCAAAAATATTAGACCACATTTTATGTAAAACTGACCAAATAGTTACATGTCAAAAGCTTTTGATCCACCTCTTATAAAAAAACAAATTTCACCCGTTCAGTAGGAAGCGAGGAAAATTTGAACACAAATTTGTTCAAATGATTTCATATTGTGCACAAGGGTGCATATTGGAATGGCAGACAATGTTGCCTAAGGAAGTTTTCATTTTCTTTGGATGAAAAAATCATTTTCCATTTTTCGAGTGCCCAACATGAGTTTTTTTGTGAAGGACCTACCATATATTTGTTGCAAATTTGGACCAAATCATTTTGTAAAATACTAGGCCATATGTAATGCACAATTGACCAAATGGTTGGGTGTAAAAAGTTTTGATCCACCTCTGGTGAAAAAGACAAATTCCCACTGATTTAGTTGGAAGTAGGTCAAATTTGAACTGCAGGTGCCTCGTAGTTTGCTCTTTATTTTTTCCAAAAATCATTTCTAGGTACAAAAGTATCTATTTAATCAGAGAAACACCAAAAAAAATCCAAGATTCAACCACTAGCTAGGAACGGTCATTCCCCTCGTTTAGAACGCAATTTGAAACGGGCATAAAAAATTCAAAAATCAAAAAATTGAAAACCTTCGCATTGTGTCATTATATGTGGCCATGTTTCCAGGAAAAATAATAAACTTGTAATACGGAAATTATTTTAAAAAAGTGTTCTCAGAAACGAGCTATCATGCGTGAAGATTCACGGCTTTCAAGCCAAATGATCAATCTTATGGCCACATTCATGGCATAGTTTATTCAAATGGCCTCATATCGTGCACAAGGGTGCATCTTGGAATGACAAACAATGTTGCCTAAGGAACTTTTCATTTTCTTTGGACGGAAAATACATTTTCCATTTTCCAAGTGCCCAAAATGACTTTTTTTGTGAAGGACCTACCATATATTTGTTGCAAAATTGGATCAAATCAGTTTTATAAAATACTAGGCCATATATAATGCAAAATTGAAAAAATGGTTGGGTGTCAAAAGTTTTGATCCACCTTTGGTGAAAAAGACAAATTCCCGCTGATTTAGTTGGAAGCAGGTAAAATTTGAACTGCAGGTGCCTCGTAGTTTGCTCTATATTTTTTCCAAAAATCATTTCTAGGTAAATAAGTCTCTATTTAATCAGAGAAATACCAAAAAAATTCCAAGATTCAACCACTAGCTAGGAATGGTCATTCCCGCCATTTTGACCTCATTATGAAACAGGCATAAAAAATTCAAAAAAAAAATCAAAAAATTGTAAAACCTTCACATTGTGTCATTATATGTGGCCAAGTTTCCAGGAAAAATAATAAACTTGTAATATGGAAATTATTTAAAAAAGTGTTCTCAGAAACGAGCTGTCATGCGTGAAGATTCATGGCTTTCAAGCCAAATGATCAATCTTATGGCCACATTCATGGCATAGTTTGTTCAAATGACCTCATATCGTGCACAAGGGCGCATCTTGGAATGAGAAACAATGTTGCCTAAGGAACAATTCATTTTCTTTGGACGAAAAATTCATTTTCCATTTTTTCGAGTTCCCAAAATGAGTTTTTTTGTGAAGGACCTACCATATATTTGTTGCAAAATTAGACCTAATCAACTTTATAAAATACTAGGACATATATAATGCACATTTGACGAAATGGTTGGGTGTCAAAAGTTTTGGTCCTCCACTGGTGAAAAAGACAAATTCCCGTCGATTTAGTTGGAAGCAGGTCAAATTTGAACTTCAGGTGCCTCATAGTTTGCTCTTAATTTTTCCAAAATTCATGTCTACGTAAATAATTATCTATTTAATCATAAATACATGGTTTGATGGCGAGACATCGAGGTTTGGACGGTGGCCGAGGGCCCCAACTCTAGAGCGCATACGCTCGCGTGCTGCCGCGTGGTCACCGCGTGACCATGGTGTTGCCATGCGTTCTGGGCGGCCTAGGCATGTCTAGTGGGTTGGGCACTCCCCAGGTAGGTGCTAGGAAGAAAATTATAATATAATATTCTCATGAGGAGACTGAACTATGCTCAAACATGAATTAGCAGCCAAGTGTTTGATTAGCGGTACGGTAAATGCGCATGGCCAATGGGTGTGTGTTTAATTTGGCTGAGGATGATCATATACTAAGAAGAATGTATTCACAAATTTTTAGGGAAATCAAGAATATATAAATAACACTTCCTTCACAAAGTGCTGCTCTGAACAGAATAGGAAAATGAATATTTTTGAGTTATTTTTGAACTAGACATGGAAGGTTTTTGACATATTTGATGAAGATATGATCCAAACAATTTATGAGAATTTTTTGGGAATTTTTGGAATAACAGAAATATAGGTTGCTTCACAACCTAGGGCAAAAATTGACAAATGGACATGACACATATGCAAAACTGATGAGATGGCGCCTAGTCATCACAACCTGCCACAATCTACAAGGCTATGACCATCTGTATTGGTTGTTAACAACTAGAAATAAGGCAGCGAACCAGCCCTGTTTGCTTTGTGACCATTTCCTGTAAGGAAATTATGACCTTTCTGACCAAAATGGTCGCAATGGTGTAGGGTTTGGAGCCCCCCGAACAGCTTTTGACCAATTGGTCTCAAATGGTCATAGATCTATGACCAATTCTTCCAGGGTCACTGCAGAGCGTCACTAGTTGACATATTTCTTGTAGTTTACATTGCTTGCAATGCTTGTAGTGATGTGCATTACCGAGAGGGCCCAGAGATACCTCTCCGACAATTGGAGTGACAAAACCTAATCTCGAAATATGCCAACTCAACATGTACCTTTGGAGACACCTGTAGAGGTCCTTTATAATCACCCAGTTACGTTGTGACATTTGGTAGCACACAAAGTGTTCCTCCGGTAAATGGGAGTTGCATAATCTCATAGTTGTAGGAACATGTATAAGTCATGAAGAAAGCAATAGCAACATACTAAACGATCAAGTGCTAAGCTAACGGAATGGGTCATGTCAATCACATCTTTCTCTTAGTGATGTGATCCCATTAATCAAATGACAACACATGTCTATGGTTAGGAAACATAACCATCTTTGATTAATGAGCTAGTCCAGTAGAGGCACACTAGTGACATTAAGTTTGTCTATGTATTCACACATGTACCATGTTTCCGGTTAATAAACTTCTAGCATGAATAATAAACATTTATCATGATATGAGGAAATAAATAATAACTTTATGATTGCCTCTAGGGCATATTTCCTTCACATGCATGTAGTGCTTCCACCCCGGGTACACACATGCATGCAGTTACTCCACTCCGTAGTAGATCGAGAGAAAATTGTGGACTTCATTGCGGTTACCACGCCTTAATTAATTGAGCATTAAACCAAACGTGTCTAAAGTCTCTCTGGTGGTGGAAATGCATTGAGAGAAATGCATCGAATGAAGCGTGCCCTGTAAATTGTGACGGAGGGAGGAGTAGTATGAAGGTGAAAACCATGTACACGTATGGCCGGTCGATCAACGCACCTCCTCTTGGCATATCACTGACATGTGGGACCGGAGTGTGAGCAAACAGATCTCAATTGACGGCACACAGACGGGCCTGCATGGAGGCCAAGATATATTGGGGCATGGTTGATCGATATCATCATTACATGTTCAATGTTTTTTAATACTATATTATTGGGTTGTCGTTTCCCACCTTTCTCCTGAATAAATGTGTACTTTGTCAGAGGTTAAAATAAAATAAGAGTACAAACGCTTCACCATGCGGTTCTAGTAGTAGTACTACTCGTACTACTAAACTTTGCGCTTGGCTCTTCGCCTCCTCGTGAAGTCAAACAATGATGGTACTCCGCATGTTGGGTACTACAATGTATGCCTCTAAAAATATGACACCGAATGAACAGATGCATGTCCACCGGCTGGGCGAGGGTAGGTTGCATTAGTCAAAAGGCGTAAGTGAGCCTCACCTTGTCGTGCAAGCTTCTCCTTGTTCTGCGAGTTGACGGGACACACAAAAAAGTAGTTCTAGTACATACTCCGTCCTTTCCGGTTAATATAGCTTAATATTTTTGCGGGTAAATGAGAGAACTTTATTCATATATAAGCATTCTTAGCACGATCAACCAAGGGACTGGTCACTAGGAAGCGACGAACCCCGCAAAAAAGAAGAAGGAAGCAAGGTGTTTCATCAAGCCAACTCTCGACCACATTTAAAGTGCAGCAAGCACGGGTCGCACAATGATGCGCCGCAAGGTTTGCTGACCTATTTACATGCTGAATAACAAAAAAAGAGGAAATATTACCGAGCACTCCTATTTGTAACAGGATATGAGCCAAAATTAAGCGAGAATTGTGGCGAGTGCTCCATGCAATCAACTTCCATTATCACATGTGAGAACCCTCGAAGAGAACCAAATGTGTTGAAGATTGTTGTATCACATTTTCAAAATATAATAAGAGTGCAGACGCTCCTCCATCCAGTTCCTAGTAGTATAGCACATACCTCTATAGTAGTAGTACTAGTACTAGTAAACTTTACGCTTGGCTAATCGCCTCTTTGGGAAGTCGAACAATAATAGTACTAGTATAGTGTATGCTTCTGGCAATCTGACACCGGATTATTTGTTGCATGTCCACCGCCTGAGCAAGGGAGAGCTTGCATTAGTCAAAAGTTTCTCCTTGTCCTGCGAGCCACCTCGCGCAAGCTTCTCCTCGTTCGGCAAGTTGACGGGACAGAACAAAGTAATGCTAGTGCATAATATGGCTTAATTTCAAACAAGATAAATACACCGTCTGTCAATGGAGGACCTAGCCTGTGTGCATGGTGTGGCTTGGCACACCCAGAAATCTGAGATTTTTTTATCATGTATTATTTCGGTGATGACACCCTTCATTTTTTGGAGTTGGCACGCCTCATTAGTTTTTTTTAAAGTGTACACACCTTCCATTTTATTCGTGGGTATGCCACTGTTGTCTGTAACTATATATTTGTTAAAATACTATTAGTGGACTTCATAATACGCTCATTGCGCTCAATATATACATTTTCTGGTGTTTATACGGTCATGAGCTCAACCTGGCTGAGTATGCGTGTGCATGGACGTGTAGGTTGAGCACTTGAGCGTGACCGTGTGTGTTCCGTCGTGTGCTCAGACATGCATGCATTAGGGCATCGCGCGCGTTTTTGCGTCCATGTGTACATGTGACTGTTGCATGCGTGCATCAGGTTGTAGTCCCTTGCATTCACCTGTTCATAAGTCAATGCTTTGTCAAAACATTTCATGGAAGGTTTAATCATTCGTTGTTCACGCATGCATTCCCGATATTAATACGTTGGTAAAGACAATTTTCTTGAGGAAAACGAGCCCATGAATTGAGTTCAAAGGCGACTAATAAGCTAGGATGGAGGGAGTACCAGTAGTGAACCAGAAGGAGGGAGTAGGTACTAGTAGTACAGTACTGCGAATCAACATGCAGTAACAAAATTCCTCTATGCGCATCTGGTCTACGTGTCATGCAAGAAAATAGAGATAAGTACAAGTGATACTCAGGAACAGTCATATATGTAGGGGGCACTAAGGAGTAGTCAAATCACACAGTAAGTTAGTCGGAAGAAGCAACCATCATTTCACTCTTCAATGACACGTGCGCAATATAAAATGGTTGATATGGAGAGAAAAAGACAACCACTATATATGCACTAGCAGGAGCCTAAGCTACAAGCCTTCTTGCTTGGGTTGCTCTCTTCACAAGCATAGAATGACGATAGCCACACCGCTGGTCACATATCCGGCCTGATCCTGCCGCTGGGGGAAGGGAACAATGTTCTCCGTAGACGCGGTCGACATCGGCGAGGGAGAAATTCCACAATCGGTGCATCCCAATTGGGGGTCCCCACGGTATGGGCTAATGTCGCATCCCAACTGCCCTTCTAGCTACGTCCCGACGTCCTAGGTAGTACATCTTCCTTTTGGAGCCGGCTTGCTCCACTGCCGAAGCTCCCCACGTAGCTCCATCTCCATGTTGATCTTTCTCTACTTCTACCGGCTTCTATTTGTGATGAGTTTATGTCTCACGAACTAGTGACAATACTATTATTCTAATCACACGTCTTCAATATCTTTGCCAACAGGGATGCTCAGTTCAATTTTAGTGGAACTGCACAAAAGCATCGTATGATCAGAGGGTGCCAGCCTTCTTTCCTTCGACAGGTTCTACCTAGCCAGGAAATTAAATCCTGTCTAGGGCTTAGGGTTTAAGTCGTAGTGACCCCATCAGTTGTTTTTCTTTTGTACACGCTCTCGCAACTTTTGTCTTTAGTTGTGAAGTAAATATTGGCTATCATCTGTGAATCACTGAGATGCATCAGCATGCGTGTTAGTTTTCTCTTGTATTTAATGGAATGTTGTAACAGGGCAACCTTGGAGTAGGAATAAAAATGAAGTGGAAAGTTTCCGTTTTTTGGGAGAAAAAATTGAAACGGAGAGAAGCCAACATTTCGTTTCATTGGATTGCGCCATCGAGCAAAACCAACATTTAAATTACGTTTGTCGCATTTGTGTCTCACCCTCCTCCACGGCTCGACCCCACACGGTCGCTCGGCATGCCACTCAGCGCAAATCGAGTATACGATAACTTTCCCGCCTGCTTGTCGATGGATCGCACCATGGAGTACTAGAACTATTGGAAGAGATTGACGAGTTGGGGGAGGACAGCTAGCTGTAGCACAGACTCCCAAGAACTTTTTACAAGCATGTTATAGCCGGCTATTGCGACGTTTGAACATGGAGCAGTCGTGTGCACCGGGAAGCGGCATGGGTGACGCTCTCTCGGCCGGCACCAGTGAGAGGTCGCTTCCGCTCTGGCCGGGCATGAATGCGGCGCTGACCGTTTCGGGTGGGAAGCATGCGCGGGTGATGAAGAGGGTTCGAATTGGTCAGGAGCGGGCGTGGCAGCGGTCCAGACACCCGCAAACAAGAGATGTTGTACGTTAATATTGCTGCATATATAATTAACAACGTAAATAATGTGCCAGTTGGACAAATATGATTGGAGATGGACATGGAGACGGAATTTTACATAAACACATATATTCATGTGTATGTCTATGTGTGTGTGCACGACCACTCTCGCGACCTGGAAGTGGGCCGTGTTTTTCATCAGGTTTTCTTTCTTGGTACGTTAAAAAATTGTCCGCCAGTTTTCATTTCTTTTTTCCAGGAATGCACGTATTCTATTTAAAACCACTGCAATGGAGAGGTTTTTTTACTCCACTTTATATATAGTCTGTTGTTTGATAGGGTTACTCGCGTCTCGCTCTATCACCCTCTCCATATCAAAAAAAGATGACAGTGTCCACTCAATCTCTCTCCTCACCGGTGGTCACAGATCCGGCTGAATCCCATCCGCTGTGGGAGGTGAGGAGATGCAGCATTGACGTTGTCGCCGTCGGTGATGCAGGAAGCTGATGCTCACCGTCCTCTCGGAGCTGGCGCTGGCACGGACGAAAATCCTCCGCACCATTGTTCGCTACCGTCGTGTGGGCAGTTCTTGCCCACCCGCCTAAGTGATATCTCGCCCACCTGAGGTATAACTTCTTGTACTGGTCCAGCTCCCCTGGTCGCTGCATGCGGGTTTTCTTTTGTGCGACTAATCCCCAGCTCCCCAGGTAGAGTAGCTAGGGTATGTCAGCTGGTCCAACATCACCTACTAATATAGAGGAAATGCCACTCAGAAAGTTGTCCTAATTTATGCCTTGGTGGAGGTATACATGTTGTTTCGACAAAAAGTACATGGTGGTTGTGCGGTCATTGTCCATATGCTCCTATTGCTACTGCTAATCTAATACTATCACTAGTTAAATGAAGAAATGGTTTTTTCTTGGATATCTTGCTTAGTTCCCATCAAGATAATCATTATGCTTCTATTTGTTGGTGTACTTTTCATTAATTCTTATTTACAATTGAGATGTCATTGTTAATCTTGTGCCACTACCAAAACAAAGTAACAACACTATATCCCTTTTTTATATTTTTGCAAACAGCAATGCGTATCTCCATACCCAGGCATGTCTTCCTCAATTTTAGTGGAACTGCACAAAACTGGATGGCCGTTGTTGTTCCGCCTCACTGTCCTCTGCCACGTGGTTCTTCCTTCCTCGAGCTTGATTAATTAGAAGAAATAGACCACAATGAGGATTTGTCAAACTTCATAGGTGCCTCATCCAAACTTGATGCCAAACGGATGATGCATCACCATGATGACCTATCGATGCTCATGGTTGCACCTCATGGTTGTGTCGGCTGGTGAAGCTGATCGATATTCCACGAAAAAAAATCTGTCTTCCATCAGTGCTCTTTGCTTTTACCCACAAACATGATATCCTTCATCAGTTCACCTTGGTTGCATTGGAGACGCTGTTGTCTTTCACGTTGGTGCAACTTTATCACACAATTGGCTATGAACCAAATGTTTCCTCGAAGAAGGATCGGCGTTGGTACTAGGAGCATAAGTTTTGTATTGATTTCTAGGCCTTCTCACAACCTTGTCTTCAGCTCTCCTGTAATTTTATTTGTCCAGCTATTAACTTTGATTAAGAAATGGTGTAGACTAAAAACCCGGATGGACGTAGTAGCCCTCCATTTTTATTTACTCCGCATATTAGATTTGACTGAAGTCAAACTTTGTAAAGTTTGACCAATTTTAGGCCGAACACAACAAACCATAATTATTGAGAGAGGGCAACTTGTACATAATCTAAACCTTTTCGATAATTGAAATTAAAATTCTTTATTTGTACACACTCTCACACGTTTCCGATAATTTGGCGCATGTGTGGTTGTTTACTTAAGGGAGGGTAGTGTACCGCACGTGAAGCACGGGAAGTGCGACCAGGACACGTGGATCATTAGTTTATAGGAAGTAATAGTTTTTTTCTCTGGTATGTTAAATAAAGAGTTTTGTTTCGTACTTACACAATTTAAAACGATTATTATGGAGAGAATAAGAAAACCACTCCACTATATATTAGTAGTATACACGAGTACTATATGGACGCAGCTTCATTGACTTAGTGCACCTGCCTTTGGGTTTATGATAGGTGGGCCGAAAATGTGGCTGGCCCACCTGTCATACAGCCAAAAGCAGGTGTGGTTAAGGCACCGGAGCTCAGTCCGTACTACAGTATATATATATGTAGTACTATATAAGTTGGAGCCTCAGCGCTTGTTCGCTAGGGTTTGCACTATCCACACTCTCGCCGCATTACATATATATATACACTTTGGAGGCTCAGCATTGCTTTGCTAGGGTTTGCTATATTCACACTCTCACTCCCTCTTCACAAGATCTAAACAAGACTGCATTGGCCTCTGTCTCTCTCTCCCCCCTCACAGCTGGTGAAGGAGGCGTCCGGATCCTGTCGCACCGGGAAGGGGAGGAGGTGCAACGTTCACTCTATCGCCTTCGGTGATCCACTGCCGGCTGTGCTGTTCCCTTTCACCCAGCGCCTATGCGGGAGGGCCTCCTACCCCTTCCTCCTCGCTATCGTAAGTACTATGGGCAGATCCGGCCTCCCTCCGCACGCCTTGCCACATCCCGACGACCCTAAGGTGTAAGTTTCTTTGAAACCGTCATTGCTCTAGCTGCATGCAGATCTTTTTCGATTCTGTAGTTGAATCTAGTTCTTGGTTCAAAGAGGAAAGAAGTGTGCCATGGGGTGGAGCATGAATCTAGGACATGGTTCAATGAGGAAAGGAGGGCGAAAAAGTAGTATAGACTGGCTATCCAGCCGCTTTGTTGGTCGAAAAGGAAAAAATGGGGGTAACCCAGTACACACATTTGTAAGGAACCGATATCTTGGATGAAAACGGAAAGAAAATGGGGGGTCGGGTAGTTTGTGCGGGACTAGATTTGCTGCCCTCACATAGGAAAATGGTTCAAAGAGAACAATTTGGGACCAACGCAGATATGCTGCTTGGCTACATACTCGGCATCACCCATTTATACGTGTGGATGCACATGGTGCTGGCATGTCCCATGTCCCATGTACCATACAACTATTTTGTTGTTGTTAATCTAAGAATGCCGCTGGAAAATTGAAGCAATGCCACTGCTAAAAGTAAATTAATTTTTTTAACGAATGTTGATTTAAGAGAATGTATGTTAATATAAATCAATGCAACAATTTTAGAAATGTTATTGTCCTACTTTGTTTTCCATCAAGATAAGTTAGATGCTTATTTTTGTCGCCGTATGTTTAATCCTCCTTTATTGACCAGTAATTGTTTCCTTTTTGCCTCTGTTAAACAGGGATGTTTATTCAACTTGTTGTTATGGAGAACTTAAATGTCACATCGGCGAGTTTTCTTGATTTAGTTGAACTACACAAAACAAGATTGGATTTCCTATTCGTGTTGGCAGATTCGTAGGTGATCTTGTCACTATGATGAACGGTTAGTACCTTCCTTCATCCACATGATCGTGTAGTGTGCTTTGAAATTCTGTGCTACTTGTATTGGTACTGTTTTAGGAAGATGTTGTGCCTTCATCCTCCTTTATTGGCTAGTAATTGATTCCTTTTTTGCCTCTGTTAAAACATGGATATCTATTCAACTTGTTGCTATTGTGACATTTTTCTTCACTACGATAAATACTTATGTTTTAAGAGTGTTTTCTGTAGTTCAACTTGAATGTCGCACCGGCGAGTTTGCTTAATTTTGGTGGAACTGCACAGAAGGAGATCGAGATTTGTTTCAAGTCTTGCTCGCGAGTTGTTTCAAATCTTGATCTCATCCACATAATGGTGCAGTGTGCTTTGAGATGTTGTGCTACTTGTATTGGTACTGTTTTGGATAAATGTTGAATTGAAGCTATTGAACTGATGTCTTTTACCATTAGCTAAGAAAAAATTGTTCCAACCCAGACATGATGCTTGTTGCTTGCTTACACAAAACTCTACATCACCCCCTTTATAAGTAGATGGAAGCATATGGTGTTGTTGCGCCCAATCTCTCCTGGAAGTGTTTATGTTTTTTGTTAATCTAATGCCGCTGGTAAAATTAAGAAATGCCACTCTCGGGATTAACTACTGAATCTTAGTTCGAAACTGCAACACTTGTTAGGGATCGGCGGGAGTACCATTTCTATTAGGGATCGACCGGAGTACATGTTTAAGAAATCTATTGTTGAGATAATGTATCTGTTAATATATAAGTTACAATGTTTTACAAATGGTACTATCCTGCTTTGTAGTTCTTTCTACTCCCTCCGTTCCAAAATAGATGACCCAACTTTATACTAAAGTTTAGTATAAAGTTGGGTCATCTATTTTAGAATGGAGGGAGTACATGTTTAACCAAGGTATTGTTAAGATAATGTCTTTGTTAATATGAATCAGTCACGTTGTTTTAGGAATGGTACTTTTCTGCTTTGTAATTTTTATTCATGTTGAAACAAGGCATTGTTAAGATAATGTCTACGTTAATATGAATGAATCACGCTGTTTCAGAATTGCTACTATCCTGCTTTGTTTCACATTAAGATAAGGTAGTTGTCTTTTCTTCTAGGAGTATAAGTCATCCATCATTATTTCTCAGTAATTTTCCCCTTATACCTATTGTTGCATACAAGGATATCAAGGGGTTGTTTGGTTCTTCCCTGTGTGAGCCTGGCCAATCGGTTTTATTTCGACTTTGATTTTAGTTGAACTGCACAAAATGAGCCAATGTGTTTAAGGCAAACTATTGCATTATTGGGCCCAGTTGATCTTTCCACTTTGCAGAAAGAAGCAGTCACTGTTTGCACTACATTACACAAGGAATGATCGAGATGCTTTACAAAGTATTAGTAGACGCTGGTGACATGACTGGTCTGCTGAGACCATTGGCAACTTAGCAACACGTGGAGTGCAAAATTCACTCCAGAATTAAAGGTATGACCAAGTCAGATGCCGACGCAGCTGTAATAAACAAAGTCAATATCAGCCTTCATCCACATGTTCAAGGGACAGAACTCTGTCCAGCAGAATACAACCTTTAAGAAGCGTAACAAGAAAGACAAAAAGAGAGATGGCTACTTTACTTGTGGTTCAAAGGAACACTAGGCAAACAAGTTCCTAAAAAAGTACAAGAAGCCAGGACAGGACTCTAAGTCTGTCAATGTCACTCGAAGTAGCAACGATGGGGCATCTGGGTATGGTAATTTGTTTAACATACTTTCAGTTTGTTAGTCCACCGATTGGTGGGTAGACACTGAGGCCAATATTGATGTGTGTGTTGATGTGTCTTTGATTTTTGCAGCATATAAATATGAAATCCACATGGATGCTCAACTTGATTTTAGTGGAACTGCACAAAATGTTGAGATGGTTCGTGTCCTCCATAATACTTCATCATGCACAATACATCGAATGGTTCTCTAATCATTCGTTGTCACCTTGAGCCACCGAACTATCAGCTGACGAACTGATGAAAAACACTGACTGTTCCATAATCATAGGCATTACATATTTTCAATGGGAAAACCTTGTCAAAGTTTAATAATTGATGTTACCAAGAAGACATTAGTTTAATATATTGGGATTGGAAAACCTTGTCAAATTTTGCTCATTCATGTTAGCCAGAAGACATGCATTTGATATTTTTGAGTGTGACACCCTTTGTTGTGAGCAGCGTTGATCGTTTTTTCCTATTCCTGTGTTCAGTCTGCTGAGATGCATAGTCACATGAATGTTGACTTATGTAAGGTATTTTAAGAGTTTGTCCTGAATGTTATCTATGTAATGCCAGGCCTTATTTGTTTGATTGCAAAGCTGAGCTTGGAATGTTGTGTCATGCGGCATCACGGTCTGTTCACCATGCCTCCTGAGAATAACTCTTCGTTTTGTTTTGCATGTTGATCTAATGCCAGTGATTCGCATGTTAAGAAGATCATCCTCTTATGTTGTTTTTGTGCTTAAGAAGTTCATCGTCTTATGTTTCATTCATAGCCTATACGACAACTCGAGTAGGTTAGAGGTGAAACCATATGATCTTCCGACCAACGCATCATATTAGGCCATGATTGGAGCGGCCCACAGCTGGGACCAAGCAGCTCGAGCAGTATTTGTGTTTTTGAGGTGTGAGCACTATAGAGTTTTTCTTGAGCGATGTTTTCGTTGTTGTTCACAGGAGAGAAGGGCATTAACTAGGCGGGATGTGGCCCGTCTAGCCCAGGCCAGATATACAGCCCAGATATTAATTTTTTTTCAAGCTGAAAATGGCTAGCCCGGCTATACTTTTTTTTAGGAATACCCAGGCAAGGTCAACTTGTTATTCTCTGCCCCATAGGGCTGCAAATCTTTCTTAGGAGGGATGCATTAGGCTTAACAGGAAAATGGGCTTTAAGAAATAATAAATGGGATGTAATTATAAAAACTGGGCAGTAACTATAAAAAATGCACCAAAAACGTAATTAGTTTATAAAATATTATTTTTGGATTTTGTACATTTTAATTTCATTAGTTGTTGTGCATGCAATGTTTCGTCCGATTTTTACGTAATACAAATTTATATTGAAATTGTATTTAATCTGACTAGAAATTTTGGGATAAAAATATTTCGGATCCCATCAAAATGTGGGAAATTTTATTGAATTCTACTTTGAACGGTTGGTTGTAATTATTAATCGTTGTCCTAGCTAGAAAATGGGCTGTACTTTTAACAAACTCTAAATGGGTTGTAGTAAATTCCATTAGAATTCAAAAATGGGTTGTACATTCTTACAAATCGCAAATGGGCTATAAGTTCTCTGCCACACACATGTGACCTACTAAGTTGGCACGTCCCCTAAGAAAGGTAAGTTGACGCGTATGCAAGGCTTTGTCAACTTATAGTCAACACACAGTTCTAGCAGCAGCAGCCGTTGGATGTCCATCCAACGGATGTCGTGCTTCTTCTTCAATCTCGGATATTCTAGCTTCAGCCGCCCAAAAAATATTTCCTCCCCCTGACATATGGGGCGCACCGTTTCGGAGGCTGACTTGTGGGCCTACTAAGTTTACGCGTACCAAGGGCTTTGTCAACTTAGTCAATATAAACGATTCTAGTTGCAGTCACCGTACGATGTCCATCCAATGGCCGTCATGCTTCTTCAACCTCTGGTCTTCTTGCTCCAGCCTCCTAAAGAAGCTCCGATCGTGCTGCCTGCTCCTGCCTCCCATGGCCGGCTGTGCTGCCGCGGACGCCTCACCGCCCCCTACTACTCCCACCACTGGCCAGGCCATCCCTCCACTCACCCACACCCCCTGTTATTCTGTGGCGACGGCACCCTCACATAGAAGTTGAACTAGTGAACCCTCCTACACCTCTCCGTGTGGGACTCCATTGCTGCGTCTTCCCCTGATCCGCATCGTCCCCTTCCCAGGCCTCGCTGTCGTCCACCTCCCTGGTGCTCTCGGTGCGGCGTGGTCAACGTGGTCAAGGAACGACTTCCATCGGACGTGGACTGTACGTGAAGAGGCTGACAGCTGGGTCAACGGCCGCACACAAGGAAATGCCTCCTTATTACGCGCAAAATAGTGATTCCTCCACCTGACATTTGGGACCCACTAGAAGGGCCTTACTATTTCACGAAAAAAACATTCCTCCCGCTTACAGGTCGGACCCACCAGCTATATCTTTGCATGCAAGGAAGTGCCTCCTTATTACGCACAAAAAAATGAATACTCCCCCTGCTAGCTGGGACCCATCATAGTGGGAGGCTGACTTGTGGGCCTACTAAGTTGACGGGAATGGAGGGCTTTGTCAACTTATTCAATATGAATGATTCTAGATCTAGTGACCGTACGATGTCCATCCAACGTCTGTAGTGCTTCTTCAACCTCCGGTCTTCTTGCTCCAGCCGCCCAAAGCAGCGCCGGTCGTGCCGCCTGCTCCTGCCTCCCATGGCCGGCTGTGCTGCCGTGGAGGCCTCACCGACCCCTACTACTCCCACCGCTAGCCAGGCCATCCCTCCACTCACCCACACCCCCTGTTATTCTGCGGCGATGGCAGCCTCACACCAAAGCCGAACCAGTGAACCCACATACTCCTCTCTGGGTGGGCATCCACTATCGCGTCTTCCCCGGCTCCGTGTCTTCCCCTTCCTAGGCCTCGCCGTCGTCCACCGCCCAGGTGCTCTCGGCGCGGCGTGGTCAACATGGTCAAGGAACGACTTCCATCGGAAGAGTACTGTAGATGGAGAGGCTGACAACTGGGTCCAAGACCGTAGCAAGGAAGTGCCTCCTTATTACGCGAAAAATAATGATTCCTCCACCTGACAGCAGGTACCCACCGGGCCGGCCACCATATATTCATGAAAAAATGTTTCCCCCAGACTGTTGGGACCCACCAGCTACATCTTCACACACAAGGAAGTGCGTCCATATTATGGGCAAAAAAATGATTCACCCCCTGACTACTGGGACGCACCAGCTACATCTTCGCACGCAAGGAAATGGTTGACAGTCGGGACCCACCTGGTCGAAGCGTACGTAGCATTGTCATTATGGTCGTGAACGTGTACGTACATACTGGTCGATGTAGAGGCGTGCACGTGTCGTAGTAGAGGCACGTGCATTTGGTAGTAGAGGCACGCACGTAGCATGTAGACATACGTACAGCGGCCAAGGTGCAAGAAAGTTAATGCATCCACGTGCGTCCATACGGGCGGGGTCTTGAACGCCTTGTCGCCCATATGTACGGTCAGGGCTCGTGTACATGGTTGGGTCCAAACGGAGAAACTGCATCATCGTCGTGTTCATGGGCAGCCAACTAGCTGGGTCGGAACAGGATGTGTCGTGTTCATCAGGAGCCAACCGACTTGGACGGAACAACCGATGGAAACGTGCCCTGGCGTACTGCAGAACAGAGGAAACGACATCGTGTTCGACCGGCCATGGTCGAAACAGGGGTCCTATTCACCGGGAGGGGTCTGGCGTACCACAAAATGGAGGAAACAGACTTCTGTTGGACCTCCTACGGTCAAAACGGGGTCCTATTGATCGTAAGGGGTGTGGCATACCGCAAAACGGAGGAAACGGACTTGTGTTGGAGCGCTACGGTCAAAACAGGGGTCCTATTCATCGGGAGGGGTGTGGCATACCGCAAAACGGGATTCCATGGGATACTGTTCGTCTCCATCGTCGACCTCCTCCAGCCTCCATGGGCTACTGTTCATCCATCGTCGACCTCCTCCAACCTCCACCTGCGACTGTTCATCCATGAGCTCCTGTTCATCCAGCCTCCACCGTGCGCTCCTCCACCGGCTACTATTCAACAAGCCCTCTCCACGGGGTCCTGTTCAAGCACCCCTCAATGGGCTACTCTTCGTCCAGCCCTCCACCAGCTACTGTTCAACCAGCCTTCCACGGCGTCCTGTTCATCCAGCCCAACACGGGGTCCTGTTCATCCACCCCCAACCGGCTCAATCGGGTCCTGTTCATCCAGCGGCAATGCCCTCTACTACCACGGGGTCCTGTTCATCCAACCCCCCACCGGGAACTGTTCATCCACCCCCCAACAATGCTCACTGTTCATCCGGAGGTAGCATCGATCGGTTTCAGTTAGCAGCAGTAGCGAAGGAATCGCTCAATTGGGTTTAGTTAGCAGCCTGCAGTGCACACTACTAGAAAAAGGCCTGCTGGTGGCGCACCTGTTTTGGCTACTAATGGCGCACTATAGGTGCGACACTAGCATCATGCCATTAGAATTTAATACAAATGGTGCACCCATTAGTATACCAGATACTAATGGCGCACCAGGGAGTGCGCCATTAGTATATCACCCGGTGTGCTATTACTATCTGACTTAGTAATGGCGCACCACATGGAAGTGCGCCGTCACTAACAATTTTTTTTTAAAAAAATTTAAAAAAAAATTTCAAATTTTTTTTCCATTTTTTTTCGTTTTTTCTTAATATCGGGTCACTATGGCTTAATCTCGGGTCAATATGCTTAATCTCAAGTCAAATTGCACTAAGTGGTCAAACTTCCCGAAAGGTCACCAATCCTCACACTACTCCAGCCCGAGCACGCTTAACTTCGCAGTTCTATCCAACCGCAGCACCACCTCACTTAACAGGCACTTGTTGATATATCTATCATATCAATCCTATTAAACCTTGTTGATGTCTAGGACTTTGTTCA
The DNA here is from genome assembly GCF_002162155.2 of Triticum dicoccoides. NCBI lineage: Eukaryota > Viridiplantae > Streptophyta > Magnoliopsida > Poales > Poaceae > Triticum > Triticum dicoccoides. Next base: position 425,594,175 of record NC_041393.1, on the reverse strand, counting down.
TATTCATGAGTATGATGAAATTTTGAAAAATATTTCAAACTTCCCGGTCATATTACGTATCATCTTTTGAAAAAAAAATCCAAAAAAATTCGATTTCCAAAAAAAAATTCCCGGTCATATTACGTATCATTTATCAAATGGTGCGCCACTAGTAAGTTTGAAATTTTTTCCATTTTTCCCCTCTAGATCTTAAAAGCCCCGTAACTTTTTTCAGTTAGGTTTCTGAGGATTTGTAAAATGTTTAACGGGGTTCCCCCTCTGTTAAATTCGGATGTAACTTGTCGAGTAGATGATTTTTCATATAAAAAACTTTTAAATCCGAGTTCGTATGCAAAAGTTATGCCCATTTTACAAATTCCACAGAGATTTTGCAAATAAAGTCGAAATTCATATTTGTAAATTTTCCCAACAAGTAGACCACATATCACATGGGAAACTTCTTTTCTTTTATTTTTTTGACATTTCCATTATTGTTTTTATTAATTTTTTTTAAAACTGAAAAGGCGGTCCATAGGAGGGGGGGTGCATTCGGGGGATTTTTGGTCAAAGTTAGTAATGGCGCACCGTGGGAGTGGTGCGCCATTACTAGTTAAACTAGTAATGGCGCACCACACCCACGATGCGCCATTACTAACTTTGAAAAAAAAATAAAAAAATGAAAAAAATTTGTAGTGGCGCACTGAGGGTGTGGTGCGCCATTACTAGTAAATACTATCCCCTGGTGCGCCATTACTAGTTTTGAAAAAAAAATTGTTAGTAGTGGCGCACCGTGGATGTGGTGCGCCATTAGTATTTGGACACTAATGGCGCACCAACACAAGGTGCTCCATTAGTATATAGTAGTGGCGTACTACATGTGTGGTGCGCCATTAATGTCCATATTATCTATAGCCCTTTTCCTAGTAGTGGCAATCGCTCGGGTTCAATAGGCGAACACCTCGATCGGGTTCAGTTAGAGCCCAATGACTCGCACCCACGCACGTGCATGTATGAGAGAAATGCGCAAACCTCCGTGCATCGCTCGGCCCCGACCACCCACCGTAACTGGGAACACCCCGATATTTTCCTCGCCCTCGCTTCTACCATGATTTTTTCCGTCATGGACAGCCCAAAGAATGTCATGCAGCTGCGTCTCCGGCCCGCCCAGGACGAAAAGCCCATTTTATGTCATGATTTTGTCACAGAAGTAGGAGCCCACCAGATCTATGATGATACCGTGTTTTGTCACAATTATCTTCACAAAGGTGTCATAAGCATGACAGATTTTTTTTTTCATTTGGCCCAAAATGTCATGGATGTGTCTTTTTTTTGTAGTGGAAGCAAAGATGGTTTGCTGCCCTCTAGGATTAGAGGTGCAGAAGATACATGCATGCCCTAATGACTGTATCCTCTACGGTGATGAGTACGAGGAATTCAACACATGCTCGGTATGTGGTGCATTGCGGTATAAGATCAGACAAGATGACCCTAGTGATGTTGAGGGCGAGCACCCTAGGAAGAAGGTTCCTACCAACGTGATGTGGTATGCTCCTATAATACCACGGTTGAAGCGTCTGTTAAGAAATAAAGAGCACGCCAAGTTATTGCGATGGCACAAAAAAGACCGTAAGAAAGACGGGAAGTTGAGAGCACCCGCTGACGGGTCACAGTGCATAAAAATCAAGAGAAGGTGGGGGAACTTTGCATTTGACACTAGGAACGTATGGTTTGGTTTAAGTGCAGATGGCATTAATCCATTGGGGAGCAGAGCAGCAACCATAGCACCTGGCTGCGACTCTAAGTATGTATAACCTTCCTCCTTGGCTTTGTATGAAGTGGAAGTTCATTATGATGCTAGTGCTCATCCAAGATCCTAAGCAACATGCCAATGACATTGATGTGTACCAAAGTCCATTAGTTGAAGAACTTTTACAGCTGCGGCATGGAAAAGGTGTATGTGTGTGGGATGAGCACAACCAGCAGGAATTTGACCTACATGCATTGTTGTTTGTAACCATCAATGATAACAATAGGAATTTGACCTACATGCATTGTTGTTTGTAACCATCAATGATTGGCCTACTCTTAGTATCCTTTTAGGATAGACAGACAAGGGATACCACGCATGCACGCACTGTTTAGATGATATCGAAAGTATATATTTGGACAAATGCAGGAACAATCCGTACTTGGGACATCATCGATTTCTTCCGCATGGAAAAGATGACATACTTGATATGGTCAAGGGTTTCCAACACTACAAAAAATACACTTCCATGATGATACATGTTTGTTACAGTAGGTCACGTTTTCTGTCATGTATGTACATCCATGACGAATTTATGACAGAATCAAGAAAGTCATACCTGTGCTATCATAGAAGTGTTCCATGACAATACCAAAATTATCATCACGAAAGTGTTCACTTCCACGACGACAAATGATGCGTCATGGAAATGCTTTTGACATGGGTAACTGACACATGGCATCCACCGTAACGGGTCACTGTGAAGCTATCGGGTCCGATTTTTGATCCGATAAACCGTTAACAGCCCGGACCAATGGTGATTTTCCATGTGTAAAATTCTCATTTGCCAAAGGAAACACGTGTCAACTCGTCATTTGGTTAGATAGGTGCCTATGATATGTCGACACATGCGAAGGCCCAACACTGGCCCATTTAGCTTAGAGAGGCCGACCCGTTTGACTTGGTCAAAAGTTAGCGGGCAGGCCCATGAAAAGCCTGTTAACAGTCTGTTTGCATATAGCCCATTTTATTTCCCAGTAACTCACGACCCGTTAGGACCTTCCCAAAATTGGCCCAACAACATCATGTGGGTCGTCGAATATAACACCAGCCCATTTCACTTTCGGTGCATCTATGGCCCACGACGTCTTTCGGCCCATATGAGGCCTTCTGTATCTTTAGGCCCTTTAGTGGCCCACGGTGAGTCTGGCCCATAATGAACAGTAAATATCATAGTACCCATTGACAGCCCATGATTTCCATGGGCCGTTTCCAGCCCGCGTTAGCTTTCGGCGTACTAACGGCCAATACGTTCTTGGGCACCTTTTCATCCCTCAATTACTTCCGGCCATTTACTGGCATGTTCCTCTAATGGGCCAAATTCGGCCCATGGTTAGAATCGGCCCGTTTGTGGCCTATTAACCCATTGCGCCATTTCCAGCCCGTCCTATATTCTGGCCAAATTAACGACCCGTTATGCCTATGACAGAATTAAGCCTTTGTTGTCTTCTGGCCTGTTAACGGCCCGTTACCGTGCTGGCCCGATACCAATTACGCCCATTTACAGCCCATGTGGACCCATTTATCCGACGGCCCGAGGTCCACCGATTCTATGGCCCGTTGGAGGCCCATATCCAACGGCCTGATGGAGGCCATTTATCCAATGGCACATAGGAGGCCCATGGATCCTACGGCCTGTAGCAAGGTTACCACGGTCCGTATATGGCCCATGGTTGTTGCAACCACTAGCAAACCAGGGAAAAAGAAAACTAGGAAATAAATAAGCCCGAAACTAACGCTAGGCTATTCAGGAAATTTCACAAATTACATCCAATGTGCATCAAAGTTCGCCACTACTGCAAATATAGGGAACACCCTACACTACACAATAATGGCTTGCTCTTTTCTTCAGCCGGTGGCTGCATGTTAAGAACAAATTTTGTATCGCAATGAAACAAACTACAACCATAAAACGAAAGGAAGGTTGGCATAAAAGTTAACAGTCTGGCAGATAAATGCACCACGAGAAGTTCAGAAGCTCAGTTCATTTGACCTGACTGTTATGTTTTCATGATGTATTGTACGATGAAGCACCATAACCTTCACCTTCATTTGTCCTAGGCTGCTGAAGAACATAGCAAATGTCTAATAGTCTCGTTTCAAAACCATGCATATCTTGACGACATCAAACAATGGCTGTCCTTGATTCACAAATGGTCTCTGTTAGGGAATGGACATGTGTCTGGAGCGCAGACATAACATTGTTTTGAGCTTGCATATCTTGATCATGAGGCAGTTTGGACGATATTTCCTTAACAACCAACCCAGTATTACGTAGGAACATGCTTTTGGCACTGTTATGGACACATACTGACCCACTGCAGCAAGAGGTGACATTGCCGTTATAGTTTCCTTGTCACCTTCAGAAGGTGGTGATTCCACCATTTTTTCAATAGCTTGCTGAAAAGTTGATTTTTTTACATTAGTAGTACCAGAACAGAAGATATTAAGGAGGCAGCACAACCAAACAAAATAGTTTGGTCTATATACAAAACTTATTCTGGTGAACCCGTGTAAAATATTAGTTGTATTTTACAGCAAAGTACATAATAAAACCAGGTCCAAAACATATGACCATTTACACTAACTACTAGGAAAACCCTTACCAGTAGCGCTGGTTTTTTGGCTATTAGTAGCGCGGGCAGGCGCGCTGCTGCTACGACACTACAACAATTTTTTCGCAGTAGCGCTTGTTTGAACCAGCGCTACTGCTATCTGTATCTAGCAGTAGCGCGCCTCTATCCATCGCTACTGCTAATACTAGTAGTGTGGCCCTTCAAAAAAAGGCTACTGGTAAGCAGCGCTGCTACTACTCCAATGCCCCACGCTACTGCTAGTATTTTCTTTTTTTATGTTGCTGTATTCGTATTTTTACAGGTTTTATATAGTTACAACATACATACACTGGAACTATATGAAAAAGGAATGTCTCATCATCATCATCGAAGTGGTACAACATATTCTCAACACAAATGATGTCGATCTTATCATCATCTCGAAATAGCGATACAAGTTAATGATGACATGTCTCTTACATTGTCGCCGTAGACACATTCATCATCTACCTAAACTAAGACATACACGATAAGAGCGATCACGATGATCAAAAGCGGTATTATGTAGTAGTTTTTGCAGCGGCGCTGGTTCTGAATCCCCTGTTGTGCTATGAATCTCAAGTAACTAGCTTCGGCTTCCGCTCTGCTATCAAACCCTTTCTGGCTTCAACCGGAGAAGCCAGAGACTTGGGCCTGACACTCTGGCCACTCATCATACACACCCGGAACATGCCCTACATACACGGCATACCACTTCCTTGCCATTGTTTAACATATATATACCATGAAGCGAATTCAACAATACAGTTATGAAATAGAAGCAACATATATAGAAACATAGTTAACAAATTTTATCGTACCGAATGTAATTAACTAGAGAGCGGCACCATACATCTAATAGTTTCATCGTACTGAGAGATTTGAAGTTTCGTCGTACAGAAAGTAACAAGTAACTAAACAGACACATTGTTTTTAAGCAGTGCACTCTTCCCATCTGTCCATATCCGGAAGGGTGCACCCAAGCTTAGTGAAAGGCATCATGTCCTGACGCTGTAGGGCAATGCGGGTTCGGACGTCAGCTCGCGATATTGGGCCGCCGTAGAACATCCCGTTCTCTTCGAGGACATCTTTGATGATGATGGACGCAATCTCCTGTTGGATCCGCTAGAAATCATTTCGAAGTTGATCATCTGGCACGGATCCAAAGGCTTCGTCCCATCTCTGGATATGGGTATCGGATGAAGATTTCATGCAAAGTGATTGCACATCCCTTCTGTACTCCATCATTAGATGGATGACGTAGAATCCATCATTCTCACTTCTTGCCGGTTGCTGGATGCAACAGAAGTCAGTCTTGTGGCTGAAACAAAGTCCGCCCTTATTTTTTTGTATTGGATGTAGCCACCCCACATGCTGAAGCCCAGCATAGATCTGTACAGAACATACTTTATGTGTGTGTAATCTTTCTTCTGTATGTTCTTCGACGGGTCCAACTATACAGCGCGGGAGTAACGCGGGCAAAGACCAATGAGAACGACACGACACCCCCTGCTCCGCAAATACACGATCAAGTTTAGCCTCCATGCGTGCAAAGTAACTATTGAAATGCACGAAAGGATGTATGTGTTATAGTCCTATCCACGGATGACTTACCTTGGATGATAAGGTAGGAGAATCATTTTTGGTCCTTATTACTGACCAAGAATTCTTCGATGTACTGACTCGCATATTGACGGTTGGTGTCGTTGATTAACAAGAAGCCCTCATGCATGTAGTATGGGTCCGTGACCACAAGACCGGTGACTTGCTCTCTCCTGACGATGTAGTTCATGTGTAGCGCATACAGGCAGACGAACGTAAAATCGAGTGTCCTCATTTGAAACATCTGGAAGATGTAATCCAACCTCAGGAAGAAGTGGTCCGCGGGGTATGTGTGGCCATACATCTTGCAACTGCTCGGCACATGAACCGTATAAAGTGGGTATCCTGGATCATCCGAGGCGAGGAGGCTTCTCTCTGTCGAAAGCACATGGTCATGGAGTCTCCTGAGATTCCCTTCTATGGAAGCTAGTGCATTCGCCGGTACCATTATCTCTCCCGCGACATGGATTAATGGCGCATGTTTCATCGGTACATGGTCAACCTTGGTCGAAGGCGGCTGGCTGCTATAACCAACATTGCCAGCCTTACTGGATTTTCTCACCGCCGGTCTCTTCCTCTGCTTCTTCTTGATGGGCTCAGGTGTTGGTGCGTCTGTCAGACCCTCCCTGAGCACCACCCCTAGTGTTGTCGGGCTCAGCTTTGGACGACTCTGGCTAATTAGTTGAGCTTGGGTGGAGCCGCCATCTGGAGGCATGTCATGCGAGGATTGCATGAACAAAGACTTCTTGCACTCCCGAGGACGTTCCGACTCTGGTACATGCATCTCATATTCATATGGTTGACTCATTGTTACTTCATTGTCAAAGGCAGTATTGAAATACTGGTTAGGGTCATCGTCGGCCTCCTCCATGTCATGATCCCTATCCTCTTCCATGGGGCAGATGACATCATCTACCGGCGGAACGGTTGGCCCTCCTTCCTCATGTCTCTCGATCTTAGCAAGGAGCACCGATGATGGTTGTACTTGTGTAGGTGGTGTTGTGGTCATACCTTGCTGAGGTCTCTTTGGTGTGCTCCCGACCACCTCGACATGAAGAAGATTTTTCGGCCACAGGATCGGCCAATTTTTGCATTGGCCAAGCTGCGTGGTGGTCTCGTCATCCTCTCCATTGGTTTGTATTGGACGAGGGAGACCCTCGTAGCCCGCTTTCACTCTCTCCATGGAGACCGTTAAGGCGTTATCAGGCATCTGCCGGCGGTGAAACAATCGATCCTTAGGCTTCACTATAGTACCCTTCCCAACATCCACCAACCCGCCCTTCATGTTGTAAAGGAGGGTGCACGGAGTGGAGTCGGCCTACAAAGACATATACGTGCGGCGTCGAAGATCCAAAAAGAATGTCAACTGAAGATTAATTAATTAGTTGAGTTGATGAAGGTGTGACGACGCGTATTTACTGTGAGGGCGTCGAGCTCTGCCAATGTCGACGGCCCGATATTCAAGCCAGAGACGGAGCTAGGGCTACTGTGAGAGCTGGGCGGAGGAGCAGGTGCTGGAGGAGGTACGTGTGCGGTTGCCATACAAGGTACGGGTATGGGTGTGGTGTTCATTGAGTTGGTCCCGGTGAAGCTGGGCATGGGAAAATCACTTGGTGGCGCATTTGGATTTTGTTGCACCCATGTGACCACTGTTGGAATCAAGCTTGTAAAGGCAGCCACCATATCAGATCTACAAGCAACGATTATCTCAGCTTTGGTCTCAGCTTTTTCTTTCTCCATCGCCCGCACCACCTTCTCGTCGATAGTCACTTGACTGAACTTCTTTCTCTGTCTCTTGGCCTCGGGGTCCTTGCTATAATAGTACTTCCAAGTGGCCCCATCCCCGGCGCCATGCACACGTCCATATTGCGGCCGCTGGCCGGGCGGGTGTCCCATCATTATGTTCATGGCCCGGTTGAAAGGAGTGTCCCACTTGTACTTCGCCGACGACTGAGTTGAATGAGTCGACGAGTCGCTCTCAGCCGCAAGCTTGTGTTGCTCTCTCTACAAAATGGACCGTGAATCATTTACGAATGCGACTAGAATTTAGTAGAAATCGTTGATCAGAACCTAATATGTAAGGTGGTAAAAGGATAATTACCAGTATTCTCATCAATTTCCTAGTCCACCCGTCGGTGGAAAAAATATTTTTCTTGGGGTCCCACGAGAATCGGGCCCTGATGAAGTCGTGCTCCTGCTGGTCGGTGAACTCAGCCAATGGGTCTGGGATCCCCTGACGTTCATGTTCTGCGTCCTACGTAGCCCACACGGGCCTCTTTCCCGTCTAACCACGACTTCCAAGGCGGTGGTTCCCCATGTTCTTTGCCTGCAGCTGCTTGCATATCTCCGACCTGGACTTGTCATCTTTTTCATTGCAAGTCTCCTTGAACTTTTCAAAGTCCTCTATCGTAATTTTCGGATTGTCTGCAACAATCTTGGCGTAGGTTTCATGGTCTACTTGAATTGCCTTTTTCACCCTAGTTTTCCAAGCCTCAATGCGTTCCTGAACTTCCCTAGGGCTTTGTTGTTGATTTTTTTCATGGCATCATCATCCAATGGGTCAACTTCGTCATTCCGACCGGGGAACAGGAATCTTGCATGCAACCTAGTTAGAAGCAGCTTCTTCAAATGTTCATTCTTCCGTATTTTTGTGGTGTTGATGTTAGCGGTATCCCGTAGGATGCAGGCTAGTTGGTTGCCATAACAAGCTGCCACTTCTCGCGGCTCTATTGGCTCAAACTCGCCAGGGTGCACTGCTGTGACCACCAGTCTTCCGGTGCCGAGCTCATTTGGGCGTCATGTCCTCTTTTCCTTCTTTACCTCACTGGCTTGGGTGGTCCCACCTTCCGTGCTATAGTTAGGAACATCATCAGCGCTAGTCTCAGTGCCCGTGTCGTTGGTGGCATCAGTGTTGGTACCGGCGCCATCACCGTCGTCATCCGTCATGACAAGGCGGTCCGGACACCCACCTTCCTATCTCTCCAGATCCGCTAGAAAGTCGAGGTAGGCGTGTGCTTGACTTATTGGGAGTGAGAACCTCCGGCCTCATCGGTCTCGTCATGTTTCCTAGGGTTCAGTGTCGTAGTCGTTTAATTATCGAGCTTTATGTAATAAAGTGAATAATGACAAAAAAGTGACCTTTGTTTTGCCAGAAATGTCGTTTCATTCCCGTCGCGACAAATCTCAAGCACTCGATATGTCCAACTTTCTAGCACAAGTCATACCGAAATTCACGGAAAATTTCGGCGTGACCTTTGCTAGAAAGTGCACATATAGAGCGCCTGAAATTTGCCAGCAAAAACATAGATCACTTAGCAGCCGGCAAAACATAGGTCACGTATAGAGCATCTCGCAAGCAATGGAGCAACTCCAAATGGACTCCAATGGACATCATTTCATTTCATTTTATAAACTTGCTGCTGTGTCCATCAACATTGCATTCAAATAAAATTGCAGACTACTGTAATGGACTAGTTACAGAAATGCAAAATTGATCACCGCAAATTTTCACTAACAATACTTTCTATACTTGCTGCCAATACAACTACTTGTTGCTTAAGAAAAAAGCAATCTTCAGTTTCCACTAATCTTCAGTGGCAGAAAAATGCAAAATTGATCACCGCATATTTTCAGTTCCAAATTTGCTGCAAACATGACACTTTCCAAGATATTTTTTTAGCATTGTTTTTTGCAATGATGCTAGCTACTCCATTTTCAGTGGCATATTCAGTGGCTACTTCATTTACTTTTTTTTGATAACTAGTTTTTAGTCCATATTTGGTTACATTTTGTAGGTTAATTCCTTGTGCTTATCAAGATAGTTGGTCCAACACTAAATGTTCAGTTATCAAAACTGAAATTTGCTGAAGTTTGCATAGTTATCGAAACTAAAATGTTCAGTTAACTGAAAATTTCAAAAATTTCTGTAAGTGAATAGTGTGCTCTAACTGAATTCAAATGAGATCATATTTGTATTCTAGTTTGCTTTGAATTCTGTTAGTGAACAATTCTAGTTCGCTCTAACTGAAAACAGCAGCAGCACACAGCAGCAGCAGCACACATGCATCAATGACAGCAAAAAAAGATAATGCAGGGGGAGAACCTGTTGTACCTTGCCGAGCACCTTTCTTCCGGCCACCTTCTCCTCCTTGCCGAGCACCTTGCTTCCGGCCAAACCTGCTGCAGAGAACACATACGACCGGTCA
>NC_041393.1:425580321-425583642 GCF_002162155.2 Triticum dicoccoides | reverse complement strand
TGGGAGGAGCCAGGTCAGGGGTGCACCTAGGGCAGGGGGCAGCACAGGGGGAGGGAGCGTTGGGGTGGCCGGTGTCGGGGTCGGGTGCGGCGCGTGTCGGCGAGGGCGTGGGCAGGTGCGGGCGTCGGGGGACTCGTCGGCGGGTGTGGGCGTCAGCGGTGGGTGGGCGGGTGCGGGCATCGTTGGTGGCGTGGGCGGGTGCAAGCGGTGACGGCGGCATGGGCGGGTGCGAAGGAAAGGGGATCGAGCGAGAGAGTGAGAGAGAGAGGAAAGAGATGGGTGCAGTGGCTCTGTATACGCAACTTAGCTATAGCGCGTCTGGGCAAAACGCGCTATAGCTAACTTAGCTATAGCGCCGCTCTAGCGAAAACGCGCTACTGTTAACGTTTTCTTTTTCTTTTTTTTCTTTTTATTTTTCTTAGCTATAGCGCTGCGCTGGCAAAAATGCGCTACTGCTAATTTTTTCTTCTTCTTTTTTTATTTTTCTTTTTCTTAGCTATAGCGCTGTCCTAGCGAAAACGCGCTACTGCTAACTTTTTCTTTTTATTTTTTATTTTTATTTTTATTTTTCATATTCCACAAACTTCCTTCTTTTTTATTTTATTTTTATTTCTCTTTTTACTTTTATTATTCTTCTAATTGCAACCGGGAGTGGCATAGGTCAGTAAGCGTCTCACGCACATGTGTGTCCATAATCCCTCTAAGTGCAACCAAGAGTAACTGCGTCATCATCACATGACAGTCGTGAGACTTCATCCCACTGAACCTTTTTTTCTTAGTGTCAAGATATCTGCTTATCTTCCCACAGTATTCAGAACTAAATTTGATTCCGGCAAGGCACTTGAACAATTGATCGACCTCCTTCGGATCTATGGTGAAGCAAGAGGGGGGGGCAATATTGTTCTTCCTTCTTGTTTAGTTTTTTGCCCCTATCTTCCGTCTCCGTCTCTGTCTCGGTCTCGTCTGACGACCTTTTACCGGGCATTTGGAGATCTTTCCTGATTTTCAAAAATTCCAAGTCTTTTCTTGCCTTCGGCCCATCCTTGGTCCTCTCCGTCATGTTCATCAATGTTCCAAGCAAACTCTCAAGGATATTTTTTGTGATATGCATTTGATCAAGGCTATGAGGCGTGTCCAGTATGGGCCAGTATTCCAAGTCCTATAAAACAGATCTCATCTTCCATATCTCCAGCAGGGGCTCCGGCGCCTTTTTCTTCGTCTTTCCTTGCAAGGGGCACTGTTCCTAGTTCTTCAATAACTCATATATTTCTGCACCGCTACGCTTACGTGGAGGACCTCGATGCTCAGCCTTACTATTGAATAGATCTCCACGCTTTCTCCATGGGTCATCCTTCTCGAGCCATCTTCGATGCCCCATGTACATGATTTTCGAAGACCCGCCATCTTTCGATAGCTGCAGATAAGTTGTATCATCCATGCACCGTGTGCATCCGCAATATCCATGGCCCACCTTGTAGGAGAGATAGCCGTAACTGAGATAGTCCTGCACCGTCGTGATCAGCATGGCTCTCATTTGGAAATACTCTCCTTTGCTTGCATCCCATGTCTTGGCCGACATTGTCCATAAGGTCTATAACTCCTCTTTCAGTAACCCGAGATACAGATTTGTATCATTTCCTGGTTGTCTCGGCCCTTGAATAAGCATAGCCATGTGTATGTATTTTTCCTTCATGCAGAAACAGGGGGGAGGTTGTACATCCATACAAACATGGGCCATGTGCTATGATTGGTGTTCTGGTTGCCAAATGGATTCATGCCATCACTACTAGCGCCAAGCACGATGTTTCTTGGATCATTTGTGAAAAATTCAGATTCAGCATTTAATGCTCTCCACTGGCTAGCATCTGCGAGGTGTCTCAGCTTCGGTTCATCTCCGTCATCTGGCTTCACCCTCCGCATGCCAGCGCATAAGATTTGCTTCCTTAGGATCTATGAAATACCATTGTAGACGCAGAGTGATCGGAAAGTTCCATACAGCTTTCTGTGGAGCTTTCTTTCCGGCCTTTTTATATCGGGAAGCATTGCACTTTGGACAGATGGTTTTTTTCGCGTGCTCGTTCCGATATATGATGCAATCATTGATGCTTGTGTGATATCTAATATGTGGCAGATCAAGAGGGCACACAATTTTCTTTGCCTCCTCGACACTAGTAGGACACAGGCTTCCCGCGGGAAGAACCTTCTTTAAGTACTTCAGAAGCTCATCCAGGCTTGTATATATCCATTTGTTTTTTGCCTTCATCTTTACAAGTTCTAGTGTGAAACTCAAGCGGGTCACCTCAGGATTATTGCAACCATGATACAAAAGAGTCATCGAGTCTACCTCTAGTTTCGCCAGTTTGGCCTCCTCTCTAGAAGCAGCTCTGTCGCTAGTCGTCTTCTTGCGCAGCAGGTCTCGAACATGCGGGTCCTGCATGGCTGAACTTTGTAGCGACGAAGACGGTGGCGTGTCCGTGTCTTCTCTGCCTTGAACTGCCTCTTCGCCATCGACATTTCCGAGGACATCTTCCTCTTCGGGCACATAAATCGGTGATCTCTTCTTCTGGAGGCCCGATGTCGTTATTTCCTGCCCCGTCGACGTCCTCCTCATCATATCATCATCATCATCACCATCATCATCATCATCATCATCATCTTCACTTATCCATCGAGTATGGCCATGCATGAAACCATGCATGAGCAGGTGCGCCTTGAATTTACCACCCTTAAAGGGGTCGAGCCTGACTCTTCCTTTGAATTTTCGTCATGGACATAAAACATCCCTCGGTCTTTTTTCATACATGTCATCCACAATAGATTGCCAGTATCTTTCCATCATCCTTCCATTGACCTTCATGATCACCTGCGGCGGAGCAAATATTATAACCACGTATATATGCATGCATGGATCAAATTCATACAAAAATTCGGCATGGCCTTCCCTAAACATAGGGCATATTGAGTTTGCATGCCCGAAATTCACCGAAATGGAATTGAATCGACAATTCGGCAAAACATAGGCAACTCATGTCACCCACATTATTTCATCAAATACACAATGTAGGCAACTCAAATTATGCCACACACAATTCGGTATATTCTAATATCGCCCATATATATATAGTTTCGGTCCTATCCACACAAACACTTTTTTTTGCTCACCTATGTGTCGAGAGGGATATCGAGCACCTTTCTTCTTAATTACCTAGTAGCTCTATAGATATATAGCTCTAACTAGCTAGCTAGCTTGGGAGAGAGTGGGAGGAGAGGGAGAGGAGAAGAGGGAAAGCATTAATGGAAGGGGGTGGTGGAGGGCAAAGA
>NC_041393.1:425572438-425580126 GCF_002162155.2 Triticum dicoccoides | reverse complement strand
GGTGGTGGAGCGACAAAGAAGAGGGGGTGATGGAAGGGCAAAGAAGAGGGGAAGGGAGGGCTCCATTGGAGGGGTGGTGGAGGGGGAGCATTGGATCAAGCAAGGTGCAAGGAAAGGGGGAGAAAGGAAGGAGGGAGGAAGAAGAAAGGGGAGGAAGGAGGGGGAAGGTGGTAGGTGGCTGCTGGGCATAGCAGTAGCGCGGGTCTCCTATGCGCTCTACTACTATGGTAGCTTGCAAAATATCTATGGCTGGTGGTGCACTACCTATAGCGCGGGCTAAAATAACACACTACTGGTAAAATTTTGTAGATAGAAAAAATAGTAGTAGCGCGTTTATATCAACAGGCTCTATAGATCCAAAACTAATAGTAGCGTTGGTTGGGTGACAAGTGCTGCTAATATTTAGTGGTCAGATATTGTGCACTCAGCAGTAGCGTGGGTTTAGATAACAAGCATTGCTGCTAACTTATACCAGTAGCACTCTTTTTAGCCAGCGCTACTACTAACTACTAGTAGCGTGGGGTCACAAACAAACGCTACTGGTAAACTTCTATCTATAAGCGTTTTCCTAGTAGTAGCACGCGTATTAGGGAAAAGCCTAGCAGTAGCGCGCGTATTAGGTGTATCAGTAGCGCGGGGCACCGCGCTACTGATACGGCGCTACAGCTAACATGTATCAGTAGCGCGTGTTGACCCATGCTACTGCTATTATGTCTAGCAGCAGCGAGCTTTAGCACAACGCGCTACTGGTAAGGGCGCGCTGCTGCTAATCTACTCCCCTTGCTACTGTTAGTTCTATTAGTTTTTTTCTACATTTTTGTTTTGTATTTGAATAGGCTTTATACAATAATCTTTAGCATATCATAAACATACAAATGTAATCATAGCATCAAATCATGTCATCATCATAATCATCATCCAACACAAAGTGGTCTCTCATCATCATATCGAAAATAGCGATACAAGTTCTTGCAACTACATTGTCATCCATCTAAACAATGATATACGCAAGAAGATCTATGACTATGAGTGAGAGCAAAACTATGCAGTACATGAGTTCGTATCCCTCTCTCGCACTAGCTTGAACCTAAACTAACTACTGGCTGTCGCTTGGAAACTGGTACACCTGGGCTTGACACTTCGTCCACTAGTCGTATACTCCTAGCGTAGCACTTCTTCGCCATTGATGATCTATGCACCTGCATCGTCACATGAGTCGATGATATGCAACATATATAGTTGAGAAACAGAAAAAGATAGACTTGGCAAAAATAAAAGCAACATATCATAAGCATAAATAACAAAGTTCATCGTACCCGAAATGCCCTAACTAGAGTGATCTTCGCTAGTCGAGGAGCACGGTTTAAATAGATCACAAATAAAGTTTCATCTTGCATAACTCAAAGTTTCGTCATACGTGAAGTATGGACTAAATGGACACGTTGTGAAATATCGATAATCACAACATGTCGTACCATCCATCCAAGTCAGGGAGATAGTCCACGAGAGCTTAGTGAAAAGCTTTAGGTCGACACGTTGAGCGGCTACGCATGTTCGGACGTCTTCCCGCGACATTTGCCCTTCCTCGTAGAACAACCTTGTTTTTCGAGGACCTCCTTCATGATGATTTGGGAAAGTACACGCTGGATGTGATAGAACTCAGCTCGAAGCCGGTGATCCTCGATATCTCCTATGTTCCTTGCCCATTGCAGAATATGGGCATCCCCGGATGTAGGTAACATGCGTAGGTTCTGCTGATCCCGTCTGTACTACAGCATGTGGTGTAGGACATAGAATCCATCACTAAGAGTATCACTCGGTTGCTGGATGTCGTAGAAGTCAGTCTTATGGCTGCAGGCGTTCCTGCTGCTCCTCTTCTTCTTGTCCTTGATGACTCCACCTCGTACGCCATAGAAAAAGATAGCACTGACGAGAACAGACTTGATGTGGGTGTAATCCTTTTTGTTCATGTTCTTCGATGAGTCCAAGTAAAGAGCGTGGGAGTATCGGGCGTAAAGGATGATGAGAATGGCGTGCACGTGGCTACGCAAAAAAAGTACAACTCAAATTAATTAACCTCCACCGCGCAAATGAATGATTGAAATCGAAGGAAGGATATCCGCGTGGATAACTTACAGGGGATGATAAGGCACGAGAATTTTACAATGTCCTTATTGGCAACCCTGAAATGGACGATCTAGTCCCTCGCGTATTAACGGTGCTCTATGCAGACTGCTAAGAAGAACTCGCGCATGAAGTATGGGTCGGCGACATAGATAAAAGGTATCTTCTCAATCCCGATGATGTAGTTAATGTACAAGGCATAAAGGCAGACAAACTTAAAATCCAGATTCTTCAAGTGAAACATGTCGAAGATGTAATCGAATCGAAGGAAGAACTTCTTCACGGTGAATGAGTTAACATACAACCTTTTCCACGGCATGTTAACCATGTAGAGTGGGTATCCTAGTTTTTCCGAGGTGATTAGTCTTTTCTCTCTCCGCAGCACATCGTCATGAAGTCTCCTTAGATCGCCATGTATGGCCGGTACCGATGCCTCAGGTAGGATTGGTTCACCAGGGATATGGAATTTCGCCGCACCGCGGACAGGTATACGGTCTTGAACCCGAGGCTGCGGAGGCGGCTGGATCATAGCAGTAGCTTTATTGTTGCCTTTGCTCGCTCTCTTCTGATGCTTCTTTGGTGGAATAGTACGTTTAGGCTCCGGAGGCGGCAATTCAGGCACCAACTCATGATGCTCAAACCCTGAGTACTAATACTGGTGAGCCATAAATCCTCCATCATCAATGGCGCCAGTATTGAGATACTGTTGAGTGTCATCGTCATCCTCATCCTCATCTATGGTGACGTCCGCAGCGACTAATGGAGCCTCTTCCTCACCTAGTCGGCTATCACCCAGCACGACAGGCGACGCTAATTCGGTAGGTGGGGTGCTGATGTTCATACCTTGCGGATGCTGCATGGTCGTGGGTGTGCTCCCGGCCGCCTCCAGACGAAGCAGACTCTTTGGCCACAACAGGACCCATGTCTTGCAATCGCCAAGCCGCCGCGGGGTCTCATCATCATCTCCCCCTAGTACCGGAGGAACCAAATGCTCATGGCCCGGTTTGACACCGGCACGGAAACCTTGAAGATGTCAGGGGCGATCGGCCGATTGTGGAACAATTGTTCCTTCGGCTTCATTATCGTCGCATTCCCCACGTCCACATTCTGGTTGTTGATGTCGTATAATATGGTGCACGCAGCATCGTCCTGCAAAGACATGTCTGCGATGTGAGGCAACCGAAAGGAAATGGAAACGGGAGATTATACATTTATTGAAGAGGGCCGGTGTGACAGGTACCGTGAGGGCGTCGAGCTCAACCAAGGACGAAGCACCACCGAGCACGTCCGAGACGGAGGACAGCCTGCTATGAGGAGGTGCGGGACCCGGTGCCGGAGCTGGTGCAGCTGCTGGTGCAGGTGCTGGTGCAACGCTAGTCGAGCTGCTCCCAAAGAAATCGGCAAGGGGAAAGTCCAACCGACGATAGCCGGAACTAGGACTGTCATCTCCCGTTTTACGGCAGCTACGATTGTTGCGACTATCTTAGCAGAATTCTTCTCAACCGCAATCTCAAGATTCTTGTTGATGTTTTCTTTAGTTAACCTCTGTATTTCCTTTCTCTCCTCCGTGGTCTCATCATAGTACTTCTTCCACGTGGTGCTGTCTCCGACACCGTGCATGCATCCATACAACAGCCAAGGGTCCATCGAGAGTCATTCCAATATGTTCAACGCCCGGTTGAATGGGGTGTCCCAGTTGGGCCTCGCCAACGCCTCAGACGGCGAGTCACTTTCGGCGACAATCATGTGCTGCTCTCTCTCTGCAAAAGCAACAAGGATCATTTACAAATATGACTAAACATGCAGTCGAATTGATCAGAAACTAAAATTACCAGCAGTCTCATGAACTCCGTTTTGACCGGGTCCGTCTCGAAAACCTTCTTGACTAGGTCCCAACGGTACCGGGCCCTGAGGACGTCATGCTCCTGCGGGACGGTGAAGTCCGCCGAGGGGTCTAGGACGCCCAGACTTTCGCGTTCCGCGTCCTCCTTGGCCCATATGGATCTCTTCCCCAGGTAACCATGACTTTCGAGGTGGTGGCGCCCAATGTTCCTCTATTGAAGCCTCTACATCTACTTCTCCTTTTTTTTGGCATCTTCGGCATCGCAAGCCGCCTTGAATAGTTGAATTTGTTCTTCCGTGATTGTCGGATTTTCATTAACAATCTCAAAGTAGGGTTCCTTTTTGTCGATGGCGTGTTTCACCATTACTTTCCAGGCGGCCAATGCGTCACTAAACTTGGTCGTGGCGCATTTGTTTATCTTCTTCATTGTTGGGTCTTTCTATGGATCAGTATATTGGATTTCATCCTGGCCCGGGAACAAGAATATCTGGTGGAGCAGGGTTAGGAGGGAGTGCTTCATATTTGGCCTCTTGTTTAGTTTATCATCATTGATGGTAGCGCACGGCCGTACGATGCAGCCTATTTGATTGCCGTAGCATGAGCGCGCTTCCACATGCAGTTTTGGTTCAAAATTGCCATCGTCCACCTCCGTGACCACTAGTCTAGAGTGAGAGCTGGTTTGGGTGTCAACATCTCCTCTTCACTTTCTTTTCTATGGCTTTGCCAGTCTCGGTGCCGGTCTGGGTGCCGGTCTCGGTGCCGGTCCGGGTCTCAACGTCAGTCTCGGTGCCGGTCCGGGTCTCAACGTCAGTCTCGGTGCCGGTCTTGATGTTGGTCTTGGATGAGACAGGTGGGCCCAGCAACAACAACTGTTGATTGTTGGCAAGGTTCAAATATCGTATGCTGCCAGGTAGACGTCGTCGCAGTCACCAGAACCCTGTTTCACCGTTGCTATCCATGTTTCCTACGATTAAATCTAGTCAATTAGTTCTAGATCTGATAAAATGAATAATGACATAAAAATGCCTATGTTTTGTAGGAACGTTGATTATTTCCCGGTGCGGCAAATCCCAGGCACTCGATATGTCCTGGTTTGTAGCACAAGTCATCTCGAAATTTAAGGAAAATTTCGGCATGACCTTTGCTAAAAAGTGGAAAATCGAGCACCTAAAATTTGCCATCAACATTCCGGCAAAACATAATCCACTTGGCTTCATTCCCTGGAAACAATAAAAGGCCACTTGTGCACAATCGAGGAATTTTCATATATCATGACCACTTCAATGTTTCACACTTCAAGAAAATCTACACAAATTTCAAATTATGAACCCTAGAACTCAATTCAAATTATGTCCTACTGCCCTAACCCTACTACCCTAGTACTTAAGCATCTCCAAGTACTAACTAATTAGATGAACCCTAGCTATCTACTTAAGCATCTACAACTACATAAGCACCCATTGATGAACCCTAGGAATTATACAACTACTTAAGCATACATTGGTTGCAGAACAACTATATAAGTACTTAAGCAGGTATATATACAACCCTATAATATATTTAGTTAACTATAAGCATATACAAGTTTGTCCTAAAAATAATATCTAGTTAAGTACTTAAGCATATATAAATTTATCCTAAAAATCCAGTTTACTACTAATTTCATTCATTTAAGTCATTCATTTAACTTCACCTAATTAACCTAGTAAAACCCTACTTCCCTAACTAAAAAACATATAATTAATATCTACTAGTACCACTACTATCCCCTAACCTAATTAACCTAAGTTAATTCCTAGGGTCCTGTTATATGTTGCTGCTCTACTGACCTAACCGAATTAACCTAAGTTAATCTCATTAACATCTACTAGTACCACAACTGCTAATTCCTAGGGTTCATAACTAAATCCACCTAAGTTAATTAACCTAGATGGAATTCCTGTTTAGGCAGTTTCATAAAAATTTGCCCTAACTAATTTCCTAAAAAAATTGCTAACCATTTTTCCTAAATGCTAAAAAAATGCCTACTGCCCTAAACAAATCTAGGGTTCATATGAACATCAGCACAGCAACAACATATGAATTGCACCCTAGCAGAGAGAGAGAGGAGGGTAGGGGAGAGGAGAGGGAGAGCCTTACGGTCGACGGAGAGGGCAGGCTCGGGCTCGGGCGCGAAGGTCCTTGGCGGGCTCGGCCGGCGGCGGTGAGATCGAGGGCGGTAGGGCGATCGACATTGGCTATGGAGGACTTGTGGGATAGGGGGAGAGGGGGGAAAGGACATAGCAAAATTTGGAGCCCGCACGGCCGGGGTTAAGTCAAAATAGCAGTAGCGCGTTTTGGCAAAACGCGCTATACCTAAGTTAGGTATAGCGCGTTCTGCCAAAACGTGCTACTGCTATGCCTTTCTCTTCTATTTTTATTTTTCTTTTGTTTTTCTTTATTTTTTTCATTTCTCCTTTTTCTATTTCTTTGATTTTCATTTACTTTTCTACTTATTTTTCTATTTATTTTCTTTTTCATAGCAGTAGCACTCTACACCAGAAACGCGCTGCTACAAAGTATTTAGCAGTATCGTGCTTTAGGTAGAACCACTACTACTATTCCTAGCATACCGGCAACAGTGTGGGAGTTATAGTAGTGGCCCTTTTCTCTGTAGACGCGCTACTACTGAAAGTATAGTTGTAGCATGCTTTTGCGACAAGCGCTACTACTGAAAGTATAGTTGTAGCATGCTTTTGCGACAAGCGCTACTACTAAGTAGCAGTAGCACATAGTTTTGACCAACGTTACAGCTATACCTCTGTCTATAAGGTTTTCCCTAGTAGTGGTACCATGGCTAATGTATTGTGTATTTCTTCACACTGTATTGACAACTAAGGATAAAGAGACAAAGTTTATAATACGGTAAGCTTAGTATGACATCATTCATATCACAAAACAACAGAGAACAAACAAACAAGCAATCCATTCGTGCTCTAGCTCGTAAAGCCAAAGATTGTATTCTCTAATCCATGATGGTCCACCAAATCCCCAAAGGTAAAAATGACATGAAAAACTGGGGCATCGAAAAGATCTCTAGATCCCCCCTAGGTCATCTCACCGGTGCAAATTCTGTTCCCATCGGCGCACGGCGACCACCCAACCCAACATCATGCTCCACTCCGGCTGCCATCAACAATACCCCGTCATCGTCGGATCACGAGCCAACGGCAAGCGGGATTATTTCCATTCAAAATTCTATCCCCAGAGACCCAACTTCGAGGCCTCCCGAAACACCACAGCCCACCACCACCCCTCTTTTGACTGGAGCCCAGCCCACTTGCATCACCATCCCCCGACCCAATCAAGCACACCGCACTGAACGTGGCCCACCTGGCCATCAACGGACTCCTCTTTTATCTTTCTGTGGTAAATGCTTATCTTCTGGACACCTACGTATCGACTGCAAAAATCAGTTTATATGCCGATCTTGTTATCGTTACGGGCATATATCCTGTTTTTGTTTATTATCCAAAAACAAAACCCTCATCTATCGGGTAAAATCTCACCAAACTCCCCCTCGCCCCCACACCCATACCCGATAACCCTCACGACGACTCATCTCTCCAAAACCCCACCCCTCCCCCTCTATTCGACCGCCCAGCCTGCCAAACCCCATGTTCTCCGTTACACCCCTGCTCTGCTCCGTCGTGCTTCTCCATTGTCGCCCCAACTTCCTCTG
>NC_041393.1:425564975-425571742 GCF_002162155.2 Triticum dicoccoides | reverse complement strand
TGGACACCTACGTATCGACTGCAAAAATCAGTTTATATGCCGATCTTGTTATCGTTACGGGCATATATCCTGTTTTTGTTTATTATCCAAAAACAAAACCCTCATCTATCGGGTAAAATCTCACCAAACTCCCCCTCGCCCCCACACCCATACCCGATAACCCTCACGACGACTCATCTCTCCAAAACCCCCCCCCTCCCCCTCTATTCGACCGCCCAGCCTGCCAAACCCCATGTTCTCCGTTACACCCCTGCTCTGCTCCGTCGTGCTTCTCCATTGTCGCCCCAACTTCCTCTGCCACCATGGCCACCTACCCAAGCGACCCCCTCCCACTCCTTCCCCCTGGCACTGCCATCATGGAAGCCCATGGAAACCGCCGTCGTCGATCCTTCCACTACCTTGGCGGAGAAGCTCTGGTCCAATCGGGGGATTGGGCCATCATCTCCCTCGCCCCGCCTCCGGATCCCAACTAGTTCGACACGGACGCCATGCTCATTAGTCACTATCTTGACCAAGAGCGTGGCTTCCGCATTGCTGAAATATCAAGGTGCAGCATGGGAGCCGCTCTCGTCCGCTTCCAGCATGCCTGCGACATCGATACTGCTATCGCCAATAGTCCCTACTTCGTAGGTGACTCGACACTGCGTGTTATCCGTCATGCCCGAGGTATAAACTATCGAGACTGCACCTTCTCCCATGATGTTTGGATCATGATGGTCATTTACCCTCTTGAGGCATGGAGACCAGACAAAGTCCGTGAATCTGTTAGTGGGTTTGCCAAGTTTTTAGTTTGGAATAGAGATTTGTCCAATAGAGCTCGTATATTGGTCAAGATTAGAGTGCTTGATCTTTTGGAAATATCTGTCAATCATGTCATATGTGAAAGCCTAGATGATTATGGCCATGGGCAGTCTTGGACTAGTGCTGTGTATATTTTGTCATCTGAACTCCTTGGTGCTATGGGTGGCGATGAAGACCCGATCCCACCTGACGGTGTCTTGCACCCCATGCCTCATGCTCCATTTGGTGGTCTATGGCACGATGCTGATTTTGACCACAATGAAAACCCACATGCTGTGCCTGCAGCCCACCATGCTCCAGAGGACGATCAAGAGGACATACCCATGGTTTACACCCCGCCCCAAGACCCTGAGATTGCTCACCAGGATCAACCAATCAACCTGTAGTTGAAGCTGCTGATGCATTTTTTGCTTTGCATGACATGATGTCAAAAATTATCTCCTCTACACCTGATGTTCTTGAGACGCTCGAAGGTGTTGCTATGGTCAGTACCCGTTTCCAATTGATCAATGTTGATGATGCCCATGGTCCTGTGAAGAAATGCCTGCTGACTGTGGTTACTGAAACACCACCTGAACCTATGATCTCCAATGTCATGATTTCAGAAGAGCTGGATCTTTCTGAAACTTCTACTATTGCTCTGTCACCTAGGCATGAACCTAACATGTCACCTGCCATGCTAGATTTCATGGCCAGTAACCCAAATTCTCCATCTGCTGAACCAACTGCTCCTCCTGACATCCCCTCCATACAAGTGGTCAACAAAAGAAAGAAGTCAAATCCTCCACTAGATGTAAATGATCTGCGCCGCAGCCGCCGCCTTGCTGGCCTGAGTGTGGGCTTCAGGAACGAAGCTGCTGCAAACAAGGCCGAAAACATCAACAACTACCAAAAGAATCTCAACACTGAATTTGAGCATGAAGTCAGAGACCCAACTGCTCCTCCACCACCTGAGCTTCCACTAGGAACAATCCAAGCTCTTGCAACTAAGCAGTGCCTGATCCCTCCGGAGGAGGTTTCTGAAGAGAAGCTGATGGCCAAGGTGGACCATGAATGAAGTACTTCGATGCTCTATTTGATCTTGTCACAGCAAGATCTATGCTGGACTCAGACAGTGTGTTTTCTTTATCTGCTTTTGGGCTATATTATCTGTTTTTATTATGAACCTGGGTTGTAAGGAGTTAGACTCCATATTATTTGTTTGTGAGTGGAACATCATGCACTATTTATATTATGTTTCAAGTGGTCTAAATGGTCAGTGGAGTATGTACCTGATGCTTCTTGGCATAAAGATTTATCATATCATATGGCTGTCATATTTCAACTCTTCCTATGATTGTTGCAATGTTTTTTTGGATTTGATTAAGTCTATCCAAGATAATCACTTTCCTACTAATTTGATCAATGAGTAGAAAACTGGAACATTCTTAATTGGAATGTCAAAGGGATAAATTCCCAGATTAGATGGGATGATATTAGAGCAAAAATTAAAGAAAGCAACTGGGGCATTATTTGCTTGCAAGAAACTAAGAGAGATTATTTTGACCAAGCTTATCTCAGAAATTTTTCACCTAGAAGATACAACCAATTTGCATATGCTGCCTCTGTTGGCCTATCAGGAGGAATTATTACTATATGGAATGGCAGTCTTTTTCAGGATCTGTTGTCAGCCAAAATACATACCAAATCACTGTGAGGTTATCATGCAATCTATCTGGCAACATTTTTTACATAAGCAATATATATGGACCCTGCCAAAATGATGACAGAACTGAATTTTTTGACTGGCTGAGCAACATAGATGCCTCTCAGATGGATCATTGGATTTTAATGGGTGATTTCAATCTAATAAGGAGCCCACTTGACAGGAACAGACCAGGAGGAGACACCAATAATATGCTTATGTTTAACAGCTTACTCCAACAACAGGATCTTGTGCAAATACCTATCAAGGGTAGGAATTTCACCTGGTCTAACATGCAGGACTCTCCACTACTGGAAAAACTTGACTGGATTTTTACTTCTGCAAACTGGACCCTGACATTCCCAAATACTTTGGCACACCCACTTGCTAGAGTCACATTAGATCATATTCCTATTCACATTCAGATAGGCAGTGATATTACAAAATCCTCTATATTCAGATTTGAAAATTATTGGTTTGAATTTGATGGGTTCTATGAGACTGTTATTCAATGTTGGAACAGAAATCAACAGTTGACACACTCTGCCAAGGATACTGCTGCCAGGTTCAAATGTCTCAGAATGGGCTTAAAAATGCAGCAAAACTCTTTCAAAACTTAACACTAATATATCTGCTTGTAACTATGTTCTATCTATGATGTATGGCATTGAGGATCAAACAAATCTGAGCACTATTGAAGCAAACTTCAGAATTATTATCAAGAATCACATAGCCAAGTTACTGGAAGTCAAAAGGATATATTGGAAATCCAGGTTTAAGATGAGGAGTATACACCTTGATGATGAAAATACTGAATTTTTTCATGCCATGGCTACCCAAAGCTACAGAAAGAATTTCATAACTTCTTTACATGATGAAGATGGGACCCCTTTCCAAAATCATGACCACAAGGCTGCCATTATTTGGAAATCATACAAAGATAGACTGGCAAAAGCTATCAACCCCCCATGCTATTCAATCTTGAGGAAATTATTCAGCCTGAAGATCTATCTGAGCTTGAGGCCCCTTTTTCCATGGATGAAATTGACCTAGTTATTAAAGACACCCACTCTGACAGAGCACCAGGACCTGATGGTTTTAATGGATTATTTCTGAAGAAATGTTGGCATATCATCAAACAAGATATTTACACTATAATCGGGGATTTTTTGAAGGAAATATTGATATTCAGAGTATTAATACTGCTTTTATTACTCTCATCCCAAAGATTACAAACCCTATTGACATGAATGATTTCAGGCCCATTTCCTTGGTCAGCCTTCCTCTCAAAATCATTACAAAGCTCATGGCCAATAGAGATCAGAAAATCATTACCTCTGTCATTCATCATAATCAATATGGTTTCATAAAAGGGAGAAATATCCAGGACTGCTTGGGATTTGCATTTGAATACATTCATTTATATCATCAATCTAGGAAACCTATCATCATACTCAAACTTGATTTTGAGAAAGCTTTTGACAAGATTGAATACAATGCAATTATTGCCATGTTGAAAGCTAAGGGTTTTGGTCCAAGATGGATAAATTGGGTAACCGATATTCTCAATACTGCATCAACAACTGTCCTGTTAAATGGTGTTGCTGGGAAAAAATTATATGGAAAAGAGGAGTCGGACAAGGAGATCCTCACTCTCCTCTTCTATATATCATTGCTGCTGATCTACTTCAGTCTATTATCAATGCTGCTTGGGCAAATGGTGAAATCACTCTCCCCACAAATCAGGCATACGGTCTTGACTACCCTATTATTCAATATGCTGATGATACTCTATTGATCATGCCTGCTGATGAAGAGCAACTTAGCCATCTCAAATACCTACTTAATCTATTCAGTATGTCCACTGGGCTATTTTTTAATTACAACAAATCATCCATGATCCCAACAAATATTGATTAACAATCAATCAACAACCTTGCAAACTCTTTTGGTTGTAGAGTTGAAAGCCTTCCATTCACCTATCTTGGACTACCTATGGGCACCACCAAACCCTCTGTTCATGACCTCATCCCAGTAATAACTAAGATTGATAAGAGATTATCAGGGGTTGCCAGGTTCATGAACCATTCTGGGAGACTCACTTATGTCAACTCTATTGTTGCTTCCATGCCTATATTTGCCATGTGCTCTCTTAAAGTCCATGTTACCATTCTGGACCATGTAGATTGTCACACCCTGCATTTTGTAACATTTCATTTTCATAAATAAAGCATGAAAATTTGGACCAACAAAAACTTTTTGCTTTATTTGGCTTTTATTTGGTGTTGGTTTTCCCTATGTGGTTTTCAAGTGCTCTTAATAGTCAACCACTCCACCTTCTATACTTCATCTCCTTGCCCCAAACTTCTGTCCAATGATCATGCCATGTGTGTAGAGCAATATAGTATTTTCTTACAAAAATAATTTGGCCAAAAAGTATTTTCTAAAATTAGCTTTCCAAAAACCCTTGAATTAAGATTTGCACAGCAAGTACTTGATTAAGGGCAGTAAAAATCTTTCCAAAAATATATTTGAATCCTATTAGTTATAGGATACCCAGAAACCACAAAAATATAATTTTAAAAGTTGTTTTACTATTTTATTTAAAAGCTTTTTCTTAAGGCCAGAAATGGTCTTTAATAGGGAAAAATTATTTTATTGTTTTAAAAATATTTGACAAAATTTAGGGAAACTCATAGGACATATATTGTCCATATATAAGAGTTTCAACACATGGTCATGTTCAAAATATTGGTCAAATCCCTCTAAAACCCTTCCTGGATATTTCAAGCTTTTGAAATATTTACAAAGGAAATATTATTCAAAAATTCCAGGAAAATTCTATCATGTCACATATGACAAATTAGATGATCTTGCCAAGTCTCATGACTTGGAGAACAAGATAACATCATAAAAACCCCTCAAAACTATTTCTGTCCATTCTGAAGTTTGATCAACTTTACATTGCCAAATGTGTCCAAATGTGCTCAAACCTGGTGAACATGCTTCATGGGTCCAATGATGCATCTAGACCAAATGGCACAGGTTGGAGAAGAGGAAATCTTGGTCAAAGTGCCTCAAAACCCTCTCTGACCAGAATCAAATTTGAACAACTTTGTTCTACCAACTTCTTCTCCAAGACCCCAACTTTGGTGAGCCTGATCATGTGACCAAATAAGGCTACCACACCAAGTGGTACATCAAGGAGAGATGATCTACTCCACTGGATCTACACAAATCCAATTCTGCCCATTTTTAGGGTTTGCAAAAGTTGCATTGGCAACTTTGCCCAAATAATCTCCAAATTGGTGGAAGGCTATATTTATATGAGTAATTTCACCTTGTGGAGTCTCATGGCAATTGGAGTCCATTTGCTTGCTCAAAACTCTATCAAACACCTTCTGACATTTTGCAAAAACCACTGTTTTGACCCCTTACACTATTCTTGGTGAGCTCTAATTTTTACCACAGCTCCTCCTAGACCCCTTTCAGCTCCAGTAACAATGGCAAGTCCCCAGCTCAATAATTGAGGGGTGAAACCCCCCTCTTTCTCTCTCTGGACAGCCCTTTCTCCCTCTTCCTCACCTCTCTCCTCACCCCAGTGGCCATCCAAGGCATCCAATGCCTCCCCCCTCCTTCTTTACTACCCCCTGGCACTACTGGACATCAGTGGCCGCACCCACAGGGCATATAATATGCCATGGCATGCCAAACGCGCGCTCCAGAGCGCGCTACAGTGCGGCTAGGCACTGTAGCCGCCCTCTGCCCAATGCTTCCGGCCACCTCGGGCCTCCCCAGCGCGCCAACCGATACGCCTCGACGTCCGCACACGCCACGGCGCTGTCCCCCTCCTCTCTCCTCCTCCACGCGCCTCCGCGCTAGCGAACAAGGGCCGCCCGAGCGCACCAGTGAGCGTGCTCACACGCGCGGTGCCTCTGGCCCCCTGCTCTCTCTCTCTTCTTCCCCTGGGCGTAGACGACCCCCACGAGGCCCCTAGACACGGTGCAGCGCCCTCCCGAGGCCCGTAGCGACGAGCACGAGCCCGCCGGCGCACGAGCCCATGGTGGACCGCCGCTCGCCTATATAAGGGCCTCCCCGAGCCCTTCCACCCTCACCCCTCCCTCTCTGCACCACCAACACCTCCCCCTGCACCCCCAGTTCGCCCCCAAAGCCGCCCGAGCTCGAGATCGAGCTCGAGCTCCGCCGCGTCGGCTCGCCGGAGATCGCGAGGTATAAGCCTCCCCCGCTCCTCCTTTGCCTCGATCTGGAACCCCTGCATCCC
>NC_041393.1:425554572-425564690 GCF_002162155.2 Triticum dicoccoides | reverse complement strand
CGTTTCCCCTCTCTGTAGCTGCGGGAAACGACCGGAACCACCGCCTCCCGAAGATCCTCTGTCGCGAACCTCGTCGCCGGCGAACCAGGCACCCCCCCGGCCAAGTCCACCACCCACCGACGTGCGGCGGCCCCCTGAAGCCATCCCCGCACTCGCCGGAGCTCGCCGTCGCCTGCATCGTCGCCGGTGAGCATGCCGGCCCTCTGGTCGCAAGGTCAGAGATGACAGGCGGGCCCCGCCTATCATCCTCACCTCTCTCTCGCCCCCTCTCTCTCCCACTGGCAGCTGGGCCCCGCTCGTCAGGTTTGAAAACCTGGCGCGCGCGCGCGCGCTGTGCGCTGGCTCGGCTGGGCCGGCCTGCTGGCTGGGCCGCTGCCCTGCGGCTGTTCTGGCCCGGCAGGCACAGTGCCTCTTTTCCTTTTTCCTTTCTGTCACTTTTTCCAAAAATTCCACAGGACACAATATTTGTCCAAATGGATTAATTCCAATTTCTAAAATCCCAAAATATTGCTACATATTTAATGGTGTAATTCCCATTTAAATCCAACCAACCTTTCTTCACTGAAGATATTTAAATGTGATTTTAGCATTTAAATGTGCCTCTGAAAATCCATATCTCCTGTTCCACCACTCCAAATCCAAAACTAGCAAGTTTCCCCTTCTTAGATTTCCATCTAATATTTTACAAAAAGAGTTGACATTTTTCTGAGCACTTTGATTTTTCTGTTTCTATTATTGCCTTATTTTCTCGTTATTATTTTGCGACGATAGATTGCGTTGCTGACGAAGGAGTTGGACCAGAGGACTTTGAAGACCCAGAAGACTTTGTTGCGCCAGGCAAGCAGCCCTTTGACCATGTCTATGAAACCCTTTTTATGCATGTCATATAGCACATATTATTGTTGCATCGGAATCATGAAGGATGGGTAACCACTTTGGTGGGTTGCCTCCGTTACTTTTCTCATTGATACTTGCATTGTGCATGACCCTACCTTCTTATGAGGGTTATGACGATGGGAGTAGATAGGATGCTAAGTAGTTTGCTACGCAAAAAGGGACGGGAATATGCATGTGATGGAGACAAAATATTTTCAAACAACTTTCGAAAACCCCATCGGGTGCCATTTATGCCCGAGGGAGATGATGAGAAAGGTAACCACTTGATGACGAAGTGGTGTACCGAGGCAAGTGTGTGTTGTTTTCGAAAACGGATTAGATTTAAGATTTGATGACTGTCCCAACCCTACATGCGCGACCACTCTACCCTTATATGGGAAAGGGCATTGTTGAGTACCTAGACCGATACTAGCTTGGAGCCCGCATTACTAGTGACGGGGGAGAGTTGGTGCTCTCTCTTTGGACGGGGTCGTGCCAGGTAGGGCGGCCATGACTGTTTTCACAGGGCACCGGACACACCGTTGGTACCCCGTGCTTGTGGTATGTGATGAATATGGGAGCGAGGCTCCACAACTTTATTATGTGAAATGTTTGGCACGAGGGTTACTACCAATCGAGTGGACTCCATGTTAGTGTCGTCTAGGGAAAGGCGGTGATCGGGTGCTTACCCCGGGTACTTGAGGTACCGCGGGTCGTGGATGACACGGAAGTTCCCCGGATCTAGTGGGTGAAGTGTGCAACCTCTGCAGAGTGTAAAACTATTCGAATAGCCGTGTCCACGGTCAAGGACGGTTGGGCGGTGCTGCTTAAACTATGTCCAGGGTTTTCAACCGTGTGAGTGAGATGATGGAAATGACTTGGGTCAAGCCAAGGACTTGACACGATTGAGATGGGTTGGTGCCCACTCTGTTTATGATAAATGGGTTGGTGCCCATTCTATTTATGTTGATATCTGTGACCAGATCTCATGGTTACTTAAATTCTTTTGATGCATGCTTTATAGGTTGTTGAACATGTCCTTGCACTCAAAACTAGCTTTATTCAAACTTTACCTATGTCATGCATTACTGTACCTTGAACCAAATCATGGGTTGCTTGCGAGTACATTCAAAGTACTCATTGGCTTGCCACTGGTTATTTAATTGACCAGGCATGGAAGAACCGGAGTTCGAAGAAGAGTTCTTTGGAGACGATCATGCGAACTAGGATATTTTCCCAGTCAGAATGCCTGTAGGGTTAAGGCAGATGGCATGGGTTCTATTTCTCGACGAAGATTTCCGCTGCTTGTGTTTCATTTGATGTTCAGCCCTTAAGGCTTTATCAACGTAAGACTTGACCATAATGGTCATAATTTGTGTAAGACGGTATGTATGGATGTAAGACTCTTGTTATTCAGCTTCTGTGTGTTCAGTGAGCATTGATCTCTGGGATCACTGTACACGTGCATTCGGTGATCACGACTTGTGAGTCGGGGTCCCCACAGAGCTGGTATCAGAGCCATCCTGACTGTAGGAAGCCTTAGTTAGCATGGACGTTAGTTAACTTGAGACCATCTAAACCTCTCTTCTTTTCTGAAGCTTACCCCACCCAAGATGTATTTTTCCCTTATTGACCTCTCCCATTCAACCTTTGTAGATGGCTGCCGTACCCGAAGACTTCCTGACCACCGGATTTCCCGTGCTTCTCGAGGATAGCCTCAAGAAGTGCCAGTTCCACCGAGCCCCCACTTTCACCTACCATGAGCATTGGATCAATGACGCCGAGACGGAGTATCATGTGGAAGTGATCGTGAAGGCCAATGACTCCCCAACAAGCTGGTTCTTCGAGGGACCCCAGATGGCAACACTAGTTCTTGCCGTAGAGACGGCAACCCTCAAGGCACTCACCCGCCTCCGAGACCTTCTTCCAGAGATGGCAGACGAGTTGGCAACCCGCTTCTTGCCTTATCGGAAGGAAGGTGAGGATGAGAGCAATGCACCAGCTCCACCACTAGAAGAAGGACTTCCACTCCGATTCCAGACCTACTTCAGCCTTTGTGCCGATAGTTTGGCACAACACTTGGCCGCGGAATCAATGGAACTCCGAAAGGAACTTCATGAGACCAAGGCACTTCTTCGCCAAGCACAAGAGAAGACGGACAGGATCAAGAAGGAAGGTGCTCCCCCTGGACAGCCCGCAATCGCATACAGAGGCGGAAGACCCCCAAAGGATGGAGAACCACCACAGCAACCCCGCAGGAGCGCAAGGGATTACCGCAGGCTCTTCACCCCACCAGCAAAGCAACGCCGCGTTGAGCTCCTCCACTCCCCCACCCCTTCAAGCAATGAAGAAAGCCGCGCTACTGATGAAGAGGAGGAAGACCCAGTAGAGCCAGACTACGCGACCGAGCATTCCACCACTTAGGCATCATTCACAACTTGGATATGCCCGTTAGTAACCCTACGGTAGGATAGGTCGTGTACCCCTATGCGAAGTCGAGTCCATGTAATGGTTCTTATGAAACCATGTAGTGTTGTGTTTGCTTTTGTTGTGTTTGAGGGATGTCGTGCTTTCCTTCGGGAACTTGTAAACGACTACATCACCCATTTGGACTTTAATGAATGTGTTTGGCCCTTTTGGCCCTTGCATGAAAACAATTAGTGTCATACCAACCCCCTTGCTAGGCATCCCATCTATGTTGCTTTCCCCATCTTTCCCCAATCATGAAACCTTGACCACTCCAACAGGATGCCTGTTGTAACACGTACTGGTACCTCTACCCAGCAGCAAGAAGCCGGAGGTTCTGCTGAAGCGGGAGTCAGCCAGGACCAAGCCCAAGGACAGACTCCACCCCCACCACCTCCTCCAAGCATGGACATGGCTCAGCTTCTCCAAGCCTTCCGAGAGGAACGCCAAGCCAACACTGCAGCCCTCCAGATGATTGCTCAAGCTGTCAATCGCCAGCCGGCGGGGCACGGCCATGGACGTTCCACACTGGTGGAGTTCAAGAAGCATGCACCACCCACTTTCATCGAGACTGCTGAACCCCTGGATGCAGACGACTGGGTCCGCACCATTGAGGATCTGCTGGCACTAGTCGGATGCACTGAGGACCGTGATAACGTGGCGTATGCTGCCCACTGTCTCGGGGGGACTGCCAGAGCTTGGTGGGATGGATTCAAGGCTATGCATGTTGAGCAAGACATCACTTGGGACACCTTCAAGACAGAATTCCGCAAGGCCCACATTCCCTCTGGAATCATGGCCATCAAGAAGCGTGAGTTCCGAGCCCTGAAGCAAGGTAGTAGCACTGTCAAGGAGTACATGCAGAAGTTCAGTGTTCTCTCAAGGTATGCCCCTGAGGATGTCAGCACTGATGCTGCCAAAAGGGAACGCTTCATGGAAGGCCTTAACCAGACTCTGCAGTACTCGCTTGTTGTGTGTGACTGCCCAACCTTTCCTGATCTGGTGAACAAGGCACTCATGCTTGAGGACAAGCGACGTGCCTTGGATGACACTCGTAAGCGCAACATGATCAGCAAGGGTAGCTCCAGCAACCAGAAGCCTCGCCCGTGGCAGCCAGCCCTGGTCAAGCCAACCTATCAGCAACCAAGGGCTCCTGCACCCCGCACCAACTATCCACCTCAGCAGTATGCCAACCCCAGGCCAGCTTACAACAACCCCAATAACAATGTTGGCAAGGGCGTCATCCCCAACCAAGTCACTTGCTTCGGATGTGGACAGCCAGGACACTACTCCAAGAATTGCCCCAACAAGAAGCCCGACGCCCCGCGCCCCAATGCACAGAACCCAGGACAAGGCCGTGGAATGCCACCAAGGAACCAAGCTCCCCGCAACCTGCCCAACAACGGCAGGGGTCGTGTGAATCATGTCACTGCGGAAGAAGCCCAGGAAGACCCGGACGTCGTGCTGGGTACGTTCCTTGTCAATTCATCACCCGCAACTGTTTTGTTTGATTCTGGAGCCACGCATTCTTTTGTCACCCAAAGTTTTGCATTAAAAAGTGGCATGACCCCTACACCCCTGAATAACCCTATGGTGGTACAAACCCCCGGAGCAGAGATGAGAGCCAAGATAGGATGTAAAGGAGTCGGGATTACCATTAACGGGGTAGACTTCCTAGCAGACCTTATCATCCTAAAATCACAAGGCTTGGATGTGATCTTGGGAATGGATTGGCTCAGCAAGCACCAAGGCTTGATAGATTGCGCCAACCGGGCTGTCACTATGACCAATGGCCGAGGAGTCGAAGTTAAGTTTGCCTCCATCCCCTGCTCTGCTCAAGCCAACCAAGTCAACTGTCTGACTGAAGTTGGATTGGAACAAGTGCCGGTAGTATGCGAGTATCCCGATGTTTTTCCTGATGAGCTACCAGGAATGCCTCCTGACCGAGACATTGAGTTCATCATCGAGCTCATACCCGGAGCAGGACCCATCTATAAGAAGCCTTATAGGATGGGATCGGAGGAGTTAGCAGAATTGAAGAAGCAGCTGGAAGAGCAGTTGAGGAAGGGATTTATCCGCCCTAGTGCCTCCCCTTGGGGATCGCCTGTTCTATTTGTGGCAAAGAAGGACGGTACCATCCGCTTGTGCATTGACTACCGCTCCCTCAATGAAGTTACAATCAAGAACAAGTACCCACTTCCCAAGATTGAAGATCTGTTTGATCAACTCAATGGGGCCAAGGTGTTCTCCAAGATCGACCTCAGATCTGGGTACTACGAACTGAAAATCAGACCCCAAGATATTCCGAAGACGGCATTCGTAACCAGATATGGCCTGTATCAGTGCACGGTCATGTCCTTTGGGTTGACCAATGCCCCAGCTTACTTCATGTATCTCATGAATAAGGTCTTCATGGAATATTTGGACAAGTTTGTCGTTGTCTTCATTGATGACATTCTTGTCTTCTCGAAGTCGGAAGAAGAACACGAGCAACACTTGAGGATGGTCCTAGACAAGCTTCGAGAGCACCAACTGTATGCCAAGTTCAGCAAGTGTGAATTCTGGCTGCGTGAAGTTGGATTCCTGGGTCATGTTCTAACTGAAGAGGGATTGTCAGTCGACCCTGCTAAGATTGAAGCCGTGACTGAATGGCAATCCCCGAGCAATGTGAAGGAAGTCAGAAGCTTCCTCGGACTCGCAGGATATTACCGCAAGTTCGTTGAAGGATTCTCGAGCATTGCCCGACCCATGACTCAACTCTTGAAGAAGGACAAGAAGTTCGAATGGACGCCGAAGTGCGAAGAGAGCTTCCAGGAGCTGAAGAAGAGGCTAACCACTGCCCCAGTTCTGGCCACACCAGATATACACAAGGAGTTTGTGATATATTGTGATGCGTCAAGAATCGGACTGGGAGGTGTTCTGATGGAAGAAAGCAGAGTCGTAGCCTACCTTTCAAGGCAACTACGACCTCACGAAGAGAACTATGCTACTCACGACCTCGAGCTAGCAGCAGTGGTTCATGCCCTGAAGACTTGGCGACATTACCTCTTGGGGAAGCGATGTGAGATATACACGGATCACAAAAGTCTGAAGTATATTTTCACTCAAAGAGAATTGAACATGAGGCAGAGAAGATGGCTGGAGTTGATAAAGGATTATGACCTCAGTGTTCAGTACCACCCTGGAAAGGCTAATGTGGTGGCAGATGCGTTGAGCAGGAAGGCTTGCTCCTTGAATGCTATGCTAAAGCACAAGCTACCCGCCTTGTATGAAGAACTTGAAAGCTTCGGGGTGGAACTGGTTGCACCAGGATTCTTGGCCAACCTCGAAGTTAAGCCTACCTTGATGGATGATATCAAGAAAGCTCAGAAGGGGCATGAGAGTATTGAAGGTGTCAAGAGGAAGATCAAGCCAGGCAAAGCCCCAGGATTCTCAGAGGATGAGGAAGGAATTGTGTGGTTTGGGAGTCGCATCTGCGTGCCCAACAAGGTTGAGCTCAAGAACCTGATCTTGCAAGAAGCTCATGACAGCCCATATTCCATCCACCCTGGAGGCACCAAGATGTATCAAGACCTGAAGGAAAGATTTTGGTGGCACGGGATGAAAAGGGAGATTGCCACCTATGTTGCAAAGTGTGACGTATGCCAGAGAGTCAAAGCTGAACATCAGCGACCTGCTGGATTACTCCAACCACTCAAGGTTCCCGAGTGGAAATGGGATAAAGTCGGGATGGATTTCATCACTGGACTACCTAGGTCAAACAAGGGACATGACTCCATCTGGGTCATAGTCGATCATTTGACCAAAGTGGCCCATTTCATTCCTGTTAAGACTACCCATGACGGCAACCAGTTAGCCAGTCTCTACATCAACCGAATTGTGAGCCTTCATGGTGTTCCCAAAGAGATTGTGTCAGATCGAGGAACCCAGTTCACCTCAAGGTTTTGGAAGAAATTCCAGGAGGCCATGGGGACCAAGTTATCCTTCAGCACTGCTTTCCACCCACAGACCGGAGGTCAGACCGAGCGAGTGAATCAAATACTCGAAGACATGCTCCGAGCCTGTGTCTTAGCTTATGGAGCTAAGTGGGAAGACTGCATCCCTTTTGTCGAGTTCTCTTACAACAACAGTTACCAGGCAAGCCTTCAGATGGCACCATTTGAAGTGTTATATGGGCGGAAGTGCCGTACACCTCTCAATTGGTCAGAGACCGGTGAAGGACTTGTCTTTGGGCCGGATATCCTCCGTAAAGCCGAAGAGGAAGTCCAGCTTGTCAGAGAGCGTCTGAAGTCTGCCAAGTCAAGACAGAAGAGCTACGCTGACTCACGTCGTAGAGACATAAACTTCCGAGTTGGAGACCATGTCTATCTCCGGGTCACCCCTCTCAAAGGAGCCCAGCGCTTCCATGTCAAAGGAAAGCTCGCTCCGAGATACATTGGCCCCTTCAAGATCGTGGAGCGACGAGGAGAAGTGGCTTACCAGTTGGAACTTCCACCTGAACTTTCTGATGTGCACAACGTGTTCCACGTGTCACAACTCCGGAAGTGTCTCCAAGTTCCAGACAAGCCTGATCTCTACAAGGACGTCAATCACCAAGCCATTGACCTTCAGCCTGATTTGACTTACCGTGAAAGGCCCATCTGCATTCTGGATGAGGCCGAGCGGCACACTCGAAGCCGAACCATCAAGTACTTCAAGGTCCAATGGAGCAACCACTCTGAAGCAGAAGCAACTTGGGAGCGTGAAGACTACCTTAGATCCGAGTTCCCGTGTCTCTTTAAAGCCTAGTTTAGGAATCTCGGGGACGAGATTCTTGTAAGGGGGGTAGGTCTGTCACACCCTGCATTTTGTAACATTTCATTTTCATAAATAAAGCATGAAAATTTGGACCAACAAAAACTTTTTGCTTTATTTGGCTTTTATTTGGTGTTGGTTTTCCCTATGTGGTTTTCAAGTGCTCTTAATAGTCAACCACTCCACCTTCTATACTTCATCTCCTTGCCCCAAACTTCTGTCCAATGATCATGCCATGTGTGTAGAGCAATATAGTATTTTCTTACAAAAATAATTTGGCCAAAAAGTATTTTCTAAAATTAGCTTTCCAAAAACCCTTGAATTAAGATTTGCACAGCAAGTACTTGATTAAGGGCAGTAAAAATCTTTCCAAAAATATATTTGACTCCTATTAGATATAGGATACCAAGAAACCACAAAAATATAATTTTAAAAGTTGTTTTACTATTTTATTTAAAAGCTTTTTCTTAAGGCCAGAAATGGTCTTTAATAGGGAAAAATTATTTTATTGTTTTAAAAATATTTGACAAAATTTAGGGAAACTCATAGGACATATATTGTCCATATATAAGAGTTTCAACACATGGTCATGTTCAAAATATTGGTCAAATCCCTCTAAAACCCTTCCTGGATATTTCAAGCTTTTGAAATATTTACAAAGGAAATATTATTCAAAAATTCCAGGAAAATTCTATCATGTCACATATGACAAATTAGATGATCTTGCCAAGTCTCATAACTTGGAGAACAAGATAACATCATCAAAACCCCTCAAAACTATTTCTGTCCATTCTGAAGTTTGATCAACTTTACATTGCCAAATGTGTCCAAATGTGCTCAAACCTGGTGAACATGCTTCATGGGTCCAATGATGCATCTAGACCAAATGGCACAGGTTGGAGAAGAGGAAATCTTGGTCAAAGTGCCTCAAAACCCTCTCTGACCAGAATCAAATTTGAACAACTTTGTTCTACCAACTTCTTCTCCAAGACCCCAACTTTGGTGAGCCTGATCATGTGACCAAATAAGGCTACCACACCAAGTGGTACATCAAGGAGAGATGATCTACTCCACTGGATCTACACAAATCCAATTCTGCCCATTTTTAGGGTTTGCAAAAGTTGCATTGGCAACTTTGCCCAAATAATCTCCAAATTGGTGGAAGGCTATATTTATATGAGTAATTTCACCTTGTGGAGTCTCATGGCAATTGGAGTCCATTTGCTTGCTCAAAACTCTATCAAACACCTTCTGACATTTTGCAAAAACCACTGTTTTGACCCCTTACACTATTCTTGGTGAGCTCTAATTTTTACCACAGCTCCTCCTAGACCCCTTTCACCTCCAGTAACAATGGCAAGTCCCCAGCTCAATAATTGAGGGGTGAAACCCCCCTCTTTCTCTCTCTGGACAGCCCTTTCTCCCTCTTCCTCACCTCTCTCCTCACCCCAGTGGCCATCCAAGGCATCCAATGCCTCCCCCCTCCTTCTTTACTACCCCCTGGCACTACTGGACATCAGTGGCCGCGCCCACAGGGCATATAATATGCCATGGCATGCCAAACGCGCGCTCCAGAGCGCGCTACAGTGCGGCTAGGCACTGTAGCCGCCCTCTGCCCAATGCTTCCGGCCACCTCGGGCCTCCCCAGCGCGCCAACCGATACGCCTCGACGTCCGCGACACACCACGGCGCTGTCCCCCTCCTCTCTCCTCCTCCACGCGCCTCCGCGCTAGCGAACAAGGGCCGCCCGAGTGCACCAGTGAGCGTGCTCACACGCGCGGTGCCTCTGGCCCCCTGCTCTCTCTCTCTCTTCTTCCCCTGGGCGTAGACGACCCCCACGAGCCCCCTAGACACGGTGCAGCGCCCTCCCGAGGCCCGTAGCGACGAGCACGAGCCCGCTGGCGCACGAGCCCACGGTGGACCGCCGCTCGCCTATATAAGGGCCTCCCCGAGCCCTTCCACCCTCACCCCTCGCTCTCTGC
>NC_041393.1:425491283-425553577 GCF_002162155.2 Triticum dicoccoides | reverse complement strand
CGGCTCGCCGGAGATCGTGAGGTATAAGCCTCCCCCGCTCCTCCTTTGCCTCGATCTGGAACCCCTGCATCCCCCTGACTCTTTTCCCCTCGTTTCCCCTCTCTGTAGCTGCGGGAAACGACCGGAACCACCGCCTCCCGAAGCTCCTCCGCCGCGAACCTCGTCGCCGGCGAACCAGGCACCCCCGCCGGCCAAGTCCACCACCCACCGACGTGCGGCGGCCCCCTGAAGCCATCCCCGCACTCGCCGGAGCTCGCCGTCGCCTGCATCGTCGCCGGTGAGCACGCCGGCCCTCTGGTCGCGAGGTCAGAGATGACAGGCGGGCCCCGCCTGTCATCCTCACCTCTCTCTCGCCCCCTCTCTCTCCCACTGGCAGCTGGCCCCCGCTCGTCAGGTTTGAAAACCTGGCGCGAGCGCGCGCTGTGCGCTGGCTCGACTGGGCCGGCCTGCTGGCTGGGCCGCTGCCCTGCGGCTGTTCTGGCCCGGCAGGCACAGTGCCTCTTTTCCTTTTTCCTTTCTGTCACTTTTTCCAAAAATTCCACAGGACACAATATTTGTCCAAATGGATTAATTCCAATTTCTAAAATCCCAAAATATTGCTACATATTTAATGGTGTCACTCCCATTTAAATCCAACCAACCTTTCTTCACTGAAGATATTTAAATGTGATTTTAGCATTTAAATGTGCCTCTGAAAATCCATATCTCCTGTTCCACCACTCCAAATCCAAAACTAGCAAGTTTCCCCTTCTTAGATTTCCATCTAATATTTTACAAAAAGAGTTGACATTTTTCTGAGCACTTTGATTTTTCTGTTTCTATTATTGCCTTATTTTCTCGTTATTATTTTGCAACGATAGATTGCGTTGCTGACGAAGGAGTTGGACCAGAGGACTTTGAAGACCCAGAAGACTTTGTTGAGCCAGGCAAGCAGCCCTTTGACCATGTCTATGAAACCCTTTTTATGCATGTCATATAGCACTTATTATTGTTGCATCGGAATCATGAAGGATGGGTAACCACTTTGGTGGGTTGCCTCCATTACTTTTCTCGTTGACACTTGCATTGTGCATGACCCTACCTTCTTATGAGGGTTATGACGATGGGAGTAGATAGGATGCTAAGTAGTTTGCTACGCAAAAAGGGACGGGAATATGCATGTGATGGAGACAAAATATTTTCAAACAACTTTCGAAAACCCCATCGGGTGCCATTTA
Source organism: Triticum dicoccoides (assembly GCF_002162155.2). Lineage (NCBI taxonomy): Eukaryota > Viridiplantae > Streptophyta > Magnoliopsida > Poales > Poaceae > Triticum > Triticum dicoccoides. Next base: position 425,552,360 of record NC_041393.1, on the reverse strand, counting down.
TGCCCGAGGGAGATGATGAGAAAGGTAACCACTTGATGACGAAGTGGTGTACCGAGGCAAGTGTGTGTTGTTTTCGAAAACGGATTAGATTTAAGATTTGATGACTGTCCCAACCCTACATGCGCGACCACTCTACCCTTATATGGGAAAGGGCATTGTTGAGTACCTAGACCGATACTAGCTTGGTGCCCGCATTACTAGTGACGGGGGAGAGTTGGTGCTCTCTCTTGGGACGGGGTCGTGCCAGGTAGGGCGGCCATGACTGTTTTCACAGGGCACCGGACACACCATTGGTACCCCGTGCTTGTGGTATGTGATGAATATGGGAGCGAGGCTCCACAACTTTATTATGTGAAATGTTTGGCACGGGGGTTACTACCAATCGAGTGGACTCCATGTTAGTGTCGTCTAGGGAAAGGTGGTGATCGGGTGCTTACCCCGGGTACTTGAGGTACCGCGGGTCGTGGATGACACGGAAGTTCCCTGGATCTAGTGGGTAAAGTGTGCAACCTCTGCAGAGTGTAAAACTATTCGAATAGCCGTGTCCACGGTCAAGGACGGTTGGGCGGTGCTGCTTAAACTATGTCCAGGGTTTTCAACCGTGTGAGTGAGATGATGGAAATGACTAGGGTCAAGCCAAGGACTTGACACGATTGAGATGGGTTGGTGCCCACTCTGTTTATGATAAATGGGTTGGTGCCCATTCTATTTATGTTGATATCTGTGACCAGATCTCATGGTTACTTAAATTCTTTTGATGCATGCTTTATAGGTTGTTGAACATGTCCTTGCACTCAAAACTAGCTTTATGCAAACTTTACCTATGTCATGCATTACTGTACCTTGAACCAAATCATGGGTTGCTTGCGAGTACATTCAAAGTACTCATTGGCTTGCCACTGGTTATTTAATTGACCAGGCATGGAAGAACCGGAGTTCGAAGAAGAGTTCTTTGGAGACGATCATGCGAACTAGGACGTTTTCCCAGTCAGAATGCCTGTAGGGTTAAGGCAGATGGCATGGGTTCTATTTCTCGACGAAGATTTCCGCTGCTTGTGTTTCATTTGATGTTCAGCCCTTAAGGCTTTACCAATGTAAGACTTGACCATAATGGTCATAATTTGTGTAAGACGGTATGTATGGATGTAAGACTCTTGTTCTTCAGCTTCTGTGTGTTCAGTGAGCATTGATCTCTGGGATCACTGTACACGTGCATTCGGTGATCACGACTTGTGAGTCGGGGTCCCCACATAGATAAATCAAGCAGAAATTTCCTTTGGTATGGAAATGAAATCAATAAAGGTGGTAAATGCCTGGCCAACTGGGAGATGATATGCAAACCCAAACAGCAAGGAGGTCTTGGGGTTTTGAATCTTAGAGAACAAAATAAAGCTCTCCTCATAAAGCACTTCTTCAAGTTCTATAACAAAGTGGATGTACCATGGGTAAAATTAATTTGGGAAGCTCACTATTATAACAATGATGTCCCTCGTTACAACAGAAGCAAAGGATCCTTCTGGTGGAAAGATTGCATGAAAATGTATGATCTTTTCAGGGAAATGACTACTTGTGACATCAAATCTAGTTGCACTAATCTGCTATGGGATGACATATGGAATGGTGATATTAGGAAAATTAAATATCCTGAGCTTCACTCTTATACCCAAAAGGAAAGCATATCAATCAAAGAAGCCAAGTAACTAGAGAACCTTTACAGCCTCTTCCAACTTCCACTTTCCATTCAAGCCCACCAACAATTCCACTTACTATCAGGAGAACTAAACAATATCAGGAACTCAGATGATAAGGACACATGGACCTTCAACTAGGGTAGCAATAAAAACATTACAAAGAAGATCTACGGATACCTTATGAATGGTGAAGATGTAGCAGCCACCTTTAAATGGATATGGAAATCATGTTGTCTTCCAAGACACAAATTTTTCTGTTGGCTCATGCTAAATGACAGAATAAATACATGTGATCTTTTGATCAGGAAAAGCATGCACCTGGAGTCCACTGTATGTGTCCTATGCAACAATGAAGACTATGAAGACAAGACTCATCTTCTATTCACTTGTCCATTTAGTCAAGGTTTTTGGTGGAACATTGGATTTGAATGGAATTCGGATATGGAGATCAAAAATATGATTATTGATGCTAAACACAGATATAAAATTTGACCACTTCATGGAAATCATGATTCTTGGATGCTGGAGCATATGGAATCAAAGGAATGGGATGATTTTTTAAGGGATACCATGCTCAATAAATGATTTCAAGACTGACTTTGTCAGATATTTCAAAATGACCATGCTGAGGGCTAAACCCACTCTAAAGGAGGGCATGTCTTCATGGATAGACAATATTTAATTTTTCAATAATTTCTTTTTTTTACTTTCCTCCCCCTAGATTGTTCCTACTTGGTTGTCCCCCCAACAACCATTTGATTATGTAATTTGGATACTCTCTTTATAAATGAAAATGACTCACAGTAGGGGACTTACCCTACTATTCTTTGGTAAAAAAAACAAGCAATTGTAACATTGTGTGGGCAAGTCCAGCACGGAACTAGATTACAGATCAAGATCAAATGTACATCACTCCTCTCTTTTAGAACTTGTAAGGTGCAATGATATTCTAAGACAATTGTGTATACAATTGAAAAGAGTAATAGACATTGGCTACAAACCATGTAGTTCAATGCACGAGTCAGAGTAAGTATTAGTTAAAAGGCATGATGATTAAGGACTTACAACAGCGACTTTGACTAGTGTAGTCATGCCGTCTTGCTGGTGTGACAGTCCTTGAAGATTTCCACGGCATTTGGTTCAGGTACTTTTTCGTCCTTGTGGGCTTTACTCTGTATTTGGAACAAGTCAATATAGATATGATAATATGGCACACCGAAAATAGTGAAACAGCAGCTAATTACAAGAGCCTCGATGTGTGCAATATAGCTACGATATCCTGTTGTTTACTGGAATTTCACTTTCATACGATTGGCCATGTTCTTTGAACAGTTCACCTACAATAAGATAGATTTGTGAGGCACATGTGTAAACAAGATTTCAACATGTAATTCGATCACATACATATAACGTACTTGGTACTTTGGATCAGACCAGTGTTTAACGAGGCCCACCACTCTTCATCCGATATATTTTCCACTAGAGATGTTCGGGCAAGTTCACTGTTAGCCTTGCCTTCATAGTGAGTTTTCATCAAGTTATATTGATACTATCGCAAAGCAGACTAGAAAACATGGGCGCAAGCTTGTCTGGTTGCATCATCTTGGCTATCCAACTTGAACCTCATCTTTTGAAAATTATAGGAGTCTCATTATCAGCAACCTAGAAAGTGTGGGACAGAGCAAGAGGATATTACTAGTTTCCATACATAACCATACTTATAGATAAATGGTCGAGGAAGGTGTTGAATTGGGTTTCATGTTTGTCATTCCTGTACTGAATCCATGTTGGGAGGATACGTGCATGACACCTAACGGCAACCGCTACCTCTGGTACTAACTTTGCTGACTCTGTAGCATCACGTGGCCTTTTAAAACCTGCCGCAAAACGGATCTCCATTCTTCCTCCTATAGATTTAGTAGACCTATCGAGCATTATCCCTGATGTTTGTTTCCTCTTGCGCCTAGGTGCTAGTCCAACAACGAACATAGGAAGTGTTAGTGTACATAAAACTATGAGACTACATATAAAGAAGCATGCAACTTTAACGTGACTCCAGCAACTACCTTCTAGCTGTTGAAGCTCACACGGTTCATCTGATCTTTCCATCTCGTCTTGTGTCAAGAGTGCTTTGGAAGTAGTGTCAGGTGGCAAGGGAGCTAACGTGCTTCTAGATGATTTGAAGAACGAGTAACTCGTGCAGCTGGTGGTACTGTGAAAGGTGTTGCAACAACTAGGTATGTCTCTGCTTGTTTGATGGCAGCTATTAGTTTCTGGTTTGCTTGTTTTGCAGCTCGTGTAACATGGGATACCATGTTTGTACAATTTTCCACTAGACATTGACCTTCTATTGCACCATCAGTGCCAGCAAAATCTGCATTATTCAGCCGCTTCCGTTTCTGTGTGTCCTTAGTACTAACACAATCCCCTGTCATTCTGTGTTCCTTCCTCTTTCTCTGTGCCATGTTAAGTCAAGCCGACAAGAAAAAGGAATTAAAATTTAGTTCTTTAGAACAAATTGATGCGTGATACAGACGAACTGAACTTTGATGTTAGACAACCACATGATAGAAGGATTTAATATATACGAAAAACAAGATGGCATGCGATAATCAAAACTATGATATGTAAACTAAGAAGAAAGCATTTCGATAAATTAGAAGCAATGCAATGGAAGGTAGACACCATATGAAAGATGCTACAAATATCGCTCTGCCAAGTTAACAGTGTCTCGTCATAACTAGCATTAAACAAATGTGAAGCAGTACAAGAAATAAATCATATGCAAGATGCAAACAACATCACACTACCAAATTAAAGGTCTCTCGTCATTAGTGCCATTACATATTCACATCATTGCTTATTCACAGCTTATGATGTATAAACTAAGCAGAAGGCATTTCAACAAATTAGAAGCAATGAAAGATAGACACCATATGTAAGACACAATGTATACCAAGTTAAAATTGTCTCGTCATTAGTGCTATTTTAGCAAATTAGTAGTACAAGCTAGAAAATAATGCGAGATGTAAACTATATCAGACTCGCAAGTTAAATGTCTCTTGTGAAAAGTGATTGTTGCAGGTTACACAACAGTAGTACTTGATGTAAGAACATGGTGTGATAGACAGATATTGTATGTTCCAGAAACAGGAACGGGTGTCTTATTCACAAGTATAATGTGTCAAATAAGCAGATGGAATTCAACAAAACTGGAAGCAATACAAGCTAAACAATGTACATAACATGCAACCACATATAGCAGTGCCAAATTAGAGGGAGCACATGTGATGGTGCACTAGGGGAGAGGTGCTCATTATCAACACAGCTACGTTGAGTGTCTATGCATGTGTTGTCTTCCAAATCTTCTTGGGCGGTGGCGAAGTAGAATCTATAGAGGACCTCCATTTGGAAGAAGCGTCTTTGTCCACTGCCTTGCTAATTACCTTTTGCTTTATTGATTTTGCATTGTCAAGTAAAACTAACAAGAAAAAGCAATAAAATTCACTCTTCAGAACTCATTCATGCATGATACTAACAATCACTACCTCGATGTAAGGCAAACACATGATATGAGGATGGAATATGTACGAAAAACAGGACGGCATGGCATATTCACAACTATTTGTGTAACTAGGAAAAGTAATTTAATCAAATTACAAGCAATACAAGTGAGACACCGTATGCAACACGCAAGACAATATCACACTGCCAAGCTAGAGAAAGCACATAGGATGTCGGTTTCGCCAGAAGACCGCCATCAGTCCCAGCCTTATTTTTTGCCTTCCTATTTCTTAATTGTATTGCCTTGTCAAGTCAAACCCATAAGAAATCTGAGTAAAAATTCACTTTCTACAACTCATTGATGCAGGATGCTGACGAGCACTACTTTAATGTAAGGCGACCGCATGATATGATGATTGAATGTGTATGAAAAAAGGACAGCGTTGCATATTCACAGCTATGATGTGTAAACTAAGTAGAAGGCATTTCAACAAATTAGAAGCAATGGAAGCTAGACACCATATGAAAGATGCAATGAATATCACTCTACCAAGTTAAAACTGTCTCGTCATAAGTGCCATTTCAACAAATTAGAAGTAGCACAAGCTAGAAAAGAATGTGAGATGTAACCTATATCACACTCCCAAGTCAAACGTGTCTTATGATAAGTAATTGCTGCAGGTTACACAATAGTAGTACTTTGATGTAAAAACTGTTGGGGAACGTAGCAGAAATTCAAAATTTTCCTACGTGTCACCAAGATCTATCTATGGAGAAACCAGCAATGAGGGGAAGGAGAGTGCATCTACATACCCTTGTAGATCTCTAAGCGGAAGCGTTCAAGAGAACGGGGTTGAAGGAGTCGTACTCATCGTGATCCAAATCACTGGAGATCCTAGTGCAGAACGGACGGCACCTCCGCGTTCAACACACGTACAGCTCGGTGACGTCTCCCATGCCTTGATCCAGCAAGGTGAGAGGGAGAGGTTGGGGAAGACTCCGTCCAGCAGCGGCACGACGGCATGGTGGTGATGGAGGAGCGTGGCAATCCTACAGGGCTTCGCCAAGCACCGCGGGAGAGGAGGAGTACTTGGGAGAGGGGGAGGGCTGCGCCAGGGAAAACGTGTAGCTCCCATGCGCCTCCCCACTATATATAGGGGTGGAGGGGGCTGGTTTCTTGCCCTCCAAGTCCATTGGGGCGTTGGCAAAGGTGGGAGGAAAGAAATCCCATCATTTCCTTCCCCACCGATTGCTATCCCCCCTTTTTAGGGATCTTGATCTTATCCCTTTGGGATATGATCTTATTCCTTCTAAGGGGGGATCTTGGTGCGCCTTGACCAGGGGTGTGGGGCCTTGCCCCCACTACCCACGTTCATGTGGGTCCCCCCATGCAGGTGGGCCCCACTCCGGAACCTTCTAGAACCTTCCCGGTACAATACCGAAAAAAGCCGAACATTTTCCGGTGGCCAAAATAGGACTTCCCATATATAAATCTTTACCTCCGGACCATTCCGGAACTCCTCGTCACGTCCGGGATCTCATCCGGGACTCCGAACAACATTCGGTAACCACATACAAACTTCCTTTATAACCCTAGCGTCATCGAACCTTAAGTGTGTAGACCCTACGGGTTCGGGAGACATGTAAACATGACCAAGACGTTCTCCGGTCAATAACCAACAGCACGATCTGGATACCCATGTTGGCTCCCACATGTTCCACGATGATCTCATTGGATGAACCATGATGTCAAGGACTCAATAGATCCTGTATTCAATTCCCTTTGTCCAGTGGTATTATACTTGCCCGAGATTCGATCGTCGGTATGACGACCTTGTTCAATCTCGTTACCGACAAGTCTCTTTACTCGTTCCGTAACACATCATCCCGTGATCAACCCCTTGGTCACATTGTGCACATTGTGATGATGTCCTACCGAGTGGGCCCAGAGATACCTCTCCGTTTACATGGAGTGACAAATCCCAGTCTCGATTCGTTCCAACCCAACAGACACTTTCGGAGATACCTGTAGTGCACCTTTATAGCCACCCAGTTACGTTGTGACGTTTGGTACACCCAAAGCATTCCTACAGTATCCGGGAGTTGCACAATCTCATGGTCTAAGGAAAAGATACTTGACATTAGAAAAGCTTTAGCATACGAACTACATGATCTTTGTGCTAGGCTTAGGATTGGGTCTTGTCCATCACATCATTCTCCTAATGATGTGATACCGTTATCAACGACATCTAATGTTTATGGTCAGGAAACCGTAACCATCTGTTGATCAACGAGCTAGTCAACTAGAGGCTTACTAGGGACATGGTGTTGTCTATGTATCCACACATGTATCTGAGTTTCCTATCAATACAATTATAGCATGGATAATAAACGATTATCATGAACAAGGAAATATAATAATAACCAATTTATTATTGCCTCTAGGGCATATTTCCAACAGTCTCCCACTTGCACTAGAGTCAATAATCTAGTTCACATCGCCATGTGATTAACACTCACAGGTCACATCGCCATGTGACCAACATCCAAAGAGTTTACTAGTGTCACTAAACTAGTTCACATCATCATGTGATTAAGACTCAATGAGTTCTGGGGTTTGATCATGTCTTGTTTGCAAGAGAGGTTTTAGTCAACGGGTCTGCAATATTCAGATCCGTATGTACTTTGCAAATCTCTAGGTCATATTGTAAATGCTGCTTCCACGCTCCACTTGGAGCTATTGCAAATGGTTGCTCCACTATACGTATCCGGTTTTCTACTCAGAGTCACTCGGATAGGTGTTAAAGCTTGCATCGACGTAACCCTTTACGCCGAACTCTTTATCACCTCCATAATCGAGAAACATGTCCTTATTTACTCCAAGGACAATTTTGACCGTTGTCCAATGATCCATTCCTGGATCATTCTTTGTACCCTCTTGCCAGACATGTGGCAAGGCACACATCAGGTGCGGTACTCAGCAAGGCTTATCGTATAGAGCCTATGAAAAAAGCATAGGGGACGACCTTCGTCCTTTCTCTCTTTTCTGCTGTGGTCGAGCTTTAAGTCTTAACTTCGTACCTTACAACTCAGGCAAGAATTCCTTCTTTGACTGATCCATCTTGAACACCTTCAAGATTATGTCAAGGTATGTGCTCATTTGAAAGTACCATTAAGCGTTTTTGATGTATCCTCATAGATCTTGATGCTCAATGTTCAAGTAACTTAATCCAGGTTTTCCCTTGAAAATTTGTCACACCCTGCATTTTGTAACATTTCATTTTCATTATTACAGCATGAAAATTTGGACCAACAAAAACTTTTTGCATTATTTGGCTTTTATTTGGAGTTGGTTTTCTCTCTGTGTTTCTTTCAAGTGCTTCTTGAAGTCAACTACTCTACCCTCTATATTTCATCTCCTTACCCCAAGCTACTGACCAATGACCATGCCATGTGAATAGTGCTATATGGAATTTTCTTACAAAAATAATTTGGCCAGAAAGTATTTTCTAAAATTAGTTTTCCAAAAACCCCTGAATTGAGGTTTGCACTGCAAGTACTTGATTAAGGGCAGTAAAAATCTTTCCAAAAATATATTTGACTCCTATTAGATATAGGATGCCCAGGAACCACAAAAATATAATTTTAAAAGTTGTTTTACTATTTTATTTAAAGGCTTTTTCTTAAGGCCAGAAATGGTCTTTAATAGGGAAAAATTACTTTACTGTTCCAAAAATATTTGACAAAATTTAGGGAAACTCATAGGACATATATTGTCCATATATAAGAGTTTCAACACCTGGTCATGTTCAAAATATTGGTCAAATCCCTCTAAAACCCTTTCTGGATATTTCAAGCTTTTGAAATATTTACAAAGGAAATATTCTCCAAAAATTCCAGGAAAATTCTATCATGTCACATATGACATATTAGATGATCTTGCCAAGTCTCATGACTTGGAGAACAAGATAACACCATCAAAACCCCTCAAACTATTTCTGTCCATTCTGAAGTTTGATCAACTTTACATTGCCAAGTATGTCCAAATGTGCTCAAACTTGGTGGACATGCTTCATTGGTCTAATGATGCATCTGGACCACATGGCATAGGTTGGAGAAGAGGAAATCTTGGTCAAAGTGCCCCAAAACCCTCTCTGACTAGATTCAAGTTTGAACTACTTTGCACTACCAAGTTTTTCTCCAAGACCCCAACTTTGGTGAGCCTGATCATGTGACCAAATAAGGCTACCAAACGAAGTGGTACATCAAGGAGAAGTGATCTACTGATCTACACAAATCCATTTCTGCCCATTTCTAGGGTTTGCAAGAGTTGCATTGGCAACTTTATCCAAATAAGCTCTAAATGGGTGGAAGGCCCTAAATATATGTGACATTTCACCCCATGGAGTATCTTGGCCAGTGGAAGTCATTAGCTTATCCAAAACTCCATCAAACACCTTCTGGCAAAATGCTAAAAAGCCTATTTTTGCCACTTTCACTAATCTCCTTGAGTTCATCTTTTTGCCACAACCCCTCCTCACTCCCCTCTGTCACTTAGACACTTTCCTACCCGAGGAAGCAATGTGGAGGAAGGGGGGAATCACGTTTGTCCTCTCTGGACAACAGTTTCCTCTCTCTCTCACAGCCTCCCTCTCTCCCCTCTGCACCCCAGAGCATCCAAGGCTCTTTCCAGGTTTTGCCCCTTCCACTGTAGCTTCCAGACAGAAAAGGACGCGCGCGCGACGCGGAAAAACCGCGGATGCCGGCCAAAGTCGCGCTCTGGAGCGCCTGCCAGAGCGCCGACCGTTGACACCGCGCCTCCCGACCGCCTCGTGCCTTCCCCTCGCGCCAGTTGATGTGTCTCGACGTCTGCGACACGCCGCCGTGCAGTCCCCATTGTCTCTCCCTCTCTCTTCCCTCCTGCAGCGCGTGCCCGATGCCGCCCGGCTCGGCCAATGACCGGCCTCACACGCGCGGGCGCCAGAACCCTCCCCGCTCTCTCTCCTTCTCCTTGGCGCCCTACTCCATCCCCACGAGCACCGTGGACAGCTCCAACCCCTCTCCAACGGCCTCCAGAGCCGATCCCGCGGGCGCCCGTAGGCCACGCCTACGGTGAACCGCGGCCAGCCTATATAAGGCGCCCCCGAGCCTCTCTCTTCCTCCCTGTCGCTCCTCCACACACCCAATCAACCTCCAGAACCACCCACTTCTCTCCAGAGCCGCCCGAGCTCGAGATCGAGCTCGAGTTCCGCCGCCTCGGGCCGCCGTCGATCTGCGGGTACAGGCCTCCTCCGCCCCTTTTCTCTCTCGAACTGGACTCCCCTCGCCTCACTGATGCTTTCCCCTCTCTTTCCCCCTTGTTTTGCAGCCGGAAACGGCCGGAGCCACCGGCGCCCGAAGCACCTCCGCCGCGGGACCTCGTCGCCGGCGAAGCAGGCCACCCCGGCGACCGTCTCCACCACCACCAGAACCGCGACTCGCTCCTGAGTCCAACGGTAGCCTCCGCGCCCCTTCCCGTGCCCTGTATCGCCGCCGGCGAGCTCACCGTCGCCTCTGGCCGGAGGTAGACGACGGCCGCCGTGGGGCCGGCCAGTCAGCCTCACGCCCTGACGGGTGGGATCCACCCGTCAGGTTTAAAATGTGCGCGCGCGCGCGCACCGATCCGCCGTTGGCCGAAGGCGTATTCAACCTTTACGCCTTCGACGTGGCGGCCGCGTGGGCTGGGTTTCCCCCCTGGGCCTGCTGCTGCTGTGGCCTCTCTGGCCCAGTGGCACAACGCCGTTTTTCTTTTTTCCTTTTCTGTATTATTTCCAAATATTCCACAGGACAGAATATTAATCCAAATGAATTGATTCCAATTTCTAAATTCCTAGAATATTGCAACCTATTTAATGGTGCAACTTTGATTCAAATCCAACAACCTTTTCTTCTCTGTAAATATTTAAATGTGATTTTCAACATTTAAATAAGCCTTTGAAAATCCATAACTCCTATTTTGCTGCTCCAGAACCAAAACCAAAAGTTGTCCCCTTCCTAGCCTTCCTCCTAGTATTTTACAAAATTAAGTTGACATTTTTGTGAGCACTTTGACCTTTCTGTTTTTTGTCTTATTTTCCCGTTGTTTTCTTGCGACGTTAGATCCCGTATTTGACGAGGTAGCTGAGGAAGAAGGAGGAGCAGGGCCTAAAGACTTTGAAGATCAAGCCAACCAAGGCAAGCAGCCCTTTGACCATGACTATGATACCCCTTTTTATATGCATGTCATTTCTAGCTCTTTATTATTGATGCATCGGAATCATGATGAGATGGTGAACCACGTGGGTTGGTTGCCACGATTACATCCTCATTGATACTTGCATTGTGCATGGCCCTACCTTCTTATGAGGGTTATGCCGGTGGGAGTAGATAGGATGCTAATGTAGGTGCTACGCAAATGGGATGGGTTTGTGCATGGTGATGGAGACAAAATATTTTCAAAGTCTTTTGAAAACCCCGTCGGGTGCCACTTATGCCCGAGGGAGATGATGAGATGGGTGACCACTTGATGACGAAGTGGTGTGCCAAGCAAAGGGTGTGTTGATTTCAAAACGGATTGGTCGGAGTTGCGACCGTTATTCCAACCTTACATGCGCGACCACTCTACCCTTATATGGGAAAGGGCATTGTTGAGTACCTAGACCGATACTAGCTTGGAGCCCGCATTACTAGTGACGGGGGAGAGTTGGTGCTCTCTCTTGGGACGGGGTCGTGCCAGGTAGGGCGGCCATGACCATCTTTATGGGGCACCGGACACACTGTTGGTACCCCGTGCCAGTGGTATGTGATGAATATGGGAGCAAGGCTCCACGAAAATGTTATTTGAAATGTTGGGCACGGGGGTTACTGCCAATCGAGTGGACTCCATGTTAGTGTCGCCTAGGGAAAGGCAGTGATCGGGTGCTTACCCCGGGTACTTGAGGTACCGCGGGTCGTGGATTAACACGGAAGTTCCCCGGATCTAGTGGGTAAAGTGTGCAACCTCTGCAGAGTGTAAAACTATTCGAATAGCCGTGTCCACGGTCAAGGACAGTTGGGTAACCGCTCTTGGGCTACGTCCACTTGTTTTCAAACCCGGTGTGTGTGAGATGATGGTGTTGTCTTGGACCAAGTCCGAGGACTTGACACGATTGAGATGGGCTGGTGCCCTCTCTGTTTATGATGAATGGGTCGGTGCCCATTCTATTTATGTTGATATCTGTGACCAGTCCGTATGGTTACTTGAATTCTTTTGATGCATGCTTTATAGGATGTTGAACATGTCCTGCACTCAAAACTAGCTTTACGCAAAACTTTACCTATGTCATGCATTACTGTACCTTGAACCAAATCATGGGTTGCTTGCGAGTACATTCAAAGTACTCATTGGCTTGCCACTGGTTATTTAATTGACCAGGCATGGGAGAACCGGAGTTCGAAGAAGAGTTCTTTGGAGACGATCATGCGAACTAGGACGTTTCCCAGTCAGAATGCCTGTAGGGTTAAGGCAGATGGCATGGGTTCTACTTATCGACGACGATTTCCGCTGCTATGTTTCATTTGATGTTCAGCCCTTAAGGCTTTATCGATGTAAGACTTGACCATGTTGGTCACTAATTGTGTAAGACGGTATGTATGGATGTAAGACTCTTGTTATTCAGCTTCTGTGTGTTCAGTGAGCATTGATCTCTGGGATCACTGTACACGTGCATTCGGTGATCACGACTTGCGAGTCGGGGTCCCCACAGAGCTGGTATCAGAGCCATCCTGACTGTAGGAAGCCTTAGTTAGCATGGACGTTAGTTAGAGCGAGACTATCCCCTAGATTACCCATATACCTATGTTTTATGTTAGTATCCCAAACACAGGTCACGTTCCTTTATTGACCCTTCCCCCTCCACTTTTTGTAGATGGCCGCCGTACCCGAGGACTTCCTGACCACTGGGTTTCCCGTGCTTCTTGAGGATAGCCTCAGGAAGTGCCAGTTCACTCGAGTCCCCACCTTCTCCTACCACGAGCACTGGGTCGACAGCACCAAGAAGGAGTATCACGTGGAGGTAGTCGTGAGGGCGAATGACACCCCGACGAGCTGGTTCTTTGAGGGACCCCAGATGGCGACACTGCTTCTCGCCGTGGAGACTGCTGCCCTCAAGGCGCTGACTCGCCTCCGGGATCTCCTGCCAGAGATGGCGAGAGAGCCAGCCACTCGTTACCTGCCTTATCGTAAGGAAGGTGATGACGAGAGCAGCGCACCAGCACCACCCATGGACGAGGGACTTTCTCTCCGCTTCCAGACCTACTTCAGCTTGTGTGCCGACAGTCTGGCACAGCACCTGGCCTCGGAGTCGACGGAGCTTCGGAAGGAACTCCGCGAGACCAGGGAGCTCCTCCGCATAGTTCAAATGAAGGCGGACATGATCAAGAAGGATGGAGCACCCCCTGGACAGCCCGCAGTAGCTTATCGAGGCGGACGACCCCCACAGGTCGCACCAGCCAAGGGAGCACCTCAGCCACGCCGTATGACGGCAAAGGAGTACCGCAACCTCTTCACGACGCCACCAACAAAGCAGCGCCGTGTTCAGCTCCTTCACTCCCCCGCTTCCTCAAGCGATGAGGAGACCAAGACAGATGAAGATGAGGAGGAAGACCCAGAGGAGCCAGAATACCCGACCGAGCATTCCACCACTTAGACTCCGTTCAGGACTAGGATAGGCTAGCTCGTAGCCTATGGTAGGATAGGTCGTGTACCCCTTTTGTGAAGTCGAGTCCTTGTAATGGTTCTTATGAAACCATGTTATGTTGTGTTTGCTTTCAACTTGCTTTGATGAAGTCGTACTTTCCCTTCGGGAACTTGTAAACGACTACATTCCCCATTTGGTTTTAATGCATGAGATTGGCCCTTCTGGCCTTTGTTTAACTTAATTTGCGTCACACCACCCCCTTACTAGGCATTCCATCTATACTGCTTTCCCTCATTGTTGTTCCCAATCATGAGACCTTGACCGCTCCAACAGGATGCCTGTTGTAACACGTACTGGTACCTCTACCCAGCCGCAAGAAGCCGGAGGTTCTGCTGAGGCCGGAGCCAGCCAGGACCAAGCCCAAGGACAGACTCCACCACCACCACCTCCTCCAAGCATGGATATGGCTCAGCTTCTCCAAGCCTTTCGAGAGGAGCGCCAAGCCAACACTGCAGCCCTCCAGATGATTGCTCAGGCTGTCAACCGCCAGCCGGCGGGGCACGGCCATGGACGTTCCACACTGGTGGAGTTCAAGAAGCATGCACCACCCACTTTCATCGAGACTGCTGAACCCCTGGATGCAAACGACTGGGTCCGCACCATTGAGGATCTGCTGGCACTAGTCGGATGCACTGAGGACCGTGATAAAGTGGCGTATGCTGCCCACTGTCTCGGGGGGACTGCCAGAGCTTGGTGGGATGGATTCAAGGCTATGCATGTTGAGCAAGACATCACTTGGGACACCTTCAAGACAGAATTCCGCAAGGCCCACATTCCCTCTGGAATCATGGCCATCAAGAAGCGTGAGTTCCGAGCCCTGAAGCAAGGTAGTAGCACCGTCAAGGAGTACATGCAGAAGTTCAGTGTTCTCTCAAGGTATGCCCCTGAGGATGTCAGCACTGATGCTGCCAAGCGGGAGCGCTTCATGGAAGGCCTTAACCAGACTCTGCAGTACTCGCTTGTTGTGTGTGACTGCCCAACCTTTCCTGATCTGGTGAACAAGGCACTCATGCTTGAGGACAAGCGACGTGCCTTGGACGACACTCGTAAGCGCAAGATGATCAGCAAGGGTAGCTCCAGCAACCAGAAGCCTCGTCCGTGGCAGCCAGCCCCGGTCAAGCCAACCTATCAGCAACCAAGAGCTCCTGCACCTCGCACCAACTATCCACCTCAGCAGTATGCCAACCCCAGGCCAGCTTACAACAACCCCAATAACAATGCTGGCAAGGGTGTCGTCCCCAACCAAGTCACTTGTTTCGGATGTGGACAGCCAGGGCATTACTCCAAGAATTGCCCCAACAAGAAGCCCGACGCCCCGCGCCCCAATGCGCAGAACCCAGGACAAGGCCGTGGAATGCCACCGAGGAACCAAGCTCCCCGCAACTTGCCCAACAATGGCAGGGGTCGTGTGAACCATGTCACCGCGGAAGAAGCCCAGGAAGACCCGGACGTCGTGCTGGGTACGTTCCTTGTCAATTCAGCACCCGCAACTGTTTTGTTTGATTCTGGAGCCACGCATTCTTTTGTCACCCAAAGTTTTGCATTAAAAAGTGGCATGACCCCTACACCCCTAAATAACCCTATGGTGGTACAAACCCCCGGAGCAGAGATGAGAGCCAAGATAGGATGTAAAGGAGTCGGGATTACCATTAACGGGGTAGACTTCCTAGCAGACCTTATCATCCTAAAATCACAAGGCTTGGATGTGATCTTGGGAATGAATTGGCTCAGCAAGCACCAAGGCTTGATTGATTGCGCCAACCGGACGGTCACTATGACCAATGACCGAGGAGTCGAAGTCAAATTTGCCTCCAACCCCTCTTCTACTCAAGCCAACCAAGTCAACTATCTGACTGAAGTTGGATTGGAACAAGTGCCGGTAGTATGCGAGTATCCCGATGTTTTTCCTGATGAGCTACCAGGAATGCCTCCTGATAGGGACATTGAGTTCATCATCGAGCTCATACCCGGAGCAGGACCCATCTATAAGAAGCCTTATAGAATGGGATCGGAGGAGTTAGCAGAATTGAAGAAGCAGCTGGAAGAGCAGTTGAGGAAGGGATTTATCCGCCCTAGTGCCTCCCCTTGGGGATCACCTGTTCTGTTTGTGGCAAAGAAGGACTGTACCATCCGCTTATGCATTGACTACCGCTCCCTCAACGAGGTTACAATCAAGAACAAGTACCCTCTTCCCAAGATTGAAGATCAGTTTGATCAACTCAATGGGGCCAAGGTGTTCTCCAAGATCGACCTCAGATCTGGGTACTACCAACTGAAGATCAGACCCCAAGATATTCCGAAGACTGCATTCGTAACCAGATATGGCCTGTATGAGTGCACGGTCATGTCCTTTGGGTTGACCAATGCCCCAGCTTACTTCATGTATCTCATGAATAAGGTCTTCATGGAATATTTGGACAAGTTCGTCGTCGTCTTCATTGATGACATTCTTGTCTTGTCGAAGTCGGAAGAAGAGCACGAGCAACACTTGAGGATGGTCCTAGACAAGCTTCGAGAGCACCAACTGTATGCCAAGTTCAGCAAGTGTGAATTCTGGCTGCGTGAAGTTGGATTTCTGGGTCATGTTCTAACTGAAGAGGGATTGTCAGTCGACCCTGCTAAGATTGAAGCCGTGACTGAATGGCAATCCCCGAGCAATGTGAAGGAAGTCAGAAGCTTCCTCGGACTCGCGGGATATTACCGCAAGTTCGTTGAAGGATTCTCAAGCATCGCCCGACCCATGACTCAGCTCTTGAAGAAGGACAAGAAGTTCGAATGGACGCCGAAGTGCGAAGAAAGCTTCCAGGAGCTGAAGAAGAGGCTAACCACCGCTCCAGTTCTGGCCACACCAGATATACACAAGGAGTTTGTGATATATTGTGATGCGTCAAGAATCGGACTCGGAGGTGTTCTGATGCAAGAAGGCAGAGTCGTGGCCTACCTTTCAAGGCAACTACGACCTCACGAAGAGAACTACGCTACTCATGACCTTGAGCTAGCGGCAGTGGTTCATGCCCTGAAGACTTGGCGACATTACCTCTTGGGGAAGCGATGTGAGATATACACGGATCACAAAAGTCTGAAGTATATTTTCACTCAAAGGGAATTGAACATGAGGCAGAGAAGATGGCTGGAGTTGATAAAGGATTATGACCTCAGTGTTCAATACCACCCTGGAAAGGCTAATGTGGTAGCAGATGCGTTGAGCAGGAAGGCTTGCTCCTTGAATGCTATGCTAAAGCACAAGCTACCCGCCTTGTATGAAGAACTTGAAAGCTTCGGGTTGGAACTGGTTGCACCAAGATTCTTGGCCAGCCTCGAAGTTAAGCCTACCTTGATGGGTGATATCAAGAAAGCTCAGAAGGGGCATGAGAGTATTAAAGGCATCAAGAGGAAGATCAAGGCAGGCAAAGCCTCAGGATTCTCAGAAGATGAGGAAGGAATTGTGTGGTTTGGGAATCGCATCTGCGTGCCCAACAAAGTTGAGCTCAAGAACCTGATCTTGCAAGAAGCTCATGACAGCCCATATTCCATTCACCCTGGAGGCACCAAGATGTATCAAGACCTGAAGGAAAGATTTTGGTGGCACGGGATGAAAAGGGAGATTGCCACCTATGTTGCAAAATGTGACGTATGCCAGAGAGTCAAAGCTGAGCATCAGCGACCTGCTGGATTACTCCAACCCCTCAAGGTGCCTGAATGGAAGTGGGACAAAGTCGAGATGGACTTCATCACCGGTTTACCCAGGTCAAGCAAGGGACATGACTCAATATGGGTCATCGTTGACCATTTGACCAAGGTGGCCCACTTCATTCCTGTCAAGACGACCTACAAGGGGAACCAGTTAGCCAGTCTCTACATCAACCGAATTGTGAGCCTTCATGGTGTTCCCAAGGAGATTGTGTCAGACCGAGGAACCCAGTTCACCTCAAGGTTTTGGAAGAAATTCCAGGAGGCCATGGGGACCAAGTTGTCCTTCAGCACTGCTTTCCACCCACAGACCGGAGGTCAGACTGAGCGAGTGAATCAAATACTCGAAGACATGCTCCGAGCCTGTGTCTTAGCTTATGGAGCTAAGTGGGAAGATTGCCTCCCTTTCGCCGAGTTCTCTTACAACAACAGTTATCAGGCCAGCCTTCAGATGGCACCATTTGAAGTGTTATACGGGCGGAAGTGTCGTACACCTCTCAACTGGTCGGAGGCCGGAGAAGGACTTGTCTTTGGGCCTGATATCCTTCGTGAAGCAGAAGAGCAAGTCCAGCTTGTCCGAGAGCGTCTGAAGTCTGCCAAGTCAAGGCAGAAGAGCTATGCGGACTCACGTCGCAGAGACATAAACTTCCGAGTTGGAGACCATGTCTATCTCCGGGTCACCCCTCTCAAAGGAGCCCAGCGCTTCCATGTCAAAGGAAAGCTCGCTCCGAGATACATTGGGCCCTTCAAGATCACTGAGCGACGAGGAGAAGTGGCTTACCAGTTGGAACTTCCACCTGAACTTTCTGATGTGCACAACGTGTTCCACGTGTCACAACTCCGGAAGTGTCTCCAAGTTCTAGACAAGCCCGACCTCTACAAGGACGTCAATCACCAAGCCATTGATCTTCAACCTGATTTGACTTATCGTGAGCGGCCCATCTGCATTCTGGATGAGGCCGAACGGCGCACTCGAAGCCGCACCATCAAGTACTTCAAGGTCCAATGGAGCAATCACACCGAAGCAGAAGCAACTTGGGAGCGTGAAGACTACCTTAGATCCAAATTTCCGTATCTCTTTTAAGCCTAGTTTAGGAATCTCGGGGACGAGATTCTTGTAAGGGGGGTAGGTCTGTCACACCCTGCATTTTGTAACATTTCATTTTCATTATTACAGCATGAAAATTTGGACCAACAAAAACTTTTTGCATTATTTGGCTTTTATTTGGAGTTGGTTTTCTCTCTGTGTTTCTTTCAAGTGCTTCTTGAAGTCAACTACTCTACCCTCTATATTTCATCTCCTTACCCCAAGCTACTGACCAATGACCATGCCATGTGAATAGTGCTATATGGAATTTTCTTACAAAAATAATTTGGCCAGAAAGTATTTTCTAAAATTAGTTTTCCAAAAACCCCTGAATTGAGGTTTGCACTGCAAGTACTTGATTAAGGGCAGTAAAAATCTTTCCAAAAATATATTTGACTCCTATTAGATATAGGATGCCCAGGAACCACAAAAATATAATTTTAAAAATTGTTTTACTATTTTATTTAAAGGCTTTTTCTTAAGGCCAGAAATGGTCTTTAATAGGGAAAAATTACTTTACTGTTTCAAAAATATTTTACAAAATTTAGGGAAACTCATAGGACATATATTGTCCATATATAAGAGTTTCAACACCTGGTCATGTTCAAAATATTGGTCAAATCCCTCTAAAACCCTTTCTGGATATTTCAAGCTTTTGAAATATTTACAAAGGAAATATTCTCCAAAAATTCCAGGAAAATTCT
Organism: Triticum dicoccoides; assembly: GCF_002162155.2. NCBI lineage: Eukaryota > Viridiplantae > Streptophyta > Magnoliopsida > Poales > Poaceae > Triticum > Triticum dicoccoides. Next base: position 425,532,928 of record NC_041393.1, on the reverse strand, counting down.
ATCATGTCAGATATGACATATTAGATGATCTTGCCAAGTCTCATGACTTGGAGAAGAAGATAACACCATCAAAACCCCTCAAAACTATTTCTGTCCATTCTGAAGTTTGATCAACTTTACATTGCCAAGTATGTCCAAATGTGCTCAAACTTGGTGGACATGCTTCATTGGTCTAATGATGCATCTGGACCACATGGCACAGGTTGGAGAAGAGGAAATCTTGGTCAAAGTGCCCCAAAACCCTCTCTGACCAGATTCAAGTTTGAACTACTTTGCACTACCAACTTTTTCTCCAAGACCCCAACTTTGGTGAGCCTGATCATGTGACCAAATAAGGCTACCACACCAAGTGGTACATCAAGGAGAGATGATCTACTCCACTGGATCTACACAAATCCAATTCTGCCCATTTTTAGGGTTTGCAAAAGTTGCATTGGCAACTTTGCCCAAATAATCTCCAAATTGGTGGAAGGCTATATTTATATGAGTAATTTCACCTTGTGGAGTCTCATGGCAATTGGAGTCCATTTGCTTGCTCAAAACTCTATCAAACACCTTCTGACATTTTGCAAAAACCACTGTTTTGACCCCTTACACTATTCTTGGTGAGCTCTAATTTTTACCACAGCTCCTCCTAGACCCCTTTCACCTCCAGTAACAATGGCAAGTCCCCAGCTCAATAATTGAGGGGTGAAACCCCCCTCTTTCTCTCTCTGGACAGCCCTTTCTCCCTCTTCCTCACCTCTCTCCTCACCCCAGTGGCCATCCAGGGCATCCAATGCCTCCCCCCTCCTTCTTTACTACCTCCTGGCACTACTGGACATCAGTGGCCGCGCCCACAGGGCATATAATATGCCATGGCATGCCAAACGCGCGCTCCAGAGCGCGCTACAGTGCGGCTAGGCACTGTAGCCGCCCTCTGCCCAATGCTTCCGGCCACCTCGGGCCTCCCCAGCGCGCCAACCGATACGCCTCGACGTCCGCGACACGCCACGGCGCTGTCCCCCTCCTCTCTCCTCCTCCACGCGCCTCCGCGCTAGCGAACAAGGGCCGCCCGAGCACACCAGTGAGCGTGCTCACATGCGCGGTGCCTCTGGCCCCCTGCTCTCTCTCTCTCTTCTTCCCCTGGGCGTAGACGACCCCCACGAGCCCCCTAGACACGGTGCTGCGCCCTCCCGAGGCCCGTAGCGACGAGCACGAGCCCGCCGGCGCACGAGCCCACGGTGGACCGCCGCTCGCCTATATAAGGGCCTCCCCGAGCCCTTCCACCCTCACCCCTCGCTCTCTTCACCACCAACACCTCCCCCTGCACCCCTAGTTCGCCCCCAAAGCCGCCCGAGCTCGAGATCGAGCTCGAGCTCCGCCGCGTCAGCTCGCCGGAGATCGCGAGGTATAAGCCTCCCCCGCTCCTCCTTTGCCTCGATCTGGAACCCCTGCATCCCCCTGACTCTTTTCCCCTCGTTTCCCCTCTCTGTAGCTGCGGGAAACGACCGGAACCACCGCCTCCCGAAGCTCCTCCGTCGCGAACCTCGTCGCCGGCGAACCAGGCACCCCCTCCGGCCAAGTCCACCACCCACCGACGTGCGGCGGCCCCCTGAAGCCATCCCCGCACTCGCCGGAGCTCGCCGTCGCCTGCATCGTCGCCGGTGAGCACGCCGGCCCTCTGGTCGCGAGGTCAGAGATGACAGGCGGGCCCCGCCTGTCATCCTCACCTCTCTCTCGCCCCCTCTCTCTCCCACTGGCAGCTGGGCCCCGCTCGTCAGGTTTGAAAACCTGGCGCGCGCGCGCGCTGTGCGCTGGCTCGGCTGGGCCGGCCTGCTGGCTGGGCCGCTGCCCTGCGGCTGTTCTGGCCCGGCAGGCACAGTGCCTCTTTTCCTTTTTCCTTTCTGTCACTTTTTCCAAAAATTCCACAGGACACAATATTTGTCCAAATGGATTAATTCCAATTTCTAAAATCCCAAAATATTGCTACATATTTAATGGTGTAACTCCCATTTAAATCCAACCAACCTTTCTTCACTGAAGATATTTAAATGTGATTTTAGCATTTAAATGTGCCTCTGAAAATCCATATCTCCTGTTCCACCACTCCAAATCCAAAACTAGCAAGTTTCCCCTTCTTAGATTTCCATCTAATATTTTACAAAAAGAGTTGACATTTTTCTGAGCACTTTGATTTTTCTGTTTCTATTATTGCCTTATTTTCTCGTTATTATTTTGTGACGATAGATTGCGTTGCTGACGAAGGAGTTGGACCAGAGGACTTTGAAGACCCAGAAGACTTTGTTGAGCCAGGCAAGCAGCCCTTTGACCATGTCTATGAAACCCTTTTTATGCATGTCATATAGCACTTATTATTGTTGCATCGGAATCATGAAGGATGGGTAACCACTTTGGTGGGTTGCCTCCATTACTTTTCTCGTTGACACTTGCATTGTGCATGACCCTACCTTCTTATGAGGGTTATGACGATGGGAGTAGATAGGATGCTAAGTAGTTTGCTACGCAAAAAGGGACGGGAATATGCATGTGATGGAGACAAAATATTTTCAAACAACTTTCGAAAACCCCATCGGGTGCCATTTATGCCCGAGGGAGATGATGAGAAAGGTAACCACTTGATGACGAAGTGGTGTACCGAGGCAAGTGTGTGTTGTTTTCGAAAACGGATTAGATTTAAGATTTGATGACTGTCCCAACCCTACATGCGCGACCACTCTACCCTTATATGGGAAAGGGCATTGTTGAGTACCTAGACCGATACTAGCTTGGTGCCCGCATTACTAGTGACGGGGGAGAGTTGGTGCTCTCTCTTGGGACGGGGTCGTGCCAGGTAGGGCGGCCATGACTGTTTTCACAGGGCACCGGACACACCGTTGGTACCCCGTGCTTGTGGTATGTGATGAATATGGGAGCGAGGCTCCACAACTTTATTATGTGAAATGTTTGGCACGGGGGTTACTACCAATCGAGTGGACTCCATGTTAGTGTCGTCTAGGGAAAGGCGGTGATCGGGTGCTTACCCCGGGTACTTGAGGTACCGCGGGTCGTGGATGACACGGAAGTTCCCCGGATCTAGTGGGTAAAGTGTGCAACCTCTGCAGAGTGTAAAACTATTCGAATAGCCGTGTCCACGGTCAAGGACGGTTGGGCGGTGCTGCTTAAACTATGTCCAGGGTTTTCAACCGTGTGAGTGAGATGATGGAAATGACTTGGGTCAAGCCAAGGACTTGACACGATTGAGATGGGTTGGTGCCCACTCTGTTTATGATAAATGGGTTGGTGCCCATTCTATTTATGTTGATATCTGTGACCAGATCTCATGGTTACTTAAATTCTTTTGATGCATGCTTTATAGGTTGTTGAACATGTCCTTGCACTCAAAACTAGCTTTATGCAAACTTTACCTATGTCATGCATTACTGTACCTTGAACCAAATCATGGGTTGCTTGCGAGTACATTCAAAGTACTCATTGGCTTGCCACTGGTTATTTAATTGACCAGGCATGGAAGAACCGGAGTTCGAAGAAGAGTTCTTTGGAGACGATCATGCGAACTAGGACGTTTTCCCAGTCAGAATGCCTGTAGGGTTAAGGCAGATGGCATGGGTTCTATTTCTCGACGAAGATTTCCGCTGCTTGTGTTTCATTTGATGTTCAGCCCTTAAGGCTTTACCAATGTAAGACTTGACCATAATGGTCATAATTTGTGTAAGACGGTATGTATGGATGTAAGACTCTTGTTATTCAGCTTCTGTGTGTTCAGTGAGCATTGATCTCTGGGATCACTGTACACGTGCATTCGGTGATCACGACTTGTGAGTCGGGGTCCCCACATAGATAAATCAAGCAGAAATTTCCTTTGGTATGGAAATGAAATCAATAAAGGTGGTAAATGCCTGGCCAACTGGGAGATGATATGCAAACCCAAACAGCAAGGAGGTCTTGGGGTTTTGAATCTTAGAGAACAAAATAAAGCTCTCCTCATAAAGCACTTCTTCAAGTTCTATAACAAAGTGGATGTACCATGGCTAAAATTAATTTGGGAAGCTCACTATTATAACAATGATGTCCCTCGTTACAACAGAAGCAAAGGATCCTTCTGGTGGAAAGATTGCATGAAAATGTATGATCTTTTCAGGGAAATGACTACTTGTGACATCAAATCTAGTTGCACTAATCTGCTATGGGATGACATATGGAATGGTGATATTAGGAAAATTAAATATCCTGAGCTTCACTCTTATACCCAAAAGGAAAGCATATCAATCAAAGAAGCCAAGTAACTAGAGAACCTTTACAGCCTCTTCCAACTTCCACTTTCCATTCAAGCCCACCAACAATTCCACTTACTATCAGGAGAACTAAACAATATCAGGAACTCAGATGATAAGGACACATGGACCTTCAACTAGGGTAGCAATAAAAACATTACAAAGAAGATCTACGGATACCTTATGAATGGTGAAGATGTAGCAGCCACCTTTAAATGGATATGGAAATCATGTTGTCTTCCAAGACACAAATTTTTCTGTTGGCTCATGCTAAATGACAGAATAAATACATGTGATCTTTTGATCAGGAAAAGCATGCACCTGGAGTCCACTGTATGTGTCCTATGCAACAATGAAGACTATGAAGACAAGACTCATCTTCTATTCACTTGTCCATTTAGTCAAGGTTTTTGGTGGAACATTGGATTTGAATGGAATTCGGATATGGAGATCAAAAATATGATTATTGATGCTAAACACAGATATAAAATTTGACCACTTCATGGAAATCATGATTCTTGGATGCTGGAGCATATGGAATCAAAGGAATGGGATGATTTTTTAAGGGATACCATGCTCAATAAATGATTTCAAGACTGACTTTGTCAGATATTTCAAAATGACCATGCTGAGGGCTAAACCCACTCTAAAGGAGGGCATGTCTTCATGGATAGACAATATTTAATTTTTCAATAATTTCTTTTTTTTACTTTCCTCCCCCTAGATTGTTCCTACTTGGTTGTCCCCCCAACAACCATTTGATTATGTAATTTGGATACTCTCTTTATAAATGAAAATGACTCACAGTAGGGGACTTACCCTACTGTTCTTTGGTAAAAAAAACAAGCAATTGTAACATTGTGTGGGCAAGTCCAGCACGGAACTAGATTACAGATCAAGATCAAAGGTACATCACTCCTCTCTTTTAGAACTTGTAAGGTGCAATGATATTCTAAGACAATTGTGTATACAATTGAAAAGAGTAATAGACATTGGCTACAAACCATGTAGTTCAATGCACGAGTCAGAGTAAGTATTAGTTAAAAGGCATGATGATTAAGGACTTACAACAGCGACTTTGACTAGTGTAGTCATGCCGTCTTGCTGGTGTGACAGTCCTTGAAGATTTCCACGGCATTTGGTTCAGGTACTTTTTCGTCCTTGTGGGCTTTACTCTGTATTTGGAACAAGTCAATATAGATATGATAATATGGCACACCGAAAATAGTGAAACAGCAGCTAATTACAAGAGCCTCGATGTGTGCAATATAGCTACGATATCCTGTTGTCTACTGGAATTTCACTTTCATACGATTGGCCATGTTCTTTGAACAGTTCACCTACAATAAGATAGATTTGTGAGGCACATGTGTAAACAAGATTTCAACATGTAATTCGATCACATACATATAACGTACTTGGTACTTTGGATCAGACCAGTGTTTAACGAGGCCCACCACTCTTCATCCGATATATTTTCCACTGGAGATGTTCGGGCAAGTTTACTGTTAGCCTTGCCTTCATAGTGAGTTTTCATCAAGTTATATTGATACTATCGCAAAGCAGACTAGAAAACATGGGCGCAAGCTTGTCTGGTTGCATCATCTTGGCTATCCAACTTGAACCTCATCTTTTGAAAATTATAGGAGTCTCATTATCAGCAACCTAGAAAGTGTGGACAGAGCAAGATGATATTACTAGTTTCCATACATAACCATACTTATAGATAAATGGTCGAGGAAGGTGTTGAACTGGGTTTCATCTTTGTCATTCCTGTACTGAATCCATGTTGGGAGGATACGTGCATGACACCTAACGGCAACCGCTACCTCTGGTACTAACTTTGCTGACTCTGTAGCATCACGTGGCCTTTTAAAACCTGCCGCAAAACGGATCTCCATTCTTCCTCCTATAGATTTAGTAGACCTATCGAGCATTATCCCTGATGTTTGTTTCCTCTTGCGCCTAGGTGCTAGTCCAACAACGAACATAGGAAGTGTTAGTGTACATAAAACTATGAGACTACATATAAAGAAGCATGCAACTTTAACGTGACTCCAGCAACTACCTTCTAGCTGTTGAAGCTCACACGGTTCATCTGATCTTTCCATCTCGTCTTGTGTCAAGAGTGCTTTGGAAGTAGTGTCAGGTGGCAAGGGAGCTAACGTGCTTCTAGATGATTTGAAGAACGAGTAACTCGTGCAGCTGGTGGTACTGTGAAAGGTGTTGCAACAACTAGGTATGTCTCTGCTTGTTTGATGGCAGCTATTAGTTTCTAGTTTGCTTGTTTTGCAGCTCGTGTAACATGGGATACCATGTTTGTACAATTTTCCACTCGACATTGACCTTCTATTGCACCATCAGTGCCAGCAAAATCTGCATTATTCAGTCGCTTCCGTTTCTGTGTGTCCTTAGTACTAACACAATCCCCTGTCATTCTGTGTTCCTTCCTCTTTCTCTGTGCCATGTTAAGTCAAGCCGACAAGAAAAAGGAATTAAAATTCAGTTCTTTAGAACAAATTGATGCGTGATACAGACGAACTGAACTTTGATGTTAGACAACCACATGATAGAAGGATGTAATATATACGAAAAACAAGATGGCATGCGATAATCAGAACTATGATATGTAAACTAAGAAGAAAGCATTTCGATAAATTAGAAGCAATGCAATGGAAGGTAGACACCATACGAAAGATGCTACAAATATCGCTCTGCCAAGTTAACAGTGTCTCGTCATAACTAGCATTAAACAAATGTGAAGCAGTACAAGAAATAAATCATATGCAAGATGCAAACAACATCACACTACCAAATTAAAGGTCTCTCGTCATTAGTGCCATTGCATATTCACATCATTGCTTATTCACAGCTTATGATGTATAAACTAAGCAGAAGGCATTTCAACAAATTAGAAGCAATGAAAGATAGACACCATATGTAAGACACAATGTATACCAAGTTAAAATTGTCTCGTCATTAGTGCTATTTCAGCAAATTAGTAGTACAAGCTAGAAAATAATGCGAGATGTAAACTATATCAGACTCGCAAGTTAAATGTCTCTTGTGAAAAGTGATTGTTGCAGGTTACACAACAGTAGTACTTGATGTAAGAACATGGTGTGATAGACAGATATTGTATATTCCTGAAACAGGAACGGGTGTCTTATTCACAAGTATAATGTGTCAAATAAGCAGATGGAATTCAACAAAACTGGAAGCAATACAAGCTAAACAATGTACATAACATGCAACCACATATAGCAGTGCCAAATTAGAGGGAGCACATGTGATGGTGCACTAGGGGAGAGGTGCTCATTATCAACACAGCTACGTTGAGTGTCTATGCATGTGTTGTCTTCCAAATCTTCTTGGGCGGTGGCGAAGTAGAATCTATAGAGGACCTCCATTTGGAAGAAGCGTCTTTGTCCACTGCCTTGCTAATTACCTTTTGCTTTATTGATTTTGCATTGTCAAGTAAAACTAACAAGAAAAAGCAATAAAATTCACTCTTCAGAACTCATTCATGCATGATACTAACAATCACTACCTCGATGTAAGGCAAACACATGATATGAGGATGGAATATGTACGAAAAACAGGACGGCATGGCATATTCACAACTATTTGTGTAACTAGGAAAAGTAATTTAATCAAATTACAAGCAATACAAGTGAGACACCATATGCAACACGCAAGACAATATCACACTGCCAAGCTAGAGAAAGCACATAGGATGTCGGTTTCGCCAGAAGACCGCCATCAGTCCCAGCCTTATTTTTTGCCTTCCTATTTCTTAATTGTATTGCCTTGTCAAGTCAAACCCATAAGAAATCTGAGTAAAAATTCACTTTCTACAACTCATTGATGCAGGATGCTGACGAGCACTACTTTAATGTAAGGCGACCGCATGATATGATGATTGAATGTGTATGAAAAAAGGACAGCGTTGCATATTCACAGCTATGATGTGTAAACTAAGTAGAAGGCATTTCAACAAATTAGAAGCAATGGAAGCTAGACACCATATGAAAGATGCAATGAATATCACTCTACCAAGTTAAAACTGTCTCGTCATAAGTGCCATTTCAACAAATTAGAAGTAGCACAAGCTAGAAAAGAATGTGAGATGTAACCTATATCACACTCCCAAGTCAAACGTGTCTTATGATAAGTAATTGCTGCAGGTTACACAATAGTAGTACTTTGATGTAAAAACTGTTGGGGAACGTAGCAGAAATTCAAAATTTTCCTACGTGTCACCAAGATCTATCTATGGAGAAACCAGCAATGAGGGGAAGGAGAGTGCATCTACATACCCTTGTAGATCTCTAAGCGGAAGCGTTCAAGAGAACGGGGTTGAAGGAGTCGTACTCGTCGTGATCCAAATCACTGGAGATCCTAGTGCCGAACGGACGGCACCTCCGCGTTCAACACACGTACAGCTCGGTGACGTCTCCCATGCCTTGATCTAGCAAGGTGAGAGGGAGAGGTTGGGGAAGACTCCGTCCAGCAGCGGCACGACGGCGTGGTGGTGATGGAGGAGCGTGGCAATCCTACAGGGCTTTGCCAAGCACCGCGGGAGAGGAGGAGTACTTGGGAGAGGGGGAGGGCTGCGCCAGGGAAAACGTGTAGCTCCCATGCGCCTCCCCACTATATATAGGGGTGGAGGGGGCTGGTTTCTTGCCCTCCAAGTCTATTGGGGCGTTGGCAAAGGTGGGAGGAAAGAAATCCCATCATTTCCTTCCCCACCGATTGCTATCCCCCCTTTTTAGGGATCTTGATCTTATCCCTTTGGGATATGATCTTATTCCTTCTAAGGGGGGATCTTGGTGCGCCTTGACCAGGGGTGTGGGGCCTTGCCCCCACTACCCACGTTCATGTGGGTCCCCCCATGCAGGTGGGCCCCACTCCGGAACCTTCTAGAACCTTCCCGGTACAATACCGAAAAAAGCCGAACATTTTCCGGTGGCCAAAATAGGACTTCCCATATATAAATCTTTACCTCCGGACCATTCCGGAACTCCTCGTCACGTCCGGGATCTCATCCGGGACTCCGAACAACATTCGGTAACCACATACAAACTTCCTTTATAACCCTAGCATCATCGAACCTTAAGTGTGTAGACCCTACGGGTTCGGGAGACATGTAAACATGACCAAGACGTTCTCCGGTCAATAACCAACAGCGTGATCTGGATACCCATGTTGGCTCCCACATGTTCCACGATGATCTCATTGGATGAACCATGATGTCAAGGACTCAATAGATCCTGTATTCAATTCCCTTTGTCCAGTGGTATTATACTTGCCCGAGATTCGATCGTCGGTATGCCGATACCTTGTTCAATCTCGTTACCGACAAGTCTCTTTACTCGTTCCGTAACACATCATCCCGTGATCAACCCCTTGGTCACATTGTGCACATTGTGATGATGTCCTACCGAGTGGGCCCAGAGATACCTCTCCGTTTACACGGAGTGACAAATCCCAGTCTCGATTCGTGCCAACCCAACAGACACTTTCGAAGATACCTGTAGTGCACCTTTATAGCCACCCAATTACGTTGTGATGTTTGGTACACCCAAAGCATTCCTACAGTATCCGGGAGTTGCACAATCTCATGGTCTAAGGAAAAGATACTTGACATTAGAAAAGCTTTAGCATACGAACTACATGATCTTTGTGCTAGGCTTAGGATTGGGTCTTGTCCATCACATCATTCTCCTAATGATGTGATACCGTTATCAACGACATCTAATGTTTATGGTCAGGAAACCGTAACCATCTGTTGATCAACGAGCTAGTCAACTAGAGGCTTACTAGGGACATGGTGTTGTCTATGTATCCACACATGTATCTGAGTTTCCTATCAATACAATTATAGCATGGATAATAAACGATTATCATGAACAAGGAAATATAATAATAACCAATTTATTATTGCCTCTAGGGCATATTTCCAACAGTCTCCCACTTGCACTAGAGTCAATAATCTAGTTCACATCGCCATGTGATTAACACTCACAGGTCACATCGCCATGTGACCAACATCCAAAGAGTTTACTAGTGTCACTAAACTAGTTCACATCATCATGTGATTAAGACTCAATGAGTTCTGGGGTTTGATCATGTCTTGTTTGCAAGAGAGGTTTTAGTCAACGGGTCTGCAATATTCAGATCCGTATGTACTTTGCAAATCTCTAGGTCATATTGTAAATGCTGCTTCCACGCTCCACTTGGAGCTATTGCAAATGGTTGCTCCACTATACGTATCCGGTTTTCTACTCAGAGTCACTCGGATAGGTGTTAAAGCTTGCATCGACGTAACCCTTTACGCCGAACTCTTTATCACCTCCATAATCGAGAAACATGTCCTTATTTACTCCAAGGACAATTTTGACCGTTGTCCAATGATCCATTCCTGGATCATTCTTTGTACCCTCTTGCCAGACATGTGGCAAGGCACACATCAGGTGCGGTACTCAGCATGGCTTATCGTATAGAGCCTATGACAAAAGCATAGGGGACGACCTTCGTCCTTTCTCTCTTTTCTGCCGTGGTCGAGCTTTAAGTCTTAACTTCGTACCTTACAACTCAGGCAAGAACTCCTTCTTTGACTGATCCATCTTGAACACCTTCAAGATCATGTCAAGGTATGTGCTCATTTGAAAGTACCATTAAGCGTTTTTGATGTATCCTCATAGATCTTGATGCTCAATGTTCAAGTAACTTAATCCAGGTTTTCCCTTGAAAATTTGTCACACCCTGCATTTTGTAACATTTCATTTTCATTATTACAGCATGAAAAATTTGGACCAACAAAAACTTTTTGCTTTATTTGGCTTTTATTTGGAGTTGGTTTTCTCTCTGTGTTTCTTTCAAGTGCTTCTTGAAGTCAACTACTCTACCCTCTATATTTCATCTCCTTACCCCAAGCTACTGACCAATGACCATGCCATGTGAATAGTGCTATATGGAATTTTCTTACAAAAATAATTTGGCTAGAAAGTATTTTCTAAAATTAGTTTTCCAAAAACCCCTGAATTGAGGTTTGCACTGCAAGTACTTGATTAAGGGCAGTAAAAATCTTTCCAAAAATATATTTGACTCCTATTAGATATAGGATGCCCAGGAACCACAAAAATATAATTTTAAAAGTTGTTTTACTATTTTATTTAAAGGCTTTTTCTTAAGGCCAGAAATGGTCTTTAATAGGGAAAAATTACTTTACTGTTTCAAAAATATTTGACAAAATTTAGGGAAACTCATAGGACATATATTGTCCATATATAAGAGTTTCAACACCTGGTCATGTTCAAAATATTGGTCAAATCCCTCTAAAACCCTTTCTGGATATTTCAAGCTTTTGAAATATTTACAAAGGAAATATTCTCCAAAAATTCCAGGAAAATTCTATCATGTCACATATGACATATTAGATGATCTTGCCAAGTCTCATGACTTGGAGAACAAGATAACACCATCAAAACCCCTCAAAACTATTTCTGTCCATTCTGAAGTTTGATCAACTTTACATTGCCAAGTATGTCCAAATGTGCTCAAACTTGGTGGACATGCTTCATTGGTCTAATGATGCATCTGGACCACATGGTACAGGTTGGAGAAGAGGAAATCTTGGTCAAAGTGCCCCAAAACCCTCTCTGACCAGATTAAAGTTTGAACTACTTTGCACTACCAACTTTTTCTCCAAGACCCCAACTTTGGTGAGCCTGATCATGTGACCAAATAAGGCTACCACACCAAGTGGTACATCAAGGAGAAGTGATCTACTCCACTGGATCTACACAAATCCATTTCTGCCCATTTCTAGGGTTTGCAAGAGTTGCATTGGCAACTTTATCCAAATAAGCTCTAAATGGGTGGAAGGCCCTAAATATATGTGACATTTCACCCCATGGAGTATCTTGGCCAGTGGAAGTCATTAGCTTATCCAAAACTCCATCAAACACCTTCTGGCAAAATGCTAAAAAGCCTATTTTTGCCACTTTCACTAATCTCCTTGAGTTCATCTTTTTGCCACAACCCCTCCTCACTCCCCTCTGTCACTTAGACACTTTCCTACCCGAGGAAGCAATGTGGAGGAAGGGGGGAATCACGTTTGTCCTCTCTGGACAACAGTTTCCTCTCTCTCTCACAGCCTCCCTCTCTCCCCTCTGCACCCCAGAGCATCCAAGGCTCTTTCCAGGTTTTGCCCCCTTCCACTGTAGCTTCCAGACAGAAAAGGACGCGCGCGCGACGCGGAAAAACCGCGGATGCCGGCCAAAGTCGCGCTCTGGAGCGCCTGCCAGAGCGCCGACCGTTGACACCGCGCCTCCCGACCGCCTCGTGCCTTCCCCTCGCGCCAGTTGATGTGTCTCGACGTCTGCGACACGCCGCCGTGCAGTCCCCATTGTCTCTCCCTCTCTCTTCCCTCCTGCAGCGCGTGCCCGACGCCGCCCGGCTCGGCCAATGGCCGGCCTCACACGCGCGGGCGCCAGAACCCTCCCCGCTCTCTCTCCTTCTCCCTGGCGCCCTACTCCATCCCCACGAGCACCGTGGACAGCTCCAACCCCTCTCCAACGGCCTCCAGAGCCGATCCCGCGGGCGCCCGTAGGCAACGCCTATGGTGAACCGCGGCCAGCCTATATAAGGCGCTCCCGAGCCTCTCTCTTCCTCCCTGTCGCTCCTCCACACACCCAATCAACCTCCGGAACCACCCACTTCTCTCCAGAGCCGCCCGAGCTCGAGATCAAGCTCGAGTTCCGCCGCCTCGGGTCGCCGTCGATCTGCGGGTACAGGCCTCCTCCGCCCCTTTTCTCTCTCGAACTGGACTCCCCTCGCCTCACTGATGCTTTCCCCTCTCTTTCCCCCTTGTTTTGCAGCCGGAAACGGCCGGAGCCACCGGCGCCCGAAGCACCTCCGCCGTGGGACCTCGTCGCCGGCGAAGCAGGCCACCCCGGCGACCGTCTCCACCACCACCAGAACCGCGACTCGCTCCTGAGTCCAACGGTAGCCTCCGCGCCCCTTCCCGTGCCCTGTATCGCCGCCGGCGAGCTCGCCGTCGCCTCTGGCCGGAGGTAGACGACGGCCGCCGTGGGGCCGGCCAGTCAGCCTCACGCCCTGACGGGTGGGATCCACCCGTCGGCCGAATGCGTATTCAGCCTTTACGCCTTCGACGTGGCGGCCGCGTGGGCTGGGTTTCCCCCCCTGGGCCTGCTGCTGCTGTGGCCTCTCTGGCCCAGTGGCACAGCGCCGTTTTTCTTTTTCCTTTTCTGTATTATTTCCAAATATTCCACAGGACAGAATATTAATCCAAATGAATTGATTCCAATTTCTAAATTCCTAGAATATTGCAACCTATTTAATGGTGCAACTTTGATTCAAATCCAACAACCTTTTCTTCTCTGTAAATATTTAAATGTGATTTTCAGCATTTAAATAAGCCTTTGAAAATCCATAACTCCTATTTTGCTGCTCCAGAACCAAAACCAAAAGTTGTCCCCTTCCTAGCCTTCCTCCTAGTATTTTACAAAATTAAGTTGACATTTTTGTGAGCACTTTGACCTTTCTGTTTTTTGTCTTATTTTCCCGTTTTTTTCTTGCGACGTTAGATCCCGTATTTGACGAGGTAGCTGAGGAAGAAGGAGGAGCAGGGCCTGAAGACTTTGAAGATCAAGCCAACCAAGGCAAGCAGCCCTTTGACCATGACTATGATACCCCTTTTTTATATGCATGTCATTTTTAGCTCTTTATTATTGATGCATCGGAATCATGATGAGATGGTGAACCACGTGGGTTGGTTGCCACGATTACATCCTCGTTGATACTTGCATTGTGCATGGCCCTACCTTCTTATGAGGGTTATGCCGGTGGGAGTAGATAGGATGCTAATGTAGGTGCTACGCAAATGGGATGGGTTTGTGCATGGTGATGGAGACAAAACATTTTCAAAGTCTTTTGAAAACCCCGTCGGGTGCCACTTATGCCCGAGGGAGATGATGAGATGGGTGACCACTTGATGACGAAGTGGTGTGCCAAGCAAAGGGTGTGTTGATTTCAAAACGGATTGGTCGGAGTTGCGACCGTTATTCCAACCTTACATGCGCGACCACTCTACCCTTATATGGGAAAGGGCATTGTTGAGTACCTAGACCGATACTAGCTTGGAGCCCGCATTACTAGTGACGGGGGAGAGTTGGTGCTCTCTCTTGGGACGGGGTCGTGCCAGGTAGGGCGGCCATGACCATCTTTATGGGGCACCGGACACACCGTTGGTACCCCGTGCCAGTGGTATGTGATGAATATGGGAGCAAGGCTCCACGAAAATGTTATGTGAAATGTTGGGCATGGGGGTTACTGCCAATCGAGTGGACTCCATGTTAGTGTCGCCTAGGGAAAGGCAGTGATCGGGTGCTTACCCCGGGTACTTGAGGTACCGCGGGTCGTGGATTAACACGGAAGTTCCCCGGATCTAGTGGGTAAAGTGTGCAACCTCTGCAGAGTGTAAAACTATTCGAATAGCCGTGTCCACGGTCAAGGACAGTTGGGTAACCGCTCTTGGGCTACGTCCACTTGTTTTCAAACCCGGTGTGTGTGAGATGATGGTGTTGTCTTGGACCAAGTCCGAGGACTTGACACGATTGAGATGGGCTGGTGCCCTCTCTGTTTATGATGAATGGGTCGGTGCCCATTCTATTTATGTTGATATCTGTGACCAATCCGTATGGTTACTTGAATTCTTTTGATGCTTGCTTTATAGGATGTTGAACATGTCCTGCACTCAAAACTAGCTTTTTGCAAAACTTTACCTATGTCATGCATTACTGTACCTTGAACCAAATCGTGGGTTGCTTGCGAGTACATTCAAAGTACTCATTGGCTTGCCACTGGTTATTTAATTGACCAGGCATGGGAGAACCGGAGTTCGAAGAAGAGTTCTTTGGAGACGATCATGCGAACTAGGACGTTTCCCAGTCAGAATGCCTGTAGGGTTAAGGCAGATGGCATGGGTTCTACTTATCGACGACGATTTCCGCTGCTATGTTTCATTTGATGTTCAGCCCTTAAGGCTTTATCGATGTAAGACTTGACCATGTTGGTCACTAATTGTGTAAGACGGTATGTATGGATGTAAGACTCTTGTTATTCAGCTTCTGTGTGTTCAGTGAGCATTGATCTCTGGGATCACTGTACACGTGCATTCGGTGATCACGACTTGCGAGTCGGGGTCCCCACAAAATTCCTTTCAATCAACCCTTTATGCTTTCTAGAAGTTCTACATCATTTCTGATCAACAATATGTCAACAACATATACTCACCAGAAATTCTATAGTGCTCCCACTCACTTCTTTGGAAATACAAGTTTCTCACAAAGTTTGTATAAACCCAAAATCTTTGATCATCTCATCAAAGTGTACATTCCAACTCCGAGATGCTTACTCTAGTCCTTAGAAGTATCGCTGGAGCCAGCATACCTTTTAGCATCCTTAGGATCGACAAAACCTTTCTGATTGTATCACATACAGCCTTTCCTTACGAAGACTGGTAAGGAAACTCGTTTTGACATCCATCTGCCAGATTTCATAAATGCAGCTAATGCTAACATGATTCCGACGGACTTAAGCATCGCTACGGATGAGAAAATCTCATTGTAGTCAACTCCTTGAACTTGTGAAAAACTCTTCACCACAAGTCGAGCTTCATAGATGGTGACATTACCATCCACGTCCGTCTTCTTCTTAAAGATCCATTTATCTCAATGGCTTGCCGATCATTGGGCAAGTCCACCAAAGTCCATGCTTTGTTCTGATACATGGATCCTATCTCGGATTTCATGGCTTCTAACCATTTATCGGAATTTGGGCCCACCATTGCTTCTCCATAGCTCGTAGGTTCATTGTTGTCTAGCAACATGACCTTCAAGACAGGATTACTGTACCACTCTGAAGCAGTACGCATCCTTGTCACCCTACGAGGTACGGTAGTGACTTGATCCGAAGTTTCATGATCACTATCATAAGCTTCTACTTCAATTGGTGTAGGTGCCACAGGAACAACTTCCTGTGCCCTGCTACACACTAGTTGTAGTGATGGTTCAATAACCATATCAAGTCTCCACCATCCTCCCACTCAACTTTTCGAGACAAACCTTTCCTCGAAAAAGGACCCGATTCAAGAAACAATCCCTATTGCTTTCGGATCTGAATTAGGAGGTATACCCAACTGTTTTGGGTGTCCTATGAAGATGCAATTTATCCACTTTGGGCTCTAGCTTATCAACCTGAAACTTTTTCACATAAGCGTCGCAGCCCCAAACCTTTAAGAAATGACAGCTTAGGTTTCGCTAAACCATAGTTCATACGGTGTCATCTCAACGGAATTACGTGGTGCCCTATTTAAAGTGAATGTGGTTGTCTCTAATGCCTAACCCACAAACGATAGTGGTAATTCAATAAGAGACATCATGGTACGCACCATATCCAATAGGGTGCAACTATGATGTTCGGACACACCATCACACTATGGTGTTCCACGCGGTATTAATTGTGAAACAGCTTCCACAATGTCTTAATTGTGTGCCAAAGCTCGTAACTCAGATACTCATCTCTATGATCATATCACATACATTTTATCCTCTTGTCACGATGATCTTCAACTTCACTCTGAAATTACTTGAACCATTCAATAATTCTCATCAAGTAAATATACTCAACATCTACTCGAATCATCTGTGAAGTAAGAACATAATGATGTTCGCTGCATGCCTCAACACTCATTGTACAGCACACATCAAAATGTTTTACTTCCAACAAGTTGCTATCTTGTTCCATCTTACTGAAACCGAGGCTTTTCAGTCATCTTGCCCATGTGGTATGATTTGCATATCAAGTGATTCAAAATCAAGTGAGTCCAAACGATCCATCTTGAATGGAGTTTCTTCATGCGTATACACCAATAGACGTGGTTCGCATGTCTCAAACTTTTCAAAAATGAGTGAGTCCAAAGATCCATCAACATGGAGCTTCTTCATGCGTTTTATACCAATATGACTTACATGGCAGTGCCACAAGTAAGTATTACTATCTTATATCTTTTGGCATGAAAATGTGTATCACTACGATCGAGATTCAATAAACCATTCATTTCAGGTGCAAGACCATTGAAGGTATTATTTAAATAAACAGAGTAACCATTATTCTCCTTAAATGAATAACCGTATTGCGATAGACATAATCCAATCATGTCTATGCTCAACGCAAACACCAAATGACAATTATTCAGGTTTAATACTAATCTTGATGGTAGAGGGAGCATGCGATGTTTGATCACATCAAACTTGGAAATACTTCCAACACATATCGTCAGCTCACCTTTAGCTAGTCTCTGTTTATTCCGTAGCTCTTTTATTTTGAGTTACTAACACTTAGCAACCGAACCGGTATCTAATACCCTGGTGCTACTAGGAGTACTAGTAAAGTACACATTAACATAATGTATATCCAATATACTTCTATCGACCTTGCCAGCCTTCTCATCTACCAAGTATCTAGGGTAATTCTGCTCCAGTGGTTGTTCCCCTTATTATAGAAGCACTTAGTCTCGGGTTTGGGTTCAACCTTGGGTTTCTTCACTAGAGCAGCAGCTGATTTGCCGTTTCATCAAGTATCCCTTCTTGCCCTTGCCATTCTTGAAACTAGTGGTTTCACAATTGATGCTCCTTCTTGATTTCTACTTTCGCACTGTCAAACATCACGAATATTTCAAGGATCATCATATCTATCCCTGATATGTTATAGTTCATCACGAAGCTCTAGCAGCTTGGTGGCAAATGACTTTGGAGAAACATCACCATCTCATCTGGAAGATCAACTCCCACTCGATTAAAGTGATTGTTGTACTCAGACTATCTGTGCACAAGCTCAACGATTGAGCTTTTCTCCCTTAGTTTGCAGGCTAAGAAAATCGTCCGAGGTCTCATACCTCTTGACGTGGGCACGAGCCTGAAATCCCAATTTTAGCCCTCGAAACATCTCATATGTTCCGCGACATTCCGAAAACGTCTTTGGTGCCTTAACTCTAAACCATTTAACTGAACTATCACGTAGTTATCAAAACGTGTATGTTTGATGTTCGCAACATCCACAAATGACGTTTGGGGTTCAGCACACTGAGCGGTGCATTAAGGACATAAGCTTTCTACTGTCCACATAATCTCTACTGTCAACTTTCAACTATATTTTCTCTAGGAACATATCTAAACAGTGGAACTAAAGCGCGAGCTTACGACATAATTTGCAAAGATCTTTTGACTATGTTCAGGATAATTAAGTTCATCTTATGAACTCCCACTCAGATAGACATCCCTCTGGTCATCTAAGTGATTACATGATCCGAGTCAACTAGGCCGTGTCCGATCATCACGTGAGACGGACTAGTCATCATCGGTGAACATCTTCATGTTGATCGTATCTACTATACGACTCATGCTCGACCTTTCGGTCTCTTGTGTTCCGAGGCCATGTCTGTACATGCTAGGATCGTCAAGTTAACCCTAAGTGTTTTGCATGTGTAAAACTGGCTTACACCCGTTGTATGTGAACATAAGGATCTATCACACACGATCATCACGTGGTGCTTCGAAACGACGAACTTTAGCAACGGCGCACAGTTAGGGGAGAACACTTCTTGAAATTGTTGTAAGGGATCATCTTATTCACTACCGTCGTTCTAAGTAAACAAGATGCATAAACATGATAAACATCACATGCAATCAAATAGTGACATGATATGGCCAATATCATTTTGCTCCTTTTGATCTCCATCTTCGGGGCTCCATGATCATCATCGTCACCGGCATGACACCATGATCTCCATCATCATGATCTCCATCATCATGTCTCCATGAAGTTGTCTCACCAACTTATTACTTCTACTACTATGGCTACCGGTTAGCAATAAAGTAAAGTAATTACATGGCGTTGTTCAATGACACGCAGGTCATACAATAAATAAAGACAACTCCTATGGCTCCTGCCGGTTGTCATACTCATCGACATGCAAGTCGTGATTCCTATTACAAGAACATGATCAATCTCATACATCACATATCACTCATCACATTCTTCTTGGCCATATCACATCACATAGCATACCCTGCAAAAACAAGTTAGACGTCCTCTAATTGTTGTTGCATGTTTTACGTGGCTGCTATGGGTTTCTAGCAAGAACGTTTCTTACCTACGCAAAACCACAACGTGATATGCCAATTGCTATTTACCCTTCATAAGGACCCTTTTCATCGAATCCGTTCCGACTAAAGTGGGAGAGACTGGCACCCGGTAGCCACCTTATGCACCAAGTGCATGTCAATCGGTGGACCCTGTCTCACGTAAGAGTACGTGTAAGGTCGGTCCGGGCCGCTTCATCCCACAATACCGTCGAAACAAGATTGGACTAGTAACGGTAAGCATATTGAACAAAATCAACGCCCACAACTACTTTGTGTTCCACTCGTGCAAAGAATCTACGCAATAGACCTAGCTCATGATGCCACTGTTGGGGAACGTAGCAGAAATTCAAAATTTTCCTACGTGTCACCAAGATCTATCTATGGAGAAACCAGCAACAAGGTGAAGGAGAGTGCATCTACATACCCTTGTAGATCGCTAAGCGGAAGCGTTCAAGAGAACGGGGTTGAAGGAGTCGTACTCGTCGTGATCCAAATCACTGGAGATCCTAGTGCCGAACGGACGGCACCTCCGCGTTCAACACACGTACAGCCCGGTGACGTCTCCCATGCCTTGATCCAGCAAGGTGAGAGGGAGAGGTTGGGGAAGACTCCGTCCAGCAGCGGCACGACGGCGTGGTGATGATGGAGGAGCGTGGCAATCCTGCAGGGCTTCGCCAAGCACCGTGGGAGAGGAGGAGTACTTGGGAGAGGGGGAGGGCTGCGCCAGGGAAAGCGTGTAGCTACCATGCGCCTCCCCACTATATATAGGGGTGGAGGGGGCTGGTTTCTTGCCCTCCAAGTCCATTGGGGCGTTGGCAAAGGTGGGAGGAAAGAAATCCCATCATTTCCTTTCCCACCGATTGCTATCCCCCCTTTTTAGGGATCTTGATCTTATCCCTTTGGGATATGATCTTATTCCTTCTAAGGGGGGATCTTGGTGCGCCTTGACCAGGGGTATGGGGCCTTGCCCCCACTACCCACGTTCATGTGGGTCCCCCCATGCAGGTGGGCCCCACTCCGGAACCTTCTAGAACCTTCCCGGTACAATACCGAAAAAACCCGAACATTTTCCGGTGGCCAAAATAGGACGTCCCATATATAAATCTTTACCTCCGGACCATTCCGGAACTTCTCGTGACGTCCGGGATCTCATCCAGGACTCCGAAAAACATTCGGTAACCACATACAAACGTCCTTTATAACCCTAGCGTCATCGAACCTTAAGTGTGTAGACCCTACGGGTTCGGGAGTCATGTAAACATGACCGAGACGTTCTCCGATCAATAACCAACAGCGGGATCTGGATACCCATGTTGGCTCCCACATGTTCCACGATGATCTCATCGGATGAACCATGATGTCAAGGACTCAATAGATCCCGTATTCAATTCCCTTTGTCTAGTGGTATTATACTTGCCCGAGATTCGATCGTCGGTATGCCGATACCTTGTTCAATCTCGTTACCGGCAAGTCTCTTTACTCGTTCCGTAACACATCATCCCGTGATCAACCCCTTGGTCACATTGTGCACATTGTGATGATGTCCTACTGAGTGGTCCCAGAGATACCTCTCCGTTTACATGGAGTGACAAATCCCAGTCTCGATTCGTGCCAACCCAAACACTTTCGGAGATACCTGTAGTGCACCTTTATAGCCACCCAGTTACGTTGTGACGTTTGGTACACCCAAAGCATTCCTACGGTATCCGGGAGTTGCAGAATCTCATGGTCTAAGGAAAAGATACTTGACATTAGAAAAGCTTTAGCATACGAACTACACGATCTTTGTGCTAGGCTTAGGATTGGGTCTTGTCCATCACATCATTCTCCTAATGATGTGATCCCGTTATCAACGACATCTTATGTCCATGGTCAGGAAACCTTAACCATCTGTTGATCAACGAGCTAGTCAACTAGAGGCTTACTAGGGACATGGTGTTGTCTATGTATCCACACATGTATCTGAGTTTCCTATCAATACAATTATAGCATGGATAATAAACGATTATCATGAACAAGGAAATATAATAATAACCAATTTATTATTGCCTCTAGGGCATATTTCCAACAAAAACATTGTGTGATAGAGATATATTGTAGGTTCTAAAAACGGGAACACGTGTTTGATTCACTAGTATAATGTGTAAAGTAAGCAGATGGAATTCAACAAATTAGAAGCAATACAATCTAGACATCATACATAACATGCAACCACATATAATAGTGCCAAATTAGAGGGAGCACCTGTGATGGTGCACTAGGGGGGACGTGCTCAGCATCAACACAACTATGTTGAGTGTCTATGCAGGTATTGTCTTTCGAATCTTCTTGGGGGTGGCGGAGTAGAATCTATAGAGGCCCTCCGTTTGGAAGGAGCACCTTTATCCACTACCTTGCTAATTTCCTCCCGCTTTATTCATTTTGAATTTTCAAGTAAAACCGACAAGAAAAAACAATAAAATTCACTCTTCAGAACTCATTCGTGCATGATACTGACAATCACTACTTTGATGTAAGCCAAACACATGATACCAGAACAGAATATGTATGAAAAACAGGACGACATGGCATATTCACAACTATTTGTGTAAACTAAGTAGAAGCCATTTCCACAAATAAGAAGCAATGCAAGCTAGACACCACATGAAAGATGCAACCAATATGACTCTGCCAAGTTAAAAGCATCCCATCATAAATGGCATTTCAACAAATTAGAAGCAACCCATTCTATAAATCATATGAAAGATGCAACCAATATCACACTGTATATACTAAAGGTGTCTCATCATATTGATTGATGCGGGATACAAAAAACAATAGTTTTATGGATGGACAAGCTTAATAGACAGATATACTCTATACTAAAAACAGGAAGGCATGTCACATTAACAGGTATAATGTATAAACTAAGAAGAATAGCACATGCAATTTAACCAGATTGGAAGAATTACAATCTAGACACCATATGCAACATGCAACCACATATCACGCTGCCAAGTTAGAGCAAGCACCTGCGATGCTGGTGTAGGGGAAATGTAGTCATCAACTAAAGATGTTGTGGTGGGCGTACGACAGATGCCAAGTGATGGCTAAAGAGAGAAGGAGGATCGAGGGCACTGGTGGTCTCTAGAGGCGAGATCGGCATGAGCGAGCGAGTGACACAAGACATACCCAGGTTCGGGGTTCTCCGAAGAGATAATACCCCTAGTCCTATGGAGTGTGGTTTATATGGCACAGTACAGAGTTGCTCCTGATACGTCTCCAACATATCTATAATTTTTGATTGTTCCCTGCTATTATATTATCTGTTTTGGATGTTTAATAGGCATTTATATGCTATTTTATATTATTATTAGGACTAACCTATTAATCGAGGGCCCAATGCAAGTTTCTGTTTTTTACCTCACTAGAAGAAATATGTTAATACGTGACGGATTTCCCTTACGTTTTGACAAACCGTCGTGAACCGGCCTACTTCAACCCCCGAGCCCGCTGAAGCCCGTCGAAGCCCACCTAACCCCTTCCCAGTATAAAACCTAACCCTAGGCCTCTTCTTGCCCTCATCTCTTCCTCCCTCCGCCGCCGCCCCAACATCTTCTCCCTTCTCTCCGATCCTCTCCTTTACACCGCCCCCACACCCCAACCGCTATGACGGTTCTCCTTCCTCCACCCATGCCCACCTCCACGGCTGCGGCCTCTTTCTTCCTCGGCCTCTCCCGTCCTCAATACCATGGCCTCGGGCTGCTGCTACCGATCTGGCGCGCGCAAATCTAGGACGAAGCTGAACCTCGACATAGGTCTTGACAGACCGGAGAGACCATCGGGTTGCCGGTTACCACAATTGCTCCATGGAGGCCGCACCTAGTGGCCACTGGTTAGTGTTTCTGCCCTTGCCACTCCTTTTGCCTTCCTATTGTGTTGCTGCTGCGACCGCTGGTTCATTTGCCAACACTGGTAGCCGTCCCAACCATTCGTGGGCTAGCTGGGAAGGCTATGGCTAGTGCATGGCCTCCCTCTACAGTCGATTTCCTAAGTGTGGCAACTGCTTTCTCCAACTTGTAGGGTGCGTTGTGTGTGCGTGATGACATGGCGGCAGCAGCGGCAATCGGTGGCTCCGGCGTGTCTACTAGTGAGATGTACGTGTGTGCAACAGCCGGTATGTTTATGTGTGTCATACTTTCTCTCTGAATCTGTTAACACTGAATTTTCTCTCCATCTTGTACACTTCAGGATACCAGGTAGAGATAACCGCACATGTTCGTCAACCGGCTGTAGATGCGACCTTCTATCAATATCTATTTCAGTTAGTTCTCTACCAAATCTAATTCAGTTTAGATTTTTCCAATAGTTTGGTGTATCTATGTTCTCTAAATCAATATAATCGAGTGTTCAATATGCATTCAATTTATTTTCTATCAAAATATAATTCAGTATGAATAAATGTACTCAAGTGTGGTCAATAATTTCATCAAATAGGTCTTGGAGACATGATTTATGTTAATGTATTAACATCGTGACTGGTTCTGTTTAGTGTTTTCTCCGAGGCATTTTTTTGTCCTTATTGTCTCCTGCAGCATGGTGAATATATACCAGAATTAGTTTAATCTGAATCTAAGAAGAAAATTACATTTACAGTGTGGCAGTCCTACAGTAATAATACAAAGTTTAAACCCATCAATTTGTGTACTAAACACATATATTAGTGAGTCAATTTATAGTAGTACTACTACTATTAGTTCTGCACTTACTAGTACTTGTACCAAGACAACGTATGTGTTAGCTCACTCTCTCAACCTGGAGACACACCGAGCTAGCACTTGCCAACACAATGACACACACATTTCTTATTAAACTCCTCTGCTCCCTACCTCCATATCTAGGTCGCCCTCAGCAATAGTTCCCCCAACAAGTGGGGATTGCTGCCTACTGCTTTATCTAAATATTGTTGATGCTATTCCCTCTTTTTTATTTTGATAACTTAACACTCTAATTTCCCTGATTATGATCTATGTTTTTTAGGATGCAGGTCTTGGTGGCACAGCTGCATGGCGCAGAATAGAGCTTGAGAGGGCGGGTGGCCACGATGGCCGTGATGGAGCTGCTCCGTGATCAACAAGGGTTTGGTTCTCTACTGCCACTCCTATGATTTCTTCATTATTTCCATTCCCGAGCTCAACTACCACTAAACTACGCCTATTTTGCTGATCTAGTTCAGAGTTAGGTATTTTTCATGCCAATTGAAGTTTACGTGTCCAGCAAGTGTTGGTTTCTATTTTCAGATCCTTGATAAATATTTAGTTTCATGAGTGAACTTGTTGACACATGAACATTTGAAGTTTGCGCTGGCCGGGTCGACGAGCAGTGGCTCTGCCCCATTGATATTGCTTATTAGTGATGCCATTTTCCCGTGGATTTATATGGCCTCAATGCTGCTGAGTACTAGGAGTTCTGCAATGTATCTTCTGTTACGTTGTCACTTATAGGTCAACTTGAATAGACTTTCATTTGGCACACTTCTGTTTGGATTAATGTTAAGCAACAACATGATTATTATTGTTTTATTGTGTATAATGTTATTCTCATTTGTAGCCTTGGTATGTTTTAGGAATTTTGGAAATCATGTCATTTATTTTTATGTTAGTTCTAATCTCTTATTTCTACTCTCTAATGTCTAATTTTATTGTAAAATATGCTAGGAGTGTTAGGTAGCGGGCTACGATCAGGAGGCCCGATGACAAGAACCTGCATAACAACCTCAAATAGTTTGTTGGTATAAATATGCTAGGTATTATTAGGTAGCGGGCTACCATCAGGAGGGCCGACGCCAAGAACCAGAATAACAGCCTTAATCATTTACATGTTCTGTTGATGTAAATTGGATTGTGCTAGTTCGAAAACTTGCTGTGTCTTTCACATGTGTTGCTGAGATGTTTGATCACATCACACCAAAAAAATCTTGCCTTGTGCAATTCCATCAAACCAGCTTAGTGATTGTTACTACATGACATACATGTAAGTCCCCTGAGATCCCACGTCCTACTTAATTAATTGGGTGCATGAAGTATTCTAGCTTGCATAAACTAAGGTGACTTAGTACTAGTATTATGTTCAGTTGGTGTTCATGTTTTATGGTTTAGCTTGTACCTTAATAACCATGAAGTACTTTGTAAGCCATGTACATGTAATATATTATATTTGTAGTTCTTGTCACCTATACAAATATACTGGTTTGTTTCATTTAATTATTTTTCATCTTATAAGTAATAGTACTCTCAATACTGGCCAAGTGGACATGGAATACTATTTTTACACTTATTGTCGTACTCTTGTCTCTACTATATATGAATCTGCAGAAATCTAATGTTCTTTTAAATATGCTAGGTATGATTGGGTACTGGGCTACATAGTGCTACCCATCATAACCCGTGCCATGACATGAAGTTAGCTATCAGGAGAGTCGACGAAGAACCTGACAGCAGCCTCGAAAGTTTATATGTTCTGTTGATGTAAACTGGATTGTACTGCTTCTGAACCTTGTTGTGTGATATATTTAGGGAATCTATGTTGTAAATTATCATTACATGAAGGATTTGTAAACTGCTATGTTGTATATACACAGATTTTTTTTGAGAAAAATATACATGCAGATGGCCAAAATTGGCTAAAAAATATACTGTGTCAAAATTGGGCCGAAATAAATTGAAAGGACCATATTTAAATTGTACCTATATTCGTGACGATTTCTGTGACGGAAAGTAGTATCCACGTAGGCAGCCACATCATTCCAATTGGCGAATTGAAAATCCAACGTGGTGCCAGGCTATGACGGTTTGTTCTGTCACAATGGTTTGGGCCTGGGCGGGCTTGGACGGTCAAGAACCGTCGAGGAAGGCACGATGTCAAATTATGACGCGATATACATGACAGATTTCATGTCCGTCATGCATGGGCACCCATGACAGTTTTCCACTCATTTGTGACGGACTAGTACCGTCATGTATTAACAGATTTCTTGTAGTGCCTATTTTAGAGATTCGCAGAAAAGGAATACCAAACGGAGTCCAAATGGAGTGAAACCTCCGCGATGATCTTTCTTGGACTGGAAGCAAACCAAAAGACTTGGAGATGAAGTCGGAGAGGCAACGAGGCGGCCACTAGGCAGGAGGGCACGCCCCCACCTTCGTGGGCCCCTTGTAGCTACCCTGATCTAGTTCCTTTGCCTATATATACTGTTATACCCTGAAAACAGCCAGGAGAGCCACGAAACTACTTTTCCACCGCCGCAACCTTCTGTACCCGTACGTGAGATCCCATCTAGGGACCTTTTTCGGCGTCCTTCCGAAGGGGGATTCGATCATGGAGGGCTTCTACATCAACACCATTACCTCTCCAATAAAGCGTCAGTAGTTTATCACCGACCTTCGGGTCCATAGTTATTAGCTAGATGGCTTCTTCTCTTTCTTTGATTCTCAATACCATGTTCTCCTTTATGTTCTTGGAGATCTATTCGATGTAATATTCTTTTGCGGTGTGTTTTCCAAGATCCGATGAATTGTGGATTTATGATCAGGATTACCTATGAATATTATTAGGTTCTTCTCTGAATTCTTATATGCATGATTTGATATCTTTGCAAGTCTGTTCGAATTATCAGTTTAGTTTGGCCTACTAGATTGATCTTTCTTGCAATGGGAGAAGTGCTTAGCTTTGGGTTCAATCTTTCGGTGTCCTTTCCCAGTGACAGTACAGGCAGCAAGGAAAGTATTGTATTGTTGTCATCGAGGATAAAAAGATGGGGTTTTCATCATATTGCTTGAGTTAATTCCTCTACATCATGTCATCTTACTTA
The DNA here is from genome assembly GCF_002162155.2 of Triticum dicoccoides. Classification (NCBI taxonomy): domain Eukaryota; kingdom Viridiplantae; phylum Streptophyta; class Magnoliopsida; order Poales; family Poaceae; genus Triticum; species Triticum dicoccoides. The sequence goes on along the minus strand of NC_041393.1, from coordinate 425,505,572 downwards.
ATGCGTTACTCCATTCTTTATGAACTTAATACTCTGGATGCATGCTGGATAGCGGCCGACGTGTGGAGTAATAGTAGTAGATGCAGGTAGGAGTTGGTCTACTTGACATGGACGTGATGCCTACGTTCATGATCATTGCCTTAGATATCATCATAACTATGCGCTTTTCTACCAGTTGCTCGTCAGTAATTATTTCACCCACTGTAATATTTGCTATCTTGAGGGAAGCTACTAGTGAAACCTATGGCCCCCGGGTCTCTTTTCCACTATATTGAATCTCTTTTATATCTTACTAGTTTCCGCTCTACTATTTTGCAATCTTTTACTTTCCGATCTATAAACCAAAAATACCCAAAATATTTACTTTACTATTTATCTATCTCTATCAGATCTCGCTTTTACAAGTGACCGCGAAGGGATTGATAACCCCTTTATCACATTTGGTGTAAGTTGTTGATTGTTTGTGCAGTTATTCAGTGACTTGTGCGTTGTCTCCTACTGGATTGATACCTTGGTTCTCAAAACAGAGGGAAATTCTTATGCTACTTTGCTGCATCACCCTTTCCTCTTCAAGGGAAAACCAACACAAGCTCAAGAGGTAGCAAGAAGGATTCTGGCGCTGTTGCCGGGGAGATATACCTCAAGTCAAGCCATACCAAGTACCCATCATAAACTCTTCTCCCTTGCATTACATTATTCGCCATTCGCCTCTCATTTTCCTCTCCCCCACTTCTAAAATGATTTTCGAAAACATTTGCCTTTTCTTCGCCCCTCTTCCATTTGTCTCTTTTCTCTTGATTCTTGTGTGCTTGTGTGTTGGATTGCTTGCTTTGTCACGATGGCTCAAGATAATACTAAATTGTGTGACTTTTCCAATACCAACAACAATGATTTTATTAGCACTCTGATTGCTCCTACTACTAATGCTGAATCTTGTGAAATTAATGCCGCTTTGCGGAATCTTGTTATGAAAGATCAATTCTCGGGCCTTCCCAGTGAAGATGCCGCATCCCATCTAAACAATTTCCGTGATTTGTGCGATATGCAAAAGAAGAAAGATGTGGATAATGATATTGTTAAATTGAAGGTATTTCCGTTTTCACTTAGAGATCGTGCTAAAACTTGGTTTTCGTCTTTGCCCAGAAATAGTATTGATTCGTGGAATAATTGTAAACATGCTTTAATCTCTAAGTATTTTCCTCCCGCTAAGATCATCTCCCTTAGGAACGATATTGTGAATTTTAAGCAACTTGATCATGACCATGTAGCACAGTCTTGGGAGAGGATGAAATTGATGATACGTAATTGCCCTACACATGGTTTGAATTTGTGGATGATTATACAAATTTTTTATGCCGGACTGAATTTTGCTTCTAGATTTGGCCGTGGGAAGCACTTTTATGGAAAACACTTTAGGAGAGGCTACTAAGCTCCTAGATAATATTATGGTTAATTAATCTCAATGGCACACCGAAAGATCCACTAGTAAAAATGTTCATGCAATTGAAGAGATTAATGTTTTGAGTGGAAAGATGGATGAACTAATGAAATTGTTTGCTAATAAAAGTGTTTCTGCTGATCCTAATGATATGCCTTTGTCCACTTTGATTGAGAATAATAATGAATCTATGGATATGAATTTTGTTGGTAGGAACAATTTTCGTAACAACGCGTATAGAGGCAATTTTAATCCTAGGTCGTTTCCTAATAATTCCTATAATAACTATGGTAAGTCCTACAACAACTCTGATGGAAATTTTAATAAGCTGGCCTCTGATTTTGAGAATAGTGTTAAACAATTTATGTGTTCGGAAAAGAATTTCAATGATTTGATTGAAGAAAACTTTCTTAAGATTGATGAATTGGCTAGGATCATGGACAGAATTTCCCTTGATGTTGATTCGTTCAAACTTAGATCTATCCAACCTAAGCATTATATCAATGAGTCTTTCAAATTGATGAGAATTTCCAGTGATGAGTGCAAAGAAAGAACCGCTAAGATGCATGCAAAAAAGATTGGTTTGTAAAAGCGTGTTCTTCTAGTTTACATGATAATAATGATGAAGATCTAAAACTGATTGATATGACTCCTATTAAATCTTTGTTTTCCAATATGAATCTCGATATATATGGGACTAGAGATGAGTCAACTTTAGTTAAAAGGCGTCCCAATGATTCAGAGTTTTTAGATCTAGATGTAAAAATTGATACAAGTGGGATTGGAGAGGTCAAGACTTTAAGTAGCAATGAACGCACTCTTTTGGATTTCAAGGAATTTAATTATGATAATTGTTCTTTAATAGATTGTATTTCCTTGTTGCAATCCGTGTTAAATTCTCCTCATGCTTATAATCAAAACAAAGCTTTTACTAAACATATCGTTGATGCTATGATGCAATATTTTGAAGAAAACTTGAACTAGAAGTGTCTATCCCTAGAAAACTTTATGATGAGTGGGAACCTACTATTAAGATTAATATAAAGATTATGAATGTTATGCTTTGTGTGATTTGGGTGGTAGTGTTTCCACGATTCCAAAAACTTTGTGTGATGTGTTAGGTTTCCGTCAATTTGATGATTGTTCTTTAAATTTGCATCCTGCGGATTCCACTATTAAGAAACCTATGGGAAGGATTAATGATGTTATTATTGTTGCAAATAGGAATTATGTGCCCATAGATTTCATTTTTCTTGACATATATTGCAATCCTACATTATTCTTGGTAGACCTTTCCTTAGAACGATTGGTGCAACTATTGTTATGAAAGATGGAAACATTAGATTCCAATTTCTGTTAAGGAAAGGCATGTAACACTTTCATAGGAAGAAAATTAAATTGCCTTATGAATCTATTATGAGAACACTTATGGATTGCATACCAAAGATGGCAATACCTAGATCGATTCGTGTTTTTATGCCTAGCTAGGGGCGTTAAACGATAACGCTTGTTGGGAGGCAACCCAATTTAATTTTTTTGCTTTGCTTTTTGCTCCTTCTTAGTAATAAATAATTCATCTAGCCTCTGGTTTGATGTGGTTTCATGTTTTAATTGGTGTTTGTGCCAAGTAGAACCTTTGGGAAGACTTGGGTGAAAGTTCATTTGATCTTACTGAAAAACAGAAACTTTTGCGCTCATGAGATTATTTTTCATTTTTAACAGAAGATTTATTTTGAGTTTATTCTTTTCCAATAACATTAATAGACAAATTCCTCACATTCACCAATTTATTTACGGATTTTTGGTGTTTCAGAATTACTCGAGAGTTACATATTACTACAGACTGTTCTATTTTTTAAAGGTTCTGTCTTTCACGTGTTGTTTGCTTATTTTGATGAATATATGGGTAGTATCGGGGGTATGAACCATGGAAAATAATGAGTTTGCAACAGTACCGTAAAGTGGTGATTTATTTTCTTATACTAACGGAGCTCATGAGATTTTCTGTTGAGTTTTGTGTTGTGAAGTTTTCAAGTTTTGAGTAAGGATTTGATGTACTATAGAATAAGGAGTAGCAAGAGCCTAAGCTTGGGTATGCCCAAGGCACCCCAAGGTAATATTCAAGGACAACAAAAAGCCTAAGCTTGGGGATGCTCCGGAAGACATCCCCTCTTTCGTCTTCATCTATCGGTAACTTTACTTGAGGCTATATTTTTATTCACCACATGATATGTGTTTTGCTTGGAGCGTCTTGTATGATTTGAGTCTTTGCTTTTTAGTTTACCAAAATCATCATTGCCATACACACCTTTTGGGAGAGACACACATGAATCGTGATTTATTAGAATACTCTATGTGCTTCACTTATATATTTTGAGCTAGGCAATATTGCTTTAGTGCTTCACTTATATCTTTTTAGAGCAAGGCGGTGACTTTATTTTATAGAAATTGTTGAACTCTCATGCTTCACTTATATTATTTTGAGGGTCTTTTAGAACAGCATGGTAATTTGCTTGGGTTATAAAACTAGTTCTAATATGATGGGCATCCAAGATGGATATAATAAAAACTTTCATATAAAGTGCATGGAATACTATGAGAAGTTTGATTCTTTATGATTATTTTGAGATATGAAGATGGTGATATTAGAGTCATGCTAGTGGAGTAATCATGAATTTGAGAAATACTTTTGTTGAGATTTGTGAGTCCCGTAGCATGCATGTATGGTAACCGTTGTGTAACAAATCTGAAGCATGAGGTATCTATTTCATTGTCATCCCTTGTGTGGAGGTCGGGATCGCGCGATGGTTAACTCCTACCAACCCTTCCCCTAGGAGCATGCGCGTAGTGCTTGGTTTTGGTGACTTGTAGATTTTTTCAATAAGTATGTGAGTTCTTTATGACTTATGTTGATCAGTCCATGGATTATACGCACTCTCACCCTTCCACCATTGCTAGCCTCTCTTGTGCCGCGCAACTTTTGTCGGTACCATACACCCACCATTTACCTTCCTCAAAACAGCCACAATAGCCATTCTGAGATATATTGCCATGTAACTTTCCACCGTTCCATTTATTATGACACGCTTCATTATTGTCATATTGCTTTGCATGATCATGTAGTTGACATCGTATTTGTGGCAAAGCCACCATTCATAATTCTTTCATACATGTCACTCTTGATTCATTGCACATCCCGTACACCACTGGAGCCATTCATATAGAGTCATATTTTGTTCTAAGTATTGAGTTGTAATTATTGAGTTGTAAGTAAATTAAAGTGTGATGATCATCATTATTAGAGCATTGTCCTATGTGAGGAAATAAAAAAAGAGGCCAAAGAAGCCAATAAAAAAAGAGGCTAAAGAAGACAATCAAAAAAATGAGAGAAAAAGAGAGAAGGGACAATGTTACTATCCTTTTTCCACACTTGTGCTTCGAAGTAGCACCATGATCTTCATGATAGAGAGTCTCTTATTTTGTCACTTTCATATACTAGTGTGAATTTTACATTATAGAACTTGGCTTGTATATTCCAAAGATGGGCTTCCTCAAATGCCCTAGGTCTTTATGAGCAAGCAAGTTGGATGCACACCCACTTAGATTATTTTTGAGCTTTCATACCCTTATAGCTCTAGTGCATCTGTTGCATGGAAATCCCTACTTACTCGCATTGATATCTATTGATGGGCATCTCCATAGCCCATTAATACGCCTAGTGGACGTGAGACTATCTCCCTCTTTTTGTCTTCTCCACAACCACCATTCTATTCCACCCATAGTGCTATGTCCATGGCTCACGCTCATGTATTGCGTGAAAGTTGAATTTTTTTGAGAATACTGAAGTATGAAACAATTGCTTGGATGAAAGCGGGGTTGTGCATGATTTGAATACTTTGTGTGACGAAGATGGAGCATAGCCAAACTATATGATTTTGTAGGGATAAGCTTTCTTTGGCTATGTTATTTTGAGAAGAAATAATTGCCTTGTTACTATGCTTGAATTATTATTATATTTATGTCAATATTAAACTTTTGTTTTGAATCATTCGGATCTGAGCATTCCTGCCACAATAAAGAAAATTACATGGAGAAATATGTTAGGTAGCATTCCACATCAAAAATTATGTTTTTATCATTCACCTACTCGAGGACGAGCAGGAATTAAGCTTGGGGAGGCTTGATACGTCTCCATGCGATTATATTATCTGTTTTGGATGTTTAATAGGCATCTATACGCTATTTATATTATTTTTGGGACTAACCTATTAACCGAGGGCCCAATGCCAGTTTTTTTCTTCCTATTTTACAGTTTCGCAGAAAAGGAATACCAAACAGAATGATACCTTCGCGATGATCTTTCTTGGACCGAAAGAAAAGCAGAAGACTTAGATATGAAGTAGGAGAGGAAACGACGCGGCCACGAGGCAGGAGGGCGCGCCCCCACCCTCGTGGGCCCCTCGTAGCTCCCCTGACCTAGTTCCTTCACCTATATATACTCTTATACCCTGAAAATAGCCAAGAGAGCCACGAAACCACTTTTCCACAGCCGCTACCTTCTGTACCCGTGAGATCCCATCTAGGGACCTTTTCCGGCGTCCTGTCGGATGGGGTTCGATGATGGAGGGCTTCTACATCAACACCATTACCTCTTCGATGAAGCGTGAGTAGTTTACCGCCGACCTTCGGGTCCATAGTTATTAGTTAGATGGCTTCTTCTCTCTCTTTGATTCTCAATACCATGTTCTCCTCGATGTTCTTGGACATCTATTCGATGTAATATTCTTTTGCGGTGTGTTTGCTGAGATCCGATGAATTGTGGATTTATAATCAAGATTATCTATGAATATTATTTGGTTCTCCTCTGAATTCTTATGTGCATCATTTGATATCTTTGCAAGGCTCTTCGAATTATCGGTTTAGTTTCACCTACTAGATTGATATTTTTTGCAATGGGAGAAGTGCTTAGCTTTGGGCTCAATCTTGTGGTGTCCTTTCCAGTGACAGTAGGGGCAGCAAGGCACGTATTGTATTGTTGCCATCGAGGATTAAAAGATCGGGTTTTCATCATATTGCTTGAGTTAATTCCTCTACATCATGTCATCTTACTTAATGTGTTACTATGTTCTTTATGAACTTAATACTCTAGATGTATGCTGGGTAGCGGTCGATGTGTGGAGTAATAGTAGTAGATGTAGGCAGGAGTCGGTCTACTTGATACGGACGTGATGCCTATGTTCATGATCGTTGCCTTAGATATCATCATAACTATGCGCTTTTCTATCAATTGCTCGGCAGTAATTTGTTCACCCACTGTAATATTTGCTATCTTGAGAGAAGCTACTAGTGAAACCTATGGTCCCCAAGTCTCTTTTCCATTATATTGAATCTCTTTTACATCTTACTAGTTTCCAATCTACTATTTTGCAATCTTTTACTTTTCGATCTATAAACCAAAAATACCAAAAATATTTACTTTACCGTTTATCTATCTCTATTAGATCTGACTTTTGCAAGTGATTGTGAAGGGATTGACAACCCCTTTATCGCGTTGGGTGGAAGTTGCTGATTGTTTGTGCAGGCATTCGGTAATTGTGTGTTATTTCCTACTGGATTGATACCTTGGTTCTCAAAACTGAGAGAAATACTTACGCTACTTTGATGCCTCACCCTTTGCTCTTCAAGGGAAAACCAACGCAAGCTCAAGAGGTAGCAGCTCCTAGAGCTGTTTGGAGGAAGAAGGAAGGTAGGCCAAGGCTCAGGCTGCTTCCTCTCCTGGTGTAAGTGTGTGTGTTCTACTGATGATCTGATCACTGCACCCCCATGCATGGAGGCCTCCTGGGGGATTTTATAGGTCAACCCCCTAGGGTTACAATGGTAAAGATACAAGGCCGTGGGGCTTGGTTGTCAGCGTCCGGGAAGACGGTGCTGGGGCCCGGTGGGTGTCAGGGCTCTCAGGGTTCTCCGGGCGTGAGACCCGCGCGCCCTAGGGCACTGTTCTCCATCTTGTCAAATGTGGGACTACAATGGTGCACCACCTGGTTGCCGTGTGCTTGCCTCAGCAGTGATGATGGGCGCACCGTAGCCATGCTGGCCTCAGTCAACAGAGTGGACGGGCCACTGTTGTCGTGCCTCTGCCGGTTAGAGGATTTGGTGGGGTACTGTGGCCATGCCGGCCTTGGTCAGCGGAGTGGACGAGCCATTGTTGCCACACTTCTGCTGGTCAGAGGAGTGGTTGGGGCACTGTGGCCATGCTCATGCCTTCTACAGGGACTTGTCCCATCACATGCCTTGGATGGGATGGGAGATGACCATGGCCTGGTTGAGGGTGGCGCCACGCGGGGGCTGGCTTGTTGGGGGAAGCCTTGGCTCCGCCGGGTTGAAGGGGTTGGTCGGGTCGAGGGACTTGGCCTAGTTGACGAACCCGGCCAAGTGTGCACCGGATTGAGGGGCGATGCCAGACCTGATATTTTTGAAAAGGACCCGGGTTCCGTTGCCTGCCCGAGGTTCATCCCCCCGACAGTAGTCCCCGAAGCTGTGAAGGCTCGCCGGCTTCAAGCAGGGGGGCCTTCGTAGTTTCTCCCCCTGAGAAGGCTTGCGACCGCTGGGTCCGGCAACACGCACTTGGGTTTGGTGCAGGCACCACATGGCGCTCGAGAGTTGAAGGGGCCTGATAGGCCACGCGTGCGACGACACGGGGCGAGGATCTGGGGTCCACCACTTCGCGTCTTTGGTTCATGGGCGCGGGTGTATTGCGGCATCCGCGGGTCGGTTGATATTCTCGAGGCAGTTACTGTGCGTGTTACATGCACACTTATTGCGGGGAAGTGGGAGGGGTGGGCACAACCGATCCCACTTGCCCAGGATCTGGTCGCAGCTTATAAATTGGAGGAGTGGGGCGGCGGAGATTATTCTCACTCGCGCTCCCCATCTTCTTCCTTCTCTCTTGCCGCCGCAACTGCCGTGCGCCACGCCGTTCTTTCTTCTCGGTCTAGACTTCGCCACCAATCCTTCTTCTCGTCTGATTTCTTGTGCCCCACAACACAAATGGCGCTGCCGTTCGGCTGGTGGATGGGATCCACTGTCAGCGAGGAGGACATCCAGTATTTGCGCCACACGCGGCGGCTGCCGCCGGAGAAGGTGGTGGCCGTGCGATTTCCGGGGGGTGAGCAGGAGCCATGGCCGGAGGAGATCGAGCGCGTGGTCTTCTTGATGCACTTCAAACGCCGGACCGGTCTCCCCATGAGTGACTTCTTCCGCTCGTTCCTCGTGTTCTTCGGGCTCCAGCCGAACCATCTGGGCGTGAACGCCATTTTTCCGCTCTCTGGGTTTGTCACCCTGTGCGAGGGGTACCTAGGCGTCGAGCCCACCATCGACCTCTGGGTGCGCGTATTCTTCTTGAAACAGCAGGGGCCGGGGCCCGGAACCTTGTCTGCCTGCGGGGCCGCCGTCGTCATGCTGCGGTCGCACGGGGGGCTGCCCCAAGATGCCGTTGGAGGACTCTGCCAAGAACTGGCGGAACTCCTTTTTCTATGTCAGCATCCTGGGTGTGGATTACATCAACTTGCCACCTTTCATCGATGCGACACCGCAGGGGAGGACCAACTGGTCCTACTTCCCCAAGAATTCGTCGCAGGAGGTGCTCAACCTAAGCGCCTGGGTCGTGGCAATGAAGGCGCTAGAGGGGCTCACCGTCACGGACTTAATTGCTGCCTCCATCATGCGCCGGGTTCTGCCACTCCAACACCGCACCAAAATCATCGGCGAGATAGCCGGTCTTCAGGACCCCAACAGGATGTCGCCCCAGTGCCTAACAATGGAGAAGATCGCCGACCAGGTCAACGACATCTCGAAGGCCGGGCTGAAGGAGGAGTGCCAGTTCGGGAAGCCTCCCTACAGCCACGGGAACCTGGCACCAGCGGTGAGTCCTAGGTCCTTGTTCTTTGATGCTGCCCATCTTCTTATCCCTCCCGACGTGATGAGGGGGTACTTCTAAACGCTATCCGGCATCCATATGATGGGGCGAAGACGCAGGTGGTGCGGGCCGGCTTGCAGGAGGCAGCGGTATTGCTCGAGGAGCCAGAGGCGGACGACGCTGACGCCGGCGCCGTGCACCATGTCATTAAGTTTTCGTGTCTTGATTTCTTGTGATGCTGGACGAATGGTGGCGTGTTGATGCTGACGAAATAGGTGACATAGCAGCGCCAAGGGGAGAGCTCGGCGGTGCTGCTGGGTTGTCTAGCCGGCCGCACAGAAAGGGGGGCGTGGTGTTTCCGAGGATGGTCACGAAGCATGCAGCGGTCCAAGCGGCTGGCGCCAAACCGCCCACCAAGAAACAGCGCCGTGTCCCGCTGGTGGTACAGGCGAGACCGCCCGCTCCGTTGGTGGTTGGGTACGCCTATTTCTACGACTCTAGTGGATCATTGCATCAACTCCATTTTTCTTATTTCGTCATGCTTTAGGTCACTCGTGTGGCTGGCGCTGGCGGCGACGGAGGCCACATCCTTAGGCAGCGCCGTGTTCTGGAGGACCCGGTCGAGCGCCATCGACCGGGATGAGGAGATGGCCGATCTGTACCTTGGCTTGGACCCGACCGACACCGAGGGTCTGGCCTGGCATGATCAGAACAGGGCCGTGGCGGCGATGGAGGAGGCGTCAGCCGAGGCTTGGGCCAGGGCCGCGGCGACAAGGGAGTGAACCGACCAGAGGCTGGCGGGCCTGGAGACGCCGGTGGCCATGGAGCCGGCGACGGTGCATTTCATGGTGCCGTCGGAGGGGGAGCTCGGCCGGGATGGCCGGGCGGAGACGGTGGTGGACGATCAGGAGATCGTGGTGATCGAGGACGACACTCCGCCATGGACCGACATGGTCGAGTGGGCGGAGGTGGAGGGATGAGGCGGCGAGGCCGCCTTGGAGGAGGGGCCGTGGGCGACCACGGACGGGGCACCTTGGGCGTCGATAGACAAGGTGCCACAGGACGTGGCACCACAGGCGATACCGACCATCCTGTCGAAGGAGACATCATTCTGGGAGGGGCAATGAGTGGTGACCACATCCAGGTGCTCCAGCCAGGGAGTCAGCAGGTCGCCGGGTCGCAGCCGGCTCGGGTTGGGGCTAGCGAGATCACCTTCGGGCCCTTGACGCGGGAGGAGGCGGCGATGGATGCCGTGATCCAGCGTCTCCGCGAGCGCAGAGCGGATTCAGGCCTTCGCTCAGACTGAGGTGGAGCGGGACGCGAGCTGGAGCGCGCCATGACGGTAAGCTTTTTCCTTGATCTACTTCTTTATTCTTGCAGCTAGTCAGTGGGTTCGCTCTAGCGCACCCACTGGGCGTAGCCTCCGAGATTCGGGCCCAGTACGTACTAGTTGGGTCGAATCTTAATTTCTCTGTCTTGTGCTGATTTTTGTTGTTCACAACAACTGGATGCCTGATACGTCTCCAACGTATCTATAATTTTTGATTGTTCCATGCTATTTTATTACCCCTTTTGGATGTTTATGCGCTTTATTTTACACATTTATATCATTTTTGGGACTAACCTACTAACCGGAGGCCCAACCCATGTTGTTGTTTTTTAGCCTATTTCAGTATTTCGAAGAAAAGATATATCAAACGGAGTCCAAACGGAATGAAACCTTCGGGAGCGTGATTTTTGGAACGAACGTGATCCAGAGGACTTGGAGTGCAAGTCAAGAAGCAGCCGAGGCAGCCACGAGATAGGAGGCCCCGCCCCCCCCTATAGGGCGCGCCCCCTGTCTCGTAGGCCCCTCGGGCAGCCACCGACGTACTTCTTCCTCCTATATATCCTTATGTACCCCGAAAACATCCAGGAGCACCACGAAACACAATTTCCACCACCGTAACCTTCTGTATCCGCGAGATCTCATCTTGGAGCCTTCGCCAGCACTCCGCCGGAGGGGGAATCGACCACAGAGGGCTTCCACATCAACATCCTTGCCCCTCCGATGAGTTGTGAGTAGTTTACCACAGACCTACGCGGGTCCATAGTTATTAGCTAGATGGCTTCTTCTCTCTTTTTGGATCTCAATACAATGTTCTCCCCCTCTCTTGTGGAGATCTATTCGATGTAAACTCTTTTTGCGGTGTGTTTGTCGAGATCCGATGAATTGTGGGTTTATGATCAAGTTTATCTATGAATAATATTTGAATCTTCTTTGAATTCTTTTATGTATGATTGAGTTATCTTTGCAAGTCTCTTCGAATTATCAGTTTGGTTTGGCCTACTAGGCTGATCTCTCTTGCCATGGGAGAAGTGCTTAGCTTTGGGTTCAATCTTGCAGTGTCCTTACCTAGTGATAGAAGGGGGTTGCAAGGCACGTATTGTATTGTTGCCATCGAGGATAACAAGATGGGGTTTATATCATATTGCATGAGTTTATCCCTCTACATCATGTCATCTTTCTTAATGCGTTACTCTGTTCTTATGAACTTAATACTCTAGATGAAGGCAGGAGTCGGTCGATGTGTGGAGTAATAGTAGTAGATGCAGGAAGGAGTCGGTCTACTTGTTATGGACGTGATGCCTATATACATGATCATGCCTAGACAATCTCATAACTATGCGCTTTTCTATCAATTGCTCGACAATAATTTGTTCACCCACCGTAATACTTAAGCTATCTTGAGAGAAGCCTCTACTGAAACCTATATGGCCCTCAGGTCTATCTCTTATCATATTTCCTTTCCATCTACTTTTATTTGCATCTTTACTTCTTGCATCTATATTATAAAATACCAAAAATATATTTATCTTATCTTACTATCTTTATTAGATCTCACTTTCGCAAGTGGCCGTGAAGGGATTGACAACCCCTTTATTGCGTTGGTTGTGAGTTCTCAGTTTGTTTGTGTAGGTGCGTGGGACTTTTGAGGAGCCTCCTACTGGATTGATACCTTGGTTCTCAAAAACTGAGGGAAATACTTACGCTACTCCGCTCCATCTGCCTTTCCTCTTCGAGGAAAACCAACGCAAGCACAAGACGTAGCAAGAAGGATTTTTGGCACCGTAGTCAAGACACACCAAGTACCCATCACAAACCCATCTCCCTCGTATTTACATTATTTGCCATTTGCCTCTCGTTTTCCTCTCCCCCACTTCACCCTTGCCATTTTATTCGCCCTCTCTTTCCCAATCTTCTCCTCTTTTTCGCTCGCTTTCTTCCCCTTGCTTTTGTTTGCCGTTATGTCTGAATGTGGGGAGATTATCGTCAATATGGACAACCATGATAACATGGAAAATTCTGAAGCTTCGGCTGAAGAACCCCCTATCTTGCATACTAAAAAGCTTCGAATCGGTAGTGGTAATATCATTGGGAAAGGTGTTATTCAGGATTTCTTTACTTGTGTCGTGCTTTACCTTCCATGGGTGGTTCTATTCTTCATAAAACTAGTAGTCTTGCGGATGCCATCGCTATGCTTGTAGTTGAGCTTGAAAGACAATTTATGCATATGCATCCTTGCATACAAAGAATTTTTCTAGAATTTTCCAATATTGAGCATTCTTCGGTTAAACGCACTGTCACTATCTTTTTGGTTCATGAGTTTAGGTTTATCATAAGAGAGGCCAAAGAAATATTTGCGCACTATAGGGTGGACGCCGGTCGTCCTCCCATAGAGGCGATCCTCTATGATCAAGAGGAATTTAGGCGTTTTCAATCTTCGGACTATGTTGCTTTTAATGAAAACCTTAGAAAAAAGGTTCCTACCAATGTCTTGGTTGATTGCATAAACGAGCTTAATAATGATTTTGCCCTTCGAAACAATGAGCTACGATACTCGCTTGAGTATAGGCTCACAAGATTTTGCCAAAAGAATGCTTTTAGTAATGAAATAGTTGTGCACTATGAAGGGACAAAGGAGGAACCCATTCCACCGGCGATTGATCATGGGGACCTTTGTCCCACTATATTTAGCCCTTTTGATTACTTTTTCTTGCCTCAAAGAAAAATTGCCGCCGAACGTAGAGAATATGAGATGAGCTTTCAAGATCTATCTTATTATTATGGCACTTGTCACACCCTAGCTAGTTATGCATTAGAGTGCTGCATCATGTTTACTCTTTCATCAGAAACTTGAAATGGGGATGACAGAAACCCCAGTCCCCTCTGAAACCAACTAGGGTTACTAAAATAAATTTTCAATGAACCTGAAATGCCCTTCTAAAATGCCCATCATTTTTGCCTTGGTTCAGAACCTCTGCCAAAAGTGGTGCACATTTTCCTAGGCCATCCTAGGGTTTTTGAATTAAATCATAAATATTTGAATTTGGGCATTTAAAATAATATAAAATATTTAAATGCTCAAATATCTCCAAACTAAAATGTTTCATGTTGGAAATAATCCAACTATGGGCCAGGAATAGTTTGGTGATTTTTGGAGTTGCCTAGGTATTTTATTTAATCCAACAAAGTTGCAGATATATTAAATAAAACAGAAAACAGAAGAAAAGGGGAAAACCTACCTGGCGCCACCGCAGGCCCACTAGCCAGCCCACCTGCCGGCCCAGCCCAGCACCGCTCCAGCGAGCTGCTTGCCGGCCAGGCAGGCAGGCAGGTGCCCGACGGCGATCGCGGCGTGCGCCACGCACCTGCTCGCCGCCTCGCCGCTCCCCTCGCCAGGTGACGACGTGGATCGACCTCCCTCTCTCCCTCGAACCCCCCAGACACCCCCTCTCCTCTCCAGCTCCTCCCCCTCGCACGCCCCAGCCATGGCCGACGCCATCGCCGCCACCTCCTCGCCGTAGCCACGCCCTCCGACCACCCCACGCCGTCTCACCGTGTCCAGGAGCTCCGCCGCTGTCCACTTCATCGAGCAGCCGAGCCCCGAGCGCT
>NC_041393.1:425484239-425488096 GCF_002162155.2 Triticum dicoccoides | reverse complement strand
CCAGGTGGTGACCCTGAGCTTGTGGAGGACCACGTAGTATAGCTAGGCTTTCCAAGCCTCTTTTATTTTACTAGTTGTCTGTACCCAGACAAGTTACTTCCGCTGTTGGCTTGTATGATTGTATGACTTGTATGTTGGGTCGTGAGACCCGTACCTCTGTGTGTTATGTATGGCTCACTGAGCCTTAAATAAAGTACTTGTGTCATAGAGTCATGTTGTGATGCTTCGTTGTATTTGCACATATCGAGCATATTGTGTGTATGATTGAAATGCTTGGTATGTGTGGGATCTGACCATCTAGTTGTTTATCTTTAGTAGCCTCTCTTACCGGGAAATGTCTCCTAGTGTTACCGCTGAGCCATGGTAGCTTGCTACTGCTCTGGAACACTTAGGCTGGCCGGCATGTGTCCTTCTTCGTTCCTGTGTCTGTCCCTTCGGGGAAATGTCACGCTTTGAGTACCGGAGTCCTGTTAGCCCGCTACAGCCCGGTTTACCGGAGTCCTGCTAGCCCAGTGCTACAGCCCGGACCCACTTGCTGATGACCGACACGTTCGAAGCGGGGTCATGGATGCCTGTCCCTGTAAGCCTGTGCCACTTTGGGTTTACGACTAGTCATGTCAGCCCGGGCTCTTTATCATATGGATGCTAGCGACACTATCATATACGTGAGCCAAAAGGCGCAAACGGTCCCGGGAAAAGGTAAGACGACACCCGTGGGGATACCGTGCGTGAGGCCGCAAAGTGATATGAGGTGTTACCAGCTAGATCGATGTGACATCGAGTCGGGGTCCTGACAGCGTTGGCATCAGTGCCGGACTGCCTGTAGGTTCTCCAAGCCAAACTGGTCGATGTTGAGTCTAGAAATTCTTAGTTATATGTAGGGGAATTGTTTGTGGGATGGAACGTAAGGCTCTTTTTACTCCTTATACCTTATGACTTTCTGATCTGAGTCAGTCCATTCTTCTACCGGGGGTTAAGGAATTAGGATCTGTTCTCTCTATCAGGATCACGAGTTACTAATCAGTAGTACCTTATAAGTTTGATGGTTACAAGCCTAGTTCAGTTCTACTACCACATTATGTTGTTAGAATGGTTCCAGAACTTTGATGTGATGATGTTGAGTGTGTATGAAATCCTTTGTCAAATGTCTCAATATCCTTTTTGAGCATTTACAGCTGTTATGCTGCCGAAATTTTGCTAGAAAGTCTAATGCCTTTGCATTATGATTGTGCTTTCAGATGGCCACTCGCGACCTCAATCAAGTGGTTCGCCTGACTCGATGCCTAGATGTACCCGGCCATACTGCTAAGTTGGTCAGGGTAATGACTGAGGCTGGATACCGCTGGTATCCTGAGTACACGGTCGAAGAGCAATTCCGAGATTTTAATCAAAGCCAGTATCTCTGCACTGTCAGGATATTTCCATCTTATCCTGGATCCACTGAGCCTCTTCACTGCTCCTATGGACTCGGGGTTACTATCGAGATGGCTGTGCAGGATGCCGCCTACTCTAGGATGACCATTATGCGAGTCAGATCTGGGTTATTTCGGGACTCTGACTTCCGGTATATGCCAGGATCACTTCCGGGAGCACAAGGGTATCTCCAGGCTATCTATGCTGATTCCACTCAGGAGGATTCACGGACTCGTACCACTGCTGAGATGCTCGAGGATAAGGACCGTGAAAATCGGGCCTTGAGGTTAGAGCTCTTCAATACCCGTGCTGACCACTGGGCCACTTTGACTCGGTTCGCACCGGCGGTGCAAGCTGGATATTCAGATATGCGCGACCTCTATCCTGTGAGATCTGCTCTGCCAGACGTGATGGTTTGGCGTGATGTAGGAGGCATCACCCCACCTCGCGGTCCCCGCAGGCCACCGTTTGTTGGTCCACGACCTCATCCTAGCCCCTATGGTCCACAAGCTCTGCGAGACCGTCTGTTTCCGGATGATCATGTTGAACTTCCAGGCTATGGAGGTGACTTCTATGAGGACTACTACGGATCGGTCTGAGTTAGTAGTAGTATCACTAGTTCGCACTAGCTGTGTCGTCTATCGTCCTGCGTGACTCGTGGGATATGACCTAGTTTGTACTCTTTCCGGAGATGTAGAAAAATAATGTATAGGAGCTTGGAATGCCTCCGATGAGATGTAATCCTCTTTTCACCATAATAGTACTTTGTTTGGTCTTGTACTAAACCCTGTATGGTGTGTATGACGATGGAATAAAAGAAGCAGTTTCTGTATCTACCATGTCATACGGATGATCATCTTGCATTTCGAGTTATTCCTTACATTATGTATCCTATGTCGGAATTTTACCATCCTGACTAAATCATTGTCTTGTTTACCTAGGATGGTCAACACGCGCGCCAACCCTGCTTCCCAAGAGCAGGCCGAAGGCAGTGAAGCCAGAAATGAACATCTGCCTCAACCTCCTTCACTAGCCGAGGTTATGATGGAAGCTGAGAGAAACAAGCGGGAGACAAACCGTTTGTTGGAGCGTATTGAACAGAATACAGCACACCATCAGAGGGCTAACGTGGTGTCACTCAGTGATTTTATCAAATTGCATCCACCCACGTTCCACCACTCCGTCGAGCCTCTCGACGCTGATGACTGGCTTCGCAGTATCTCTCACAAACTGCGTTCTGCGTTGGTAGCGGAGGCTGACAAGGTCACCTTTGCTGCATATCATCTTGAAGGCCCCGCCAGTCTATGGTGGGAGAATTATGGAGCTATGCGTCCAGCGGGCCATGTCACAACTTGGGCTGAATTCAGCGAGGCTTTCCGTGAACATCACATTCCGGAGGGTCTCATGGACCGTAAACGTGAAGAATTCTGCAGTTTCACCCAAGGCCGACTTTCTGTGGATGCCTATAGCAGAGAGTTCGGTAATCTCGCTCGATATGCAACTGAGGAAGTGTCTACTGACGCCAAGAAGCAAGCAAGGTTCCGTAAGGGCCTTAGTCCTGCGCTTCGCCGCGACCTCCGTCTGCATGAGTGCACATCTTTTTCGAAACTTGTCAACAAAGCCATCAGTGCTGAAACTGGTCAGACTGACTATGACGCAACACGCAAGCATGGACGTGACACGGGTTCCTCATCCGGTGCTGGTCCTCAGAAGCGCCGCGTGTGGGTGCCCAACACCGCCCTGCCACCCAAGTTCACACCGAGGCCATCTTTCCAGGCGCCTCGCCCTGTACAACAGTCTGCTCCAGCCAAGCCCTATGGGGGTCCAACCAATAATGCTCCTCCACGTACCAGTTCCGTGACTTGTTTCAAGTGTGGGGAATCTGGTCATTATATGCGTGAGTGTCCCCAGACCAACCCCAATCAATCTGCTAAAGCTGTTGGCCGTGGCAAGCCGACAGGAAAGGTGTTCCATGCCAAACCGGTCACCGCTTCACGTGGCCATGTCAACTGTATCTCTGCCGAAGAAGCTCAAGAGGATCCCAACGTCGTTCTCGGTACGCTTCTTGTTAATTGCCACCCGGCATCTGTTCTTTTCGATACAGGAGCCTCTCATTCTTTTATATCTGAAAATTATGCTCGTTTGCATAACGTTGCATTCTGTGACTTGCCATCCTCTATGGTAATTCAAACTCCGGGATCCAAATGGCAAACTTCTAGAGTAAGCCATGGAAATGAAATCCAAGTCGATAGACTTGTTTTCCTCGCATCTTTGATAGCCCTTAAATCTTCAGATATTAACATCATTCTGGGTATGGACTGGATGTCAGCCCATCATGCCCAAATTGATTGCTTCTCTAGGACTGTTCAACTCACCCATCCTTCGGGGAAGATAGTCAATGTCTTGACCCGAATAGCCAAGCGACAATTATATTCTCTTAACGC
>NC_041393.1:425376522-425479868 GCF_002162155.2 Triticum dicoccoides | reverse complement strand
TATATATGAAAAATGATCAGAAAAATCCAATCTATCCATCTGTACTATTTTCATGCATGATCAAACAAGTTAAATTGATGTTTTAAGCAGAACAAGGAAAAGCACTTTAAAAGGCCATATTTGAATTTGAAATTTGAATCTTTGATTCAAATTTGTTCAAACCCTTCTGGCTTTAGTTGCATTAGCCCAACACACTCATATTGCCATGTTTCATGCATGCATCATATTGTTGCACATTGTTTGGTGATGCTTGTGTATCGATGCCCTTTGCGACAGGTTCTGTCCCCGAGGAGTACCGTGATTACCCTAACGAAGAACCGTATCCGTGCATCGAACCATCAGGCAAGCAACCAACCATTTGATCATATCGATACAATCCCATGTCCTCGCTCCTGCTCTCTTTTACTGCATTAAGACAACGCGATTCAAACTGCTGTGTGCTACGGTAGTTGAACCCATTTCCTCTGCATGACCTGTCATTGCCACAGTAACTAGATGAAACCCACTAGCATGTGTAGGAGTTGATTGAGCCCTATGTATGTGTTGTTCCTACCTTGCTATGCCTGCTATGCTTAGAGTCGTGTCAGGTCTGGTTCATCTGGGTGATGGGCTAGAGTGAAATGACTATGTCGGTAATGAGAGTGGTGTGGTGAACACGATTTGGTAAAGGTATCAATGAGAGGCCATGTAGGAGTACATGGTGGGTTGTTTCATTGAAGCCGACCTTAAGCACTGAGATCTGTATGTGTGATTTAAGAATCAGCTACTACCATGCATTGGGCCCGAAACCAATGGACCCTCTCGGCTTCTTAGTCACCCCAGTTCTCCGTCCAGGAGTTGCAAGTAGTTTCTGGTGTTTGTAGCCTACTGGAGGCCGTGGACAGCGCTGACCGTAGGGGTGGGCTGTGATGCGGTAGGTACGTGGCACGATGTACCGAATACCCGTTAGGTATCTCGGGAACCCTGTTCACATCGTTCGGGGCCGTATGGGAAACCTCGGCCGGACTCCCTGCGGATGGAACCTGAATAGGCGATAAACCTGGATTGGAGGCTTAGGTGATTAGGTAGGTCGTGGCCGACACCCACATTGGGCTTCCGCTTGAAGGTTGCCGAGTACATGTCGTGTAAGCAACGATAAGTGGTGAGAGCGTGTATGAAGAAGTACACCCCTGCAGGGTTAACATGATCTATTCGAATAGCCGCGTCCGCGGTAAAGGACTACTTGGTTGCCTATACAGTTCATAGACAAGTAAATGGAAACTACTAAAAGCTTCAAGATAAGTGTGAGTGCCGAGGATGGCTCTTCCGTAGGAAGACGGAGGTGGATCCTCGGTAGTGTATTGAAGTGGTGAATAGTGGACTCGTGTGTGCAAAACTATTTCAAGTTGGAGTATCGTAGGATAGCCTAGCCAAGAGTCAAAGCTAGCTTGCTGCAATAACTCCACCAACCCTTCTTGATACTATGCATGTATGTAGGATCTGATGTAAGTCTTGCTGAGTACCTTTGTACTCATGTTGCTATAATCTACATTTTTTACAGAAGACGCTGCAACCCCTTCTGATGGGTTCTATGTAGACGTTGACATCAACGAGTAGGCTAAAGACCCAGGTGGTGACCCTGAGCTTGTGGAGGACCATGTAGTATAGCTAGGCTTTCCAAGCCTCTTTTATTTTACTAGTTGTCTGTACCCAGACAAGTTACTTCCGCTGTTGGCTTGTATGATTGTATGACTTGTATGTTGGGTCGTGAGACCCGTACCTCTGTGTGTCATGTATGGCTCACTGAGCCTTAAATAAAGTACTTGTGTCATAGAGTCATGTTGTGATGCTTCGTTGTATTTGCACATATCGAGCATATTGTGTGTATGATTGAAATGCTTGGTATGTGTGGGATCTGACCATCTAGTTGTTTATCTTTAGTAGCCTCTCTTACCGGGAAATGTCTCCTAGTGTTACCGCTGAGCCATGGTAGCTTGCTACTGCTCTGGAACACTTAGGCTGGCCGGCATGTGTCCTTCTTCGTTCTTGTGTCTGTCCCTTCGGGGAAATGTCACGCTTTGAGTACCGGAGTCCTGTTAGCCCGCTACAGCCCGGTTTACCGGAGTCCTGCTAGCCCAGTGCTACAGCCCGGACCCACTTGCTGATGACCGACACGTTCGAAGCTGGGTCATGGATGCCTGTCCCTGTAAGCCTGTGCCACTTTGGGTTTACGACTAGTCATGTCAGCCCGGGCTCTTTATCATATGGATGCTAGCGACACTATCATATACGTGAGCCAAAAGGCGCAAACGGTCCCGGGAAAAGGTAAGACGACACCCGTGGGGATACCGTGCGTGAGGCCGCAAAGTGATATGAGGTGTTACCAGCTAGATCGATGTGACATCGAGTCGGGGTCCTGACAGCACTACTTAGATCTATCTTCGCTTTTATGCCTAGCTAGGGGCATTAAACGATGGCGCTAGTTGGGAGGCAAACCAATTTTTCTTTATGTTTTTTGTTTTTTCTCCTGTTTAGTAATAAATCTTGCATCTACGTTCTGTTTAGATGTGTTTTTATCTTTTAATTAGTGTTTGTGCCAAGTAGAACCTATAGGATATCCTACGATGATAGTTGATTTGATTCTGCTGAAAAACAGAAACTTTGCATGCACGAATATAATTTTTTTTAAATCACACGAACGTGCTTTTGCGTTGATTATTTTTGCTTCTGTTCAATAAACAAATTTTCCAGGACTTTTTATTTTGGTAGGATTTTTGGAGTTCCAGAAGTTTGTGTTAGTTACAGATTGCTACAGACTGTTCTGTTTTTGACAGATTCTGTTTTTCGTGTGTTGTTTGCTTATTTCAATGCATCTATGGCTAGTAAATTAGTTTATAAACCATAAGGAAGTTGGAATACAGTATGTTTAACACCAAAATAAATAAAGAATGAGTTCATTACAGTACCTTATGTGGTGGTTTTGTTTTCTTTCACTAACGGAGCTTATAAGATTTCCTGTTGAGTTTTGTGTTGTGAAGTTTTCAAGTTTTGGGTAAAGCTTTTATGGACTATGGAATAAAGGGTGGCAAGAGACTAAGCTTGGGGATGCCCATGGCACCCCAACATATTCAAGGATAGCCAAAAGCCTAAGATTGGGGATGCCCCGGGAAGGCATCCTCTCTTTCGTCTTCGTTCATTGGTAACTTTACTTGGAGCTATATTTTTATTTGCCACATGATATGTGTTTTGCTCGGAGCGTCGTGTATTATATTAGTCTTTGCTTTTTTACTTTACCACAATCATCCTTGTTGTACACACCTTTTGGGAGAAGACTATTTGATTAGAATTTGCTAGAATACTTTATGTGCTTCACTTATATCTTTTGAGCTTGATAGTTTTTGCTCTAATGCTTCACCTATATCTTTTAGAGAAGGGTGGTGTCTTAATTTTGAAGAAATTAATATTCTATCATGCTTCACTTATATTATTTTGAGATTTTTTTAGAACAGCATGGCATTTTCTATGGTTATAAAGTTGGTCCTAGACTGGTGGGCATCCAAGTTGGGTATAATAAAAACTATCATAGGAAGTGAATTGGATGCTA
Organism: Triticum dicoccoides; assembly: GCF_002162155.2. NCBI lineage: Eukaryota > Viridiplantae > Streptophyta > Magnoliopsida > Poales > Poaceae > Triticum > Triticum dicoccoides. The sequence continues at coordinate 425,476,285 of NC_041393.1, read as the reverse complement.
TGATCAATTTGATACTTGATAATTGTTTTGAGATATGGTGTCACATCCCTAGTTCTGGTATGCACTGAGCTAGCTAGTCATGTGTTGCATCATGTTTAAATTCTTTTGAAACTTGAAATAGGGATTGCCTAAACCCTAGCATCAAAGGAATACACTAGGTTCAACTAAAATAATTTCAGTGATTCCAAATGGCTTTCGAAAATGTTCATCATTTCTGGAAAATGCTGGAAACAGTAACCAGAGGTGTTGCACATTTCTCCATGACATATTTGGCTCTGAATTAAATCATATGGTATTTTCATTTGGGCATTTAAACACTATAAAATATTTTAAATGCTCAAATAATCATAAACTAAAATGTTTTCTGTTGGATATATTCTAAACAGTAGCCATGATTAGTTTCATGATTTTTGGATCTGTTTAATTATTTTTAATAAAGCCACAAACTTATAGAAAAATAGAAAAACAGAATTTAAAGCAGAGAGCAGAGGACTTACCTGGCCGCAGCCCACTTGGCAGGCCCAGCACTGTGCTGGCCCATGCCAGCCAGCTGCTTCGTCCTTGCCAGGCAGGCACAGAGGTGACGCCGACGAGCGCGAGCTCGCCACGGCGCCACCGGCTTGCCGCCCGCGCCCCTAGACGTCTGGACGACCTCCACGTCATCGCCCCGACCCCCTGGACCACCCATTCGCCCCCAACGCCTCTCCCTCGCCCGTGCCCCGCCATGGCCGAAGCCTCCATGGACGCGCCGTCGTAACCCCGCACCCACAGCCACTGCCCCACCTCCCGACGCATCCCAGAGCTCCGCCTCGACCTTCTCCTCCTCCTCACCGCGCCAAGTGAGCCGGGAAGCTCCGTTTCGTCTTCACCGTCGTCGTCTTCAACCTGTGGCCGCTGAGATCGCCTCCGCCGCCCCGTTTGCTCCGGTCATCCCCCGAGCTCGCCGTCCACCCCCACGATGATCACCGTGAGCTTCTGCCTATCCTCCCCCTCTTTGTTCACTCTGCCGCGCACCGTAGCGACCAAACCGCACTCACCCGGACGTGCCGCTGCCCGCACTCGTCGCCGGTGATGCTCCGGTGACCATTTGGTCCCGGGCATGCGCCCAACGCGCTCCCCGCATCGCGTAGAGCCTCCGTGGCACCTCGCCGCACTCGTTTGCACACCGCAGCCCCATCCCCACTTGCACCCAAGCTTCGGCCGCCGCCGAGCTCGTCGCCGGCACCATTCCGGCCACTCTCCGGCCGCTCCACCACCACGGTTGGATGCAGACGAGCGTGCCCATCCCGTAGCTGTGCTTCGCGCGCCAAACGGCGCCCTGTAGGCGGATCCCACAGCGCACCGCCGCGTCTGGCCTCGCCGGCGTCATGAAGCCGGCGGGTTTGACCCGTTGACCTTGACTGGGTGGGCCCAGGTTGACTCCCCCCTGAGTCAATGACAAGTGGGGCCCGCTCTGCTAATTAATTTAGGTTAGCACTAACTAATATTAGTTAGTTAAACTAACTACTGACACGCAGGGCCCACATGTCATTTTGACCTGGACTAGCCCCGTTGACCGCTGACGTCACCCTCATGCACTGCTGACGCAATAAAGCATTTACTGGATTTATTCTTATATAGGAAATTCCAGAAAATGTAGCAAACTTCATAAAATTAATAGAAAATAATCTATAACTCAGATTGGAATAAATTATATATGAAAAATGATCAGAAAAATCCAATCTATCCATCTGTACCATTTTCATGCATGTTTGAACAACTTAAATCTGCTGTATACAACAAATTGAATAAATGGCATTTGAAATGCCTCATGTGGAGTTTGAATTTGAACCTAGGGTTCAAACCAACTTCATTTAACTTGCTACTAGTTGCATTAGCTGAAACCACAGCATATTGCCATGTCATGATCATGCATCATACTGTGCATTGCATTGATTGTGCTTCTTCTTTGCTTGTCGGTGCTTGTCCCCTCTTAGTAAGACGTGTACCGACGATGTGATCGATGACACCAATGAAGAAATATACTATCTTCAGAAGTGCCAGGCTAGCAAAACCCCTTTGTTCATTCCGATACAATCCCACTCTCTCGCTCCTGTTCTCTTTTACTGCATTAGGACAACAACGATTCATCTGTTACTTGCTGTGGTAGCTGAACCCCTTTATCCTCTACATGACCTGTCATTGCCACAGTAAATAGATGAAACCCACTAGCATGAGTATTAGTTGTTTGAGCCCTGATGTGCCTACTCATTCATGCTTGTTTGTCATGCCTGTTATTGCTTAGAGTTGTGTCAGGTCTGATTCATCCGGGGTGAATCAGAGGTGTGTGAACATGTCCTACTGTGTGTGAGCTAAGTGTGTGAACACGATTTGGTAAAGGTAGAGGTGAGAGGCCATGTAGGAGTACATGGTGGGTTGTCTCACTGAAGCCGTCCTCAGGAGCTGAGTTCTGTGTTTGTGATCCATGAAACAGATACTACCACGCATTGGGCCCGAAACCAATGGACCCTCTCGGCTTCTTAATCACCCTTGTTGCAACTAGTTTCTGGTGTTTGTAGGATATGTGTTGGAGGCCGTGCGTAGCGCTGACCCTAGGGGTGGGCTATGATGCGGTAGATACACCATGGCCCGGTGTACCGAGCGCCCTTTTGGTGTCTCGGGAACCCTGCACACATCGTTTGGGGCTGTGAGCGAAACTCCGGCCGGATCTCCTCGCGGATGGAACCCGAATAGGCGATAAACCTGGACTAGAGACTTGAGTGTTTAGGTAGGTCGTGGCCGACACCCTCACTGGGCTTCTGCTTGAAGGTTGCCGAGTACATGTCGTGTAAACGGCGGTAAGTGTTGAGAGCGTGTGTGAAGAAGTACACCCCTGCAGGGTTAACATCATCTATTCGAATAGCCGTGTCCGCGGAAAAGGACTTCTGGGTTGCCTGTACAGTTCATAGACAAGTGAAAGTGGATACCCTAAAATGCGCAAGATAAGCATGAGTTCTATGGATGGCGTTCTCGTAGGAAGACGGGAGCGGATCCATAGTGGTGTATTGATATGGTGAATATGTGGACTCGTGTGCGCCACCTCAAAAGAGTTACTTGCAGTCATAGTTTAGGATAGCCACTGAGTCAAAGCTGGCTTGCTGCAGTTAAACCCCACTATCCCCTTTGTAGATAATGATGCATATGTAGTTAGTTCTGATGTAAGTCTTGCTGGGTACATTTGTACTAACGTTTGACTATTTATGTTTTTGCAGAGAGACTTCCGTCTCACTAGTAGTTCCGCATGGACTTCGACGTTTAGCTTGTCACCTCAGCTACGATCTTGTGCCCTCGGCAGGATCTGGTAGATAGTCAGGCTTCTCAGCGTTTTTCATTTGTAGATGTCTGTACTCAGACATGTTAAGCTTCCGCTTGTGCTTTGACTTGTATGCTTTGAATGCTGGGTCGAGAGACCCATGTTTGTAATATCTCGCTACTCGAAGCTTATTGAATAAAATACTTGAGTTGTAGATTCATGTTGTGAAGCCATGTTGTATTTGCACATATCGAGCATATTGTGTGTATGTTATTGAAATGCTTGGTATGTGTGGGATCTGACTATCTAGTTGTTTATCCTTAGTAGTCTCTCTTACCGGGAAATGTCTCCTAGTGCTTCCACTGAGCCATGGTAGCTTGCTACTGCTCCGGAACACTTAGGCTGGTCGGCATGTGTCCTTCTTCGTTCCTATGTCTGTCTCGGGGAAATGTCACGCGTTGAGTACCGGAGTCCTCTTAGCCCGCTATAGCCCGGTTTACCGGAGTCCTGCTAGCCCAGTGCTACAGCCCGGATTCACTCGCTGATGACAAGGGTGCCCGTTCAGCAATGCGGGCTACAAAGGAGGAGCTGCGCCAAGCCGGAGACATTGTGGCTGGCAAGCCCTTTCTGCTGCGCCGTTGTGCACTTAGAATCGGGGTCCTGACAGCTTTGGTATCAAAGCCTGCCTGCCTGTAGGATTATCAAGCCAAACTGGTCGAAGTTGAGTCTAGAAATTCTCTAGTTATGTAAGGGAATTGATTGTGGGAAGGAACATAAGGCTCTTTTCACTCCTTATACCTCATGGCCTTCTGATCTGAGTCATCCTATCTTTCCTGCGGGGTTAAGGAACCTGGCTTTCTCTTCTGTCTATCAGGATCACGTGTTACTACTCCGTAGTCCCATAGGATTGGTTGATCAGAGTTATATTCCAGTTTTCGAGTACTTCCGGTGTAGCCTGATTAGTACTATCTCAGAACCTTGAGTGATGATGTTGAGTATGTTACTACCCCATTTTAGCAGGATGTCTCGTTCTGAGCATTTTACTGCCGTTATGCTGCCAGAATTGCCCTAGGAGTTCGAGAGTTACTAATTTCCTTATCCTACATTCTACAGTCGATAGTTGATGCTGATCCGTCCTTGGTTTCGTTTCTCAGGATGTCATCAGTTAAACGAAGTTCTCTTGCTCGTAGCCAGAACCACGGAGATGGTAGGGATGAGGATCCTCCCGATCAGCCTTTGTCGGTGTCAAAACCGGCGGATCTCGGGTAGGGGGTCCCGAACTATGCGTCTAGGCGGATGGTAACAGGAGACAAGGGACACAATGTTTTTACCCAGGTTCGGGCCCTCTCGATGGAGGTAAAACCCTACTCCTGCTTGATTGATATTGATGATATGGGTAGTACAAGAGTGGATCTACCACGAGATCAATGAGGCTATACCCTAGAAGCTAGCCTATGGTATGATTGTTGTAATGGTTGTTCATCCTACGGACTAAAACCCTCCGGTTTATATAGACACCAGGGAGGGCTAGGGTTACATAGAGTCGGTTACAATGGCAGGAGATCTACATATCCGTATCGCCAAGCTTGCCTTCCATGCCAAGGAAAGTCCCATCCGGACACGGGACGAAGTCTTCAATCTTGTATCTTCATAGTCTTGGAGTCCGGCTGACGATGATAGTCCGGCTGTCCGGACACCCCCTAGTCCAGGACTCCCTCGGTAGCCCCTGAACCAGGCTTCAATGACGATGAGTCCGGCGCGCATATTGTTCGGCATTGCAAGGCGGGTTCCTCCTCCGAATAATTCATAGAAGATTGTGAACACCAGGATAGTGTCCGGCTCTGCAAAATAAATTCCACATTCCACCGTAGAGAGAATAATATGTACACAAGTTCGATCTGCTGACGTATTTTGTGGCATGATGTCACACCACTACCAAGCCTTTACTTTGAATCGTTTTTTGTTATACCACCTCAGCGCGTTTAGCGAAGCGGTTTCCTTGGCATGTTTTGTCGAAGCAGAGATCGTGTTCCCCTTATTCCGGGATTCTCATCAATACGGACGTGGGTAACCCAACCGCGCCCATCGCCACGCCTCCTCTATCGAAGGCGAGTTCCGAACGGTCACGGAGACGGCTCTTGGTATTCTCCCTCTTTATAATAGGACCAAGGCTCGTTTCTTTTCTTCAATCCTCCATCGAATCTTCTCCTTGCTCCAAGTTCCAACACCCAGAGCCCCAGATTCGAGCGCTTCGGACCTTCAACAATGTCCGGCTCCGACCTTCAGGGCCGGTGGATGCCCTCCTCCGTCACGGAGGAGGACGTGCTAAAGCTGCGAGAGGCCAAGTACCTGTCTTACGAGATCTTGCACAGGTTGCCCACCGAAGGGCAGGCCATCCCCACCCCCGAGCCCGGCGAGTACGTCGTCTTTGTATCCCACCTCCGTCGGGGTTTAGGCTTCCCGATGGATCCTTTTGTGAGAGGGCTCATGTTCTACTATGGGTTGGAATTCCACGACTTGGCTCCGGAGTCCATCCTCCACATTTCCGCATTTATTGTCGACTGCGAAGCCTTCCTCCGCGTCACCCCCCACTTCGGCCTGTGGTTGAAGAACTTCAATGTGGAGCCGAAGATGATCGGGGGGCGTCAAGCAGAGTGCGGCAGGGCGGCCTTAAGCAGGAGGGACGATGCCCCGTGGCCCGAGGGCTCCTTCCAGGAGGAGCTTGACTTGTGGCAGCGGGAGTGGTTCTATATCACCGCTCCGAAGGGCAACAGGCAGAAACCGCCGCCCTTATTCTGCTCGAGACCTCCACGATGGTTGATGTCGTGGGTCAACCAAGGGCTCAATTGGGGGTCGTCAAGGGACATGCCCCTACCGCAGGGCCGGATTCAAGACCTCCAAGCGAGGGAGATCGATCTGGTCGTGGTAATGCAGGTCTTGCTGATTAGGCGTCTCCTGCCCTGCAAACGCCGCCCTCTCCGGCTGTGGGAGTTTAATCCGGAGGGACCACGGATTCTTCAACCCTTCATGGGTATGACACCTGTGGATATGTACAAATTATTCTTCGGATCACGAGAGGTGTGTCCGGAATTGACCGAGGACGCCGGCCTAAGCTGCAATCGCCCGGATACACAAGTAAGTAGCTCCAAATCCGGTCATACCGTTTGTTTGCCTTTCTATGATTCTCCTTCCAACCCGTTGCCCTTTGACAGGAGTGGATAGCGCAAGCAAAGCTGATACGGTGTCCGGCCCCCCTCCCAGAGACCGCGCCGGAGCCCGTGCTGGTCAGAATGCTGGATGTTGCGCCTTCAGAAGAAGGCGAAGGGGAAAATAGGGGAGCTACCGCCTCACCCAAGGAGGCTCTTAAAGAAGGGGGGATCGAGAATCCCTCCCTCTAGGGGGAGAAGAGGACCGCCTCCGAAGAACCGGGAGCCAAAGCCCCTAAGTGGGGGAAGAAATCTTCACCAGAGGGTCCTGCGCCCAGGGAGGTCCCGGCCGCACAGTCTCCCCTAAAAAATCAGCCCTCCAGTGAGCCGTGAGTAGAAAAAAGGGAGTTCGGTGATAAGAGACATCCCTATTTGTGTTTCTAAGGATAACCGAAGTTTTTTACCTTGTAGTTCGGATCTTCGACCTTTTCAAATGAGCTCGTCTTCGGGGGATCTTCGTCCGGAGATGGTGGAAAGCGAGACGCCTCCGTCTGCTGCGCCGTCGGATAGGGCGGACGAGCCTGAAGTGTCATCACGGAGGGTATCCCCGAGCCCGGCAGAGCCGAAGAGTTCGGTGCCGAATAGAGTTCGGCCGGGTGAGCTGAAGGATCTACTTGAGAGGGCATCCATCTCAGAAGATCACCATGCATTGATGAGTATGGTGATTGGAAGGATTTCGTCCGCCGAAAGAGGATTGCATAATGCCGTTAGGAGTTTGCTGGCGGGGTTTGAGGTACGTAAAAATGACACACCTTTTGACAGTTTTACACAGAAAGTGCGCCCTGTATAGATAGTAGCCCCTGAGACTCGGTAGGTTGTCGAAAGTGACAGCGTGCCGAGGATCAAAATCGCAGGTTTCAATTTTTGCCGTTCCTATGCAGGTGGCGGATCGTCCGGGGGCCAGCCGGACTGATGGAGTTGCTGAAATAACGTGGCAACTCGATGTTGCGGATGCGGACATCGCGCTAGTCAACAGGCGACTTGACGAGTCGCAAGGTGAGTTTTTTCTCTGCAGTCACCTAGTAAGGGAGCCGAAGCCCACCTCTTATAATATTTGTGCTTGACGCAGATGGTGCTACTGCTGTGGAGAGCCTTCGGGCTGAACTTGCTCAAGCCAAGGAGCAAGCCATAAGGAGTAATGCGGCGGCCTCGAGAGCGGCCGAGGAGTTAGAAGCCGAAAGGGCTGCACACTGCCGAAGCAGGGAAGAAATGGCCGAAATGGCCGTGAAGTTAAAAGATGCTACTGACCGCAGTGAGGCTCTTGAAAAGGAGCGCCTAGCGGAGCAAGAAGACCTGGGTAAGGCCACCGCCGAAGCCAAGGATGCCCGTTCAGCAATGCGGGCTATAAAGGAGGAGCTGCACCAAGCCGGAGACATTGTGGCTGGCAAGCCCTTTCAGCAATGCGGGCTATAAAGTATGCTCAACTTGGCCAGCTGTGGGGTCCGGAGGATCCTTATATGGACTTAGCGGCAAGTGCGGCAGATGCTGTTGTGCACTTCCAGAGCCAGAAGGATCACAAGACGGAAGAGCTGTTTTGGTCTCAATTCCATAGTCTGGAGCGTTCACTTCCGCTGACCGACCGGTTGGCCGAGTGGGCTGAGCTGAATAGGTTGTCCGGGCTTGCCATGACGGATATCGTGACTCATGTCTGGCCGGATAGGCCCAAGCCAAAGAGCTATTTTGGCTTATTGCAGCAATTTCTTGGGGCGGTGCCGCATATCAAGGCGATGAAGCGGTCGTCCTGCATAGATGGTGCACGGATGGCACTCGCCCATGTGAAGACACATTGGACAGAGATGGATGCCACCGCTGTTGCGACCCAGGGTTCGGGCGATAGCCGGTTACCCGCCGAGCGCTATTTTGGGGAAGTTCTGCGTGGTGCTCATGTAATAGAGTCGCAGTCCTCAAAAAATGTCACGTTCAAGTGAACGTTTTATTTTGTAAAACAATGTTTATGATGTAGGCCCTTTTTTAAACTTGGGCGTTCAAGTATTGAAATATCTCCTATGCGGCCGTTTATGTATATGTGTGTATAACCTGAAAGATGGCAGTCATCGGCTTCAGCCCCCATGCACAAGGTGCGGGGGTGTTCGCAAAAATAGCGCATTTTCACAATTAATCCGACATCTCGATCTTGTGAAGGAGGTGGTAGCGTAGCAAACGAGGCAACCGGACTATAATGCTTTATCACTTTCACTTAGCCATGGGAGTTCGAGGGTGGGGCTACGATATAGCCCCTGGGGGCACCGCGCTATCCGAATTCGGGGCGCGTATGTGCCTGACCGGGAAACGGTCCTTCGTCAAAGTGGAGGAATTCTAAACATTCCTGTGGTCGATCGAGTGGTTGACCAGTCTCTCGCTGTATCATGACAGTCAGTTTTCGGCTTTCTCTACTGAGGTGCTCGCCCAGCCGAACTGGGGCACAATCGCAGTAGTTCTCCTGGTGCCGCATTAGCCGATGATACGGAACGTAAGGCAGCAAATCACAGGAGCTGGGCAAACCCAACATTTGACCAAAGACATGATTCGGAGCTGATGCATATAAGGCCTAACTCGAGACGCCGAACACTCCCTAAGGTGTTCGGTCTTTATAATAACAGGCAGAACAATGCCCTAAGCCCCTAGTGTCCGGGTACGGGCGAAGTCTTCTGACGCGGCCGATGCCAAAACGTCAGTCTCCTCTCTGGTTATCATGAGAAACCAGGGGATTATAGCAACAAGAGATAGTAAAAAAGGTTTACGCAGGGTCTTAATCTGAAAAGAATCCTTGCAACGGGTCCCTACTGCACGTCTGCGCCTGTGTCTCCATTGTGCCGTATCCTGGACGGGTGTGCACGTTGTTCATCTGTAAAAAGAGAGGAACTTAGTTTGAAAAGAAATCATGCGAAAATTAAATAAAGAATTGAAATATTAATAAATTGATAAAGCTGAGCTTATGTTAGCTCAGTATTGCTTATATGCACAGCCCCTTGTGAGGGGGTGTGCGGCTAGGGAGCCCCTAGCTTATTTATGCCGGACTCGTCTAACCGTGTCCAGGGTCTTTGAATGACCCTTTCAATGAAATGATGCCGCGTGGACCGGGCATTTTAAGTGGAAGAGACGCATAATGTGGTATTGCGTTAAAGCGGACAAAAGCTTCACGTCCCAATAGTGCTTGATAGCTACTTTTGAATGGGGCGACATGAAAGGTTAGCTTTTCGCGTTGGAACTTGTCAGGTGACCCGAACACAACTTCTAGTAATAAGGAGCCTGTGCACTTGGCGTAAGGGCCTGGCGTCACTCTTTTAAAGGAAGTGCGGCTATGTCGAATTTTAGTAAGGTCTATCCCCAACTTGCGGATTGTGTTCGGATATAGCACATTCAAATCGCTGTCGCCGTCCATCAGGACTTCTGTAAATTGCAGTCCGTTGATTATGGGATCCAACATCAAAGCAGTCCATCCTGCGTTTTGAATACTTCTGGAGTAATCCAGGTGGTCAAAAGTGATTGGTTTTGACATCCAACCTCGAGGTTCCGCTGGGGTGGACCATGCGACGCCTATCTTAGCGGCTGCCGTATTGTTTTTCCGTGCTATCACATGAAGTGAGTTTACTGCTTTGACTTCTTGTGAGAAAGTCTTTTGTTTTCCGGTGCTCTGCTGGTGGGGTTCTTCATCGTCCTCGCTTGGTGCGTCGAGCCCCTTGTGTTCGGCGTTGAGTCTGCTGGACTGTTTAAAAACCCAACAATCTCGGTGGGTGTGGTTTGCAGGCCTTCCGGAGGTACTGTGGATTTGACATATCCGATCCAAGATTTTGTTTAAGTTGGATAGCTCATCACTGTTGTCCTTAAGAGGCAGTGTTTTATTGTTTGGCCGCGAGCTTTTGAATCCGGCGTTGACCGCCGTGCTCTTTGGGCTTTTTTCTTTATTCCGGCGCTGATCGTTTCTGTGCCGTGATTTTCCATTTCCATCTCTGATCTCGGATGTACTCGGGTCGCTGGTGCTGCATCTTGCTAGCCAGCTGTCTTCCCCCGCGCAAATGCGGGTCATGAGGCTTGTTAGCGCGGCCATTGTCCTCGGCTTCTCTTGGCGAAGGTGTCTGGCGAGCCATTCATCTCGGACGTTGTGTTTAAAAGCTGCTAAGGCTTCAGTGTCCGGACAGTCGACTATTTGGTTCTTTTTGTAAGGAACCTATTCCAGAATTTGCGCGCTGACTCTCCGGGCTGTTGAGTTATATGACTTAGATCGTCTGCATCCGGAGGGCGGACATAAGTCCCTTGAAAATTTGCTCTAAACGTGTCCTCAAGCTCTTCCCAACTTCAAACAGTGTTTTCTGGGAGGCTTTTGAGCCAATGCCGAGCTGGCCCTTTGAGCTTGAGGGGTAGATATTTTATGGCATGGAGATCATCTCCTCTAGCCATGTGTATGTGTAGTATGTAATCCTCTATCCAGACTCCAGGGTCTGTTGTTCCGTCGTATGCCTCTATGTTTATGGGTTTGAACCTTGCTGGAAATTCATGATCCAGTACCTCATCGGTGAAACATAGTGGGTGTGCGGCGCCCCTGTATTTGGGTGTGCCGCTTTCTTCGAACACTTGGCGTGTTGTATTGCTTCCTGGGGCCCTCTTTTTTTGCCCGTAAATGGACCTGGCTGGGTCATCTGTTTTCCCAGGATCATGAGTTGGCTTGTGTGCGGCGCCGCTTGTCGCTTGTGGCCTGTCATCTGGCCGTCTATCCGGCCAGGCGGCTTCTTTGTTCTTTGACTGTGGGGGCTCTATGGCTTCCTCGTCAAATTCTGGCAGCAGCTTGCACTTCGGGTAGCTCTTTTTTGGTGGCCATTGCCATATTTGTCTGCGGTCTTGAGTACTTTGCTCCACCTCCTTCTGAGTATGTCTTCCGCTGTTTTGAGCTTCCGTTTTTCCTTTTTTAGACTTCTTGCAGTGGCGACGAGTTTTTTGTGAAGGTTCTTATGCTCCGGTGGTGTGTCCGGCGTGAGGTCGTCTAGATTGTTGGTTTCGCCGGGCATGGATTGATTATCCGATTCGTCCTGTTCAGACGGTTGCTTGGTTGCATGTTCGTCGTCCACTGGTTTGCCCTGCTCTATTGCTGGGTCATTAGGAGTGCTGTTCTTGTCGAGGCGGGACTTAGGGCGGCGTCTACGTCGCCGTTTTGGCTGTTTGTCGGTGGGATTATCCTTTGTCGCGCCCCGTTGTTCCTCGTTATCGCTTCTTTTTGGGGGTGAGGGAGTCCTGGACTAGGGGGTGTCCGGACAGCCGGACTATCATTATCCGCCGGACTCCAAGACTACGAAGATAGAAGATTGAAGACTCCGGCTCGTGTCCGGAAGGTATTTTCCTTGGCGTGGAAGGCAAGCTTGGCGATACGGATATGTAGATCTCCTACCATTGTAACCGACTCTGTGTAACCCTAGCCCTCTCCGGTGTCTATATAAACCGGAGGGCTTTAGTCCGTAGGACAACATACATTACAAACAATCATACCATAGGCTAGCTTCTAGGGCTTAGCCTCCTTGATCTCGTGGTAGATCTACTCTTGTACTACCCATATCATCAATATTAATCAAGCAGGACGTAGGGTTTTACCTCCATCGAGAGGGCCCGAACCTGGGTAAAAACATTGTGTCCCTTGTCTCCTATTACCATCCACCTAGACGCACAGTTCGGGACCACCTACCCGAGATCCGCCGGTTTTGACACCGACATTGGTGCTTTCATTGAGAGTTCCTCTGTGTCGTCACCGATAGGCTTGATGGCATCTTCAACCAACAACGCTGCCCTGGGCGAGACTTTCCTCCCCGGACAAATCTTCGTATTCGGCGGCTTCGCACTGCGGGCCAATTCTCTTGGCCATCTGGAGCAGATCGAAAGCTACGCCCCTGGCCGTCAGGTCAGATTCGGAAGCTTAAACTTCACGGCCGATGTCCGCGGAGACCTGATCTTCGACGGACTCGAGCCACAGCCAAGCGCGCCGCACTATGACGACGGGCATGATCTAGCTCTGCCACCGAACAGTGCTCTGGTGGCCGCACCCGGATCCGCTTTGGCCATTACCCCGGAGCCGATCGCCCACATCAAGGGACGGTGGATAGACGCCACCACGGGGGCTTCAACATACACGGCGATGGAGCCAAACACTGATCTTGTCCCCTGCGAAACCCGTGACTCCGAGGCGCCGGACTCCTCGCCGGACTCCGAACCTCCCGCGCCCCTACCAGTTGATCCGGATTGGGCGCCGGTTATGGAATTCACCACCGCGGACATTTTCCAACACTCGCCTTTCGGCGATATCCTGAATTCACTGAAGCGTCTCTCGCTATCAGGAGAATCCTGGTCGGACTATGGCCAGGACGGTTGGAGTTCGGACGATGAAGAAATTCAGAGCCCACCCACCACCCACTTTGTAGCCACTGTCGAGGATCTAACCGACATGCTAGACTACGACTCCAACGACATCGACGCCATGGACGACGATGCCGGAGACGAACAGGAACCAGCGCCTACAGGGCACTGGAAGACCACCTCGTCATACGACATATACATGGTGGACACCCCAAAAGATGGGGATGGCGAAGAAGCAGCGGAGGCAGATTCTCTAAAGAAGCAGCCCAAACGCCGACGTCAGCGGCGCCGCTCTAAGTTCCGCCACAGCAAGAATGGAGATTCCGGCACGGGAGACAATAACACTCCGGAGAATGCCGAAGACAATCCCCTCCAGCAAGTCTCAGTGCAGGAGGACGCAGAAGCAAGCCCTCACGATAGGGCGGCAGACGAAGGGGTTGAGGATGATAACTATATGCCTCCCTCCGAAGACGAAGCAAGCCTCAACGATGATGAATTCGTCGTACCTGAGGATCCCGTCGAACAAGAGCGCTTCAAGCGCAGGCTCATAGCCACAGCAAACAGTCTAAAGAAAAAGCAGCAACAGCTCCAAGCTGATCAAGATCTGCTGGCCGATCGATGGACCGAGGTCCTCGCGGCCGAAGAGTATAAACTCGAACGCCCATCCAAAAGTTACCCAAGACGCAAGCTGCTCCCCCGGTTAGAGGAGGAAGCATACATACCTTCATCACCAGCGCACGACATGGCTGACCGACCACCCCGTGGTCGTGACAGAGAGGCATCCAGGCCCCCAGCCAAGACCGTACCCCGGCATCGCTCCAAAAGTACGAAGCCAAGAGGGAACGCGCCGGACTTGCGAGACATATTGGAGGACAAGGCAAGACAATCCAGATCCATCTACGGATCACGTGGGCGCCCCACGACCCACGACGAATACCGTCGCGCCGGACATAACAACCCCGCCCGGGCCGAACACAGCAGACAGCGGTCTCTCGAGCTGCATCGCGATATCGCCCAATACAGGGGCGCCGCACACCCTCTATGCTTCACTGACGAAGTTATGGATCATCAGATCCCCGAAGGGTTTAAACCCGTAAACATCGAATCTTACGATGGCACAACAGACCCCACGGTTTGGATCGAAGACTATCTTCTCCACATTCACATGGCCCGCGGTGATGATCTCCATGCCATCAAGTACCTCCCACTCAAGCTTAAAGGACCAGCTCGGCATTGGCTAAACAGCTTGCCCGCATAGTCAATCGGGTGCTGGGAGGACCTGGAAGCCGCATTCCTCGACAACTTCCAGGGCACGTATGTGCGACCACCGGACGCCGATGACCTAAGCCACATCATTCAGCAGCCAGACGAATCGGCCGGACAATTCTGGACACGGTTCTTGACAAAGAAAAACCAAATCGTCGACTGTCCGGATGCAGAGGCCCTTGCAGCCTTCAAACATAACATCCGGGACGAATGGCTAGCCCGGCACCTGGGGCAGGAAAAGCCAAAATCCATGGCAGCCCTCACATCGTTAATGACCCACTTCTGCGCGGGAGAGGACAGCTGGCTAGCCCGTAGCAACAACCTCCGTAAAAATTCTGGCAGTCCGGATACAAAGGACAACAATGGCAGGTCACGTCGCAACAAAAACAAGCGCCGCATTAACGGCGATGATAAGGAGGATACGGCAGTCAATGCCGGATTTCGAGGCTCTAAACACGGTCAGCAGAAGAAGCCATTCAAAAGAACTACTCCGGATCCGTCCAATCTGGACCGAATACTCGACCGCTTATGCCAGATACATGGCACCTCTGAAAAGCCAGCTAACCACACCAATAGAGACTGCTGGGTGTTCAAGCACGCCGGCAAGTTAATTGCCGAAAACAATGACAAGGGGCTAAACAGCGACGACGAGGAAGAGACCCGACCGCCGAACAGTAGAGGACAGAAGGGTTTCCCCCCACAAGTGCGGACGGTGAATATGATATACGCGACCCACATACCCAAGAGGGAGAGGAAACGCGCACTCAGGGACGTCTATGGGATGGAGCTAGTCGCCCCAAAGTTCAATCCATGGTCCTCTTGTCCGATCACTTTCGATCGAAGAGACCATCCGACCAGCATACGCCACGGCGGATTCGCCGCATTGGTCTTAGACCCAATCGTCGATGGATTTCACCTCACAAGAGTCCTGATGGACGGCGGCAGTAGCCTGAACCTGCTTTATCAGGATACAGTGCGCAAAATGGGCATAGACCCATCCAGGATTAAACCTACAAAGACAACCTTTAAAGGTGTCATCCCAGGAGTGGAAGCCAACTGTACAGGCTCAGTCACACTGGAAGTGGTCTTCGGATCACCGGATAATTTCCGGAGCGAAGAGTTAATCTTCGACATAGTCCCGTTTCGGAGTGGCTATCATGCTCTGCTCGAACGAACCGCGTTTGCAAAATTCAACGCGGTGCCGCATTATGCATACCTAAAGCTCAAGATGCCAGGCCCTCGTGGAGTCATCACGGTCAATGGGAATACGGAACGCTCCCTCCGAATGGAGGAACATACAGCGGCTCTCACGGCAGAAGTACAGAGCAGCCTCTTAAGGCAATTCTCAAGTCCGGCGGTTAAAAAGCCGGACACAGCAAAGCGCGCCCGGAGCAATGCCAACTAAGATCACCTGGCGCGATCAGAGCATGCGTAGCAATGCGGCCCTGACCCTCGCCCGCGCATGATAACAAGAATAACACTCCGCGTACATCATTACGCTTTGGAGATACCATTGGCGCAGGGAAAGGGGCACGATCACAATGGGCCCAGAGTGCGGCTCGACCACACCAGGGGCTCGCAAGGGTGCCCCCCTTCTTTTCTTTTTTTACTTTACTACTTTGTGTACGCAGGACTCCGTTAAACAGAAGCCCTGTCCGGTGGCGAACCTGCCGAACTCATGACGCAATAGTCAGGGACTAAAGAAGGCCGCGACGAACTCTCAGGTGGTCTCAATTACGAACATTAAATTCGATTATATACACCAAGTCCACAGCTCATCCCTGGAGGGGGACATGTTTATTGAGTCAAAATCCCTTGCTTGCCGCACTATTTGTATCGGTCCGCTTTATTAGCAGACTTTCTTTCATATAAATGCAGCACCTTTTTTATTTGCAAATTGCATTACCTTTTATGTATATGTTTATTACATGACATCTTGCACCCGTATATTTTGGTACGGCCGAATACGCCAAGGGCTTCTGTTCCCCAATTTATGGTGTGATAAAGTCCGAACACTTTCACAAGTGTGGCACCCCGAACTTATAGCATTATATGAATCGGCTCCGAATCATGTCTTGGGTCAATAGTTGGGTTTGCCCGGCTGCCACGTTTTGGTGCCTTACGTTCCGTTCTGTCGGCTA
The DNA here is from genome assembly GCF_002162155.2 of Triticum dicoccoides. Classification (NCBI taxonomy): domain Eukaryota; kingdom Viridiplantae; phylum Streptophyta; class Magnoliopsida; order Poales; family Poaceae; genus Triticum; species Triticum dicoccoides. The sequence continues at coordinate 425,460,044 of NC_041393.1, read as the reverse complement.
AGGTGGCACTAGGAGAACCACTGCGATTGCGCCCCGGTTGAGCCGGGTTAACACCTCAGTGGAGAAAGCTAAAACTGACTGGCATGATAAGGCGAGAGACTGGTCGCTGTTCGAGAGGTTTTTTCGGGTCCTTCAAGACTCACGCCGCTTCGAGCGAAGTTCCGGATAATGTCCGATGAAGGCGTGGATAGCGCCCCGGATTCGGTCTTCCGAATACCAGGGGCTTCGCCGAAATTTAAAATTATAGAATTCTATGGCTAAGTGAGAGTGTTTAAGCATTATAAGTCCGGTTGCCTTGTTCGTTGTGTTGAGCGCCTCCCTCGATGGACCCAACAATGGGAACAAGAGTGCTCATGTTTATCCCGAACAACCCAGCACTTGTGGCTTGGGGGCTGAAGCCAACGACTTGCCATCTCTCAGATTTTATAAACGGCCGCACAGAAGGTAATATTTTAAATTAAACAAGCGTTGCTCATGGCGCATAGGAACGAAGTTTTCAGTGCACAGGGTAAATACACAGTGAGTTCACTCAAAGATTACATCTCGGGGGCACTCATCTGCAATATCGCAGGCTCCCTTCAGGACAACTTTATAATACCGCTCTGGCGTGCGATGCTCCTAACCTGGCGGCGGCGGATCCGTGAGAAGCTTCTCCACATCCAGTTTGCACCATTGCACCTTTATGCGGGCAAGGGCCCGACGAGCGCCTTCAATACAGGCGGAGCGCTTGATTACATCTAGCCTGGGGCATGCATCCACCAGCCGCCGCACGAGGCCAAAGCAGCTCCCAGGCATGGCCTGTCCAGGCCACAGCCGGACTATGAGACCCTTCATGGCCTACTCAGCTACCTTGTGGAGTTCGACCAGCTGCTTGAGCTGGTCGCCTGGGGGCACCGGATGGCCGGCCTCAGCGTACTGAGACCAGAAGACCATCTCCGTCGAGCTCCCCTCCTTGCCATGATAGTATGCGGCGGAATCAGATGCACTACGCGGCAGATCTGCAAATGCCCCTGGAGAGCTCCGAATTCGGGTAAGTATCCGGTAATTCACATTAACATGCTTGCTTTGCATGAAAAACTCCTTACCCGCAGCTATCTTCTTTATATCCTCGACCTCCTGAAGGGCCTTCTGGGCCCCGGCCTTGGCGGACTTGGCACTTTCGAGAGCCGAGGCAACCTTGGACTCTCGAGTCTTGGAGTCACGCTGCAAACTCTCATGCTTTTCCATGAGAGCTTGGAGCTCTTGCCGAACTTCCGCCACCCATGCCTCTTGCTTCTCTCGCTCAGCCCGTTTCGCGACCGCACTGCGTTCGGCCGCGGACACAACATCCTACAGGGCTGCCACCTCGTTAGTGGCCCCTGCAATACACATATTATCCCTGTTAATTTTATTTGCAACCAAAATCCTTTTCTGTAAGGTACTTATTCAAAGAGGTGTTATTCACCTTCTTTCTCCTCGAGCTGCTTCTTTGCATGGCCGAGCTCTTGCTCGGACCGCTCGAGATCCTTCTTCAGCACTTCGACCTCCGCCGTTAATGCGGCAGAGGTCAGCAGCGCAGCCTGCAAACCCATATTGACATATTTTAAGCATCCCTGCGTATATCTTGTAAGATCCTCAGTCCGGCTTTTCCTTCCGAACACCGAACTAAGCATCAGGGGCTACTGTCTATGCGGTATTACATTACACAATTTTAACTTATTACCTCAAAGCCTGTTAGAAGGCTGCTGCAGGCTTCGGTCAGCCCGCTTTTGGCGAGCTGAACCTTCTCAATCACCGCACTCATGACAGTGCGGTGTTCTTCCTCGATGGAAGCGCCTTTAAGCGCCTCCAACAGGTTATCTGGCGCCTCCGGATGGACGGAGGCTGCCGGCGTCGTGGTCCTGCCCTTCTTTCGAAGGGGCCGCTTGCGGACTCTGGAACCACTGCGGGTTCCGGTGTAGAGTTCGGCACGAAGTCCGGGAGGCTGCCTGACGGCGCCTCCGGAGCCTCCTCCTGATGGGTCCCTCTGTGGGATCACACCTCGGCGTCCTCGTCGGCGCGTGGGGTAGAGGCAGTCGGGATGGAATTTACATCCGACGAGGCCAACGACCCGCTCATCGAGTCGGGGAGATCGTCACCGGCCGGACTACGGGCAGAATGCGGCGTTAGAAGGACACTGCATGACATAAAATATACGGCATATAAATGATCCGAATACTTACGATCCTGCCGGACGCCTAGCCCTTGGAGGCCACTCATCCTCGCCAACGTCGATGTTGGCGAAACTGTCCGGGGGGATAGTTCTCCCCCTCTTGGACCCTTCGGCCTCCCCGGTTGGGGAAGCCTTCCTTTTCTTCTCTCCCTCCTCCGGGAGAGAATACTCCTCCTCCTCGTCTTCAGGGGAGGAGTCCTCGTCGTCGTCAGACGCCTGATTACGGGAACTCTTTCGAGTTCCCGTGGCCACCTTCTTGGCCTTCTTCTCCGGCACCACGTGCGGTTCCGGAACCAGCAGCCCTGTTATGCGGGCGTTCACTGGGTCTTCTGGCATGGGAGCCGGGCTGATAAGCAGCTTGGCTTTCTCCATCCATTCCTGTCGAAGGAAATGACAGAATGAAATCCCATTAAAAGCTAATTTAATTATCACAAGTGCCCCGTAATGGGGTTGAATCACTTACCGCGTCAGTTGGACACTGCGCGCTGAATCCGCGATCTCTCGTCTCGGATGCGGGGGCTTCGGCGCCCTTGAACAGCACCCTCCAAGCGCCTTCGTATGTTGTACCGAAGAGCCCGCTCAGCGCCTGGTGCTGTTCCGGATTGAACTCCCACAGATTGAATGCCCGTTCTTGGCATGGGAGAATCCGCCGGAGGAGCATGACATGGACCACGTCGACAAGCCGGAGCCTCTCGCTCACCATCTTCTTGATGCAGGCTCGGAGTCCCGTCACCTCCACCGGATTACCCCACTGCAAGCCCTTCTCTTTCCAGGAGGTGAGCTGCGTGGGGATTCCAGATCTAAACTCAGGGGCCGCCGCCCATGTGGGCTTGCGCGGCTCGGTGATGTAGAACCACCCCGATTGCCACCCCTTGACGGAGTCCACGAAGGTCCCTTCTAGCCAAGGGACGTTGGGCAATTTGCCCAACATGGCGCCTCCGCATTCCGCTTGCGTGCCCTTCACAACCTTCGGCTTGACGTTGAAGGTCTTGAGCCACAGGCCGAAGTGGGGCTGGATGCAGAGGAAGGCCTCACACACGACGATAAACGCCGAGATGTTGAGGATGAAGTTCGGCGCGAGATCGTGGAAATCCAGGCCGTAGTAAAACATGAGCCCCCGGACAAATGGATGGAGCGGAAAGCCCAGTCCGCGGAGGAAGTGGGGGAGGAAGACGACCCTCACATGAGGCCCAGGGGTGGGGATGAGCTGCCCCTCGTCGGGCAGCCGATGCGCGATATCGCTGGAAAGATATCCAGCGTTGCGCAGCTTGGTGATGTCCTCCTCCTTGACGGTGGAGGCTAACCATTTACCTCCTGCTCCGGACATATTCGGAGAAGGTCGAGGCGAGAAGCGCAAGCTTGGGCGTTGGAGCTTGAGTGCGCGGAGACGGATAAGCAAAGGAGGAAGAAGGCGTAGGTGAGAAGGTGAATCCTTATCCCGTATATGTAATGCGTCCCCCACCAGCCTGGTAAAACTCGCTTATCTCCCAAGCGCCACCATCAATGGCGCGGTTGGGTTACCCACGTCCATATTGATGAGAATCCCGGAATAAGGGGAACACGATCTCTGCTTCGACAAGACGTGCCAAGGAAACCACCTCGCTAAACGTGCTAAGGTGGAATAGTAAAAAAAACGATTCAAACAAGGGCTTGGTAGCGGTGTGATGTCACGCCGCATAATACGTCAGCAGATTGAGTTAGTGTATATGTTTTATTCTCTCTACGGTGGAATGTGGAAATTATTTTTGCAGAGCCGGACACTATCCTGGTGTTCATGATCTTCTCTGGATTATTCAAGGGAGGAACCTGCCTCGCAATGCCGAACATTATGCATGTCGGACTTATCATCATTGAAGACTGGTTCAGGGGCTACTGAGGGAGTCCTGGACTAGGGGGTGTCCGAACAGCCGGACTATCATTATCCGCCGGACTCCAAGACTACGAAGATAGAAGATTGAAGACTCCGGCTCGTGTCCGGAAGGTACTTTCCTTGGCGTGGAAGGCAAGCTTGGCGATACGGATATGTAGATCTCCTACCATTGTAACCGACTCTGTGTAACCCTAGCCCTCTTCGGTGTCTATATAAACCGGAGGGCTTTAGTCCATAGGACAACATACATTACAAACAATCATACCATAGGCTAGCTTCTAGGGTTTAGCCTCCTTGATCTCGGGGTAGATCTACTCTTGTACTACCCATATCATCAATATTAATCAAGCAGGACGTAGGGTTTTACCTCCATCGAGAGGGCCCGAACCTGGGTAAAAACATTGTGTCCCTTGTCTCCTGTTACCATCCGCCTAGACGCACAGTTCGGGACCCCCTACCCGAGATCCGCCGGTTTTGACACCGACAGGGGGGTCCACCATATATACGTCATGGGTTGGGGTGGCCTTCCAGTGTTCGGTGAGCGCTGGTTCTTGATCGTCTCCGGCATCGTTGTCCATACCGTCGATGTCATCGGAGTCGTAGTCTAGCATGTCGGTTAGATCATCGACAGTGGCTACAAAGTGGGTGGTGGGTGGGCTTTGAATTTCTTCGTCGTCCGCATCCCAACCATCCTGGCCATAGTCCGGCCAGGGCTCTCCGGATAGCGAGAGATGATTTAGCGAATTTAGGATGTCGCCAAAGGGTGAGTGCTGAAAGATGTCCGCTGCAGTGAACTCCATGATCGGCGCCCAATCAGATTCGATTGGCAGGGGCGCAAGAGGTTCGGAGCCCGGCAGGGAGTCCGGCACCTCAGAGTCATGAGCTTTATAAGGGACGAGGTCAGCGTTCGGCTCCATCGCCGTGGAGGTGGCAGCTCCCGAGGCGGTGTCCAACCACCCGTCCTCGATCTGCGCACTCGGCTCCGGACTACGGGTCGGAGCGGATTCGTGTGCGGCCTCCAAGGCACTGTCCGGCGGCAGAGTTAGATCATGCCGTGCGGCACGCTCGGCTGCAGCTCGGATCCATCGAAGATCAAGTCTCCGCAGATATCCACCGTGAAGTTTAGGCTTCCAAATCTGACCTGATGGCCAGGGGCGTAGCTTTCGATCTGCTCCAGATGGCCAAGTGAACTGGCCTGCAGTGCGAAGCCGCCGAACACGAAGATCTGTCCGGGGAGAAAAGTCTTACCCTGGACGGTGTTGTTGTTGATTGAAGAAGCCATCAAGCCGATCGGTGATGACACAGAGGAACTCTCAATGAAAGCACCAATGTCGGTGTCAAAACCGGCGGATCTCGGGTAGGGGGTCCCGAACTGTGCGTCTAGGCGGATGGTAACAGGAGACAAGGGACACGATGTTTTTACCCAGGTTCGGGCCCTCTCGATGGAGGTAAAACCCTACTCCCGCTTGATTGATATTGATGATATGGGTAGTAAAAGAGTGGATCTACCACGAGATCAATGAGGCTCAACCCTAGAAGCTAGCCTATGGTATGATTGTTGTAATGGTTGTTTGTCCTACGGACTAAAACCCTCCGGTTTATATAGACACCGGGGAGGGCTAGGGTTACACAGAGTTGGTTACAATGGCAGGAGATCTACATATTCGTATCGCCAAGCTTGCCTTCCACGCCAAGGAAAGTCCCATCCGGACACAGGACGAAGTCTTCAATCTTGTATCTTCATAGTCTTGGAGTCCGGCTGAGGATGATAGTCCGGCTGTCCGGACACCCCCTAGTCCAGGACTCCCTCAGCCTTCATTGGCAGAGTTCATGTTAGAGATGGAGAGGAACAAGCGTGAGTCTAACCGCTTGTTGGCACGCATCGAGGAGAACACCACACATCAGTTCAAAGGGTCTGTAACCATTCATGACTTCATTCGCTTCACCCACCCACCTTTCATCATTCTATTGAGCCACTCGATGCAGATGACTGGCTCCGTAGCATCACTCATAAGCTGCATTCCACGAACGTAGCTGAAGATGACAAGGTCACCTATGCTACATACCACCTGGAAGGTCCTGCTAGTCTTTGGTGGCAGAACTATGAGGCTATGCTTCCAGCTGGCCAGATTCCTACCTGGAGGGATTTCACTGAGGTTTTTCGCGAGAATCACATTCCCCAGGCCCTTATCGATCGCAAGAGAGAAGAGTTCTGTAGTTTCACCCAGAGTAAGATGGCTGTTGATGCTTACAGTAGAGAGTTTCAGAACCTCGCCCGTTATGCCACATAAGAGGTGTCGACGGACGCCAAGAAGCAGGCTAGGTTCCGGAAGGGTCTCAACCCCAAGTTGCGTCATGTTCTCCACCTGCATCATTGTGATACATTCCAAGCTCTTGTGAACAAGGCCATTAATGCAGATACAGCTCAGCTTACTTACGAGGAGTCTCGTAAGCACACCCGTGATTTGCGTCATGTTCTCAGAAGCGCTGGATTTGGGTTACAAACTCCGCTCTTCCTCCCAGATATTCGCCGAGGCCATCTCATGTGGTGCCTCACCCAGCTCAGTTGTATGTTCCACCCAGGCCTACTGGTAGACCGCTTGTCAGTGCGGGTCCACGTCCAACTTCAGGGACTTCCTTCACATGCGGGAAGCCAGGACACTATGCACGTGACTGCTCTTAGGCTAGTTATGCTCCACCCCCGCCTGAGAAGTCTGTTGGCCGTGGTAAGCCATCATGCAAGACGATCAGTGCCAAGTCAGCCCCCACTGAACATGGACGTGTGCATCACGTCTCAGCTAAAGACGCTCATGATGATCCGAATGGCGTTCTTGGTACACTCCTTGTCAATTGTCATCCAGCATCGGTTCTGTTCGATACTGGAGCATCTCATTCTTTCATTTCTGAAGGTTATGCTCGTTTGCACGACATGTCATTTTGTGATATGCCAACTCCGCTTGAAATTCCAACCCCAGGGTCTAGGTGGCAAACCACCAGAATCAGCTATGGTAATGAAATCCTTGTTGATAGACTTGTATTTCTTGCATCACTTGTAGACCTCAAGTCCTCAGATATTAACATCATCTTGGGTATGGACTGGATGACAGCTCATCATGCCAAGATTGATTGTTACACCAGATCTATTCAGCTTACACACCCATCTGGCAAGATAGTCACTGTCTCCACCAGAGTTGCAAAGCGTCAGCTCTATTCTCTTAATGCCAGCCCTCTCCCTGACCTTGAAGATATCCCGGTAGTCCGTGACTTTCCGAATGTCTTTCAAGAGGAACTGCCAGGTGTTCCACCTGACAGAGATGTAGAGTTCGCCATAGATCTTATCCCAGGAACCGCTCCAATTTCTAGGAGACCTTACAAGATGGCACCCTTAGAACTAGCCGAGCTTAAGAAACAACTTGATGAGTCCTTGCAAAAGGGTTTCATCCGTCCTAGTTCTTCTCCTTGGGCTTGCCCCGTCCTCTTCGTCAAGAAGAAGGATGGTACGGACTGGATGGTTGTAGATTATCGTCCCGTTAATCTGGTCATGATAAAGAACAAATATCCGCTTCCCAGGATCAATGACCTGTATGATCAGCTCGCTGGATCCTCAGTCTTCTCCAAGATGGATTTGAGGTTAGGCTACCACCAAATCAAGATTAGAAACGGGGACATCCCCAAGACAGCCTTTGTCACTCGTTATGGCTAGTACGAGTACACCGTCATGTCCTTCGACCTAACCAACGCCCCAGCCAGTTTCTCTTGCTTGATGAACTTGATCTTCATGGAGTACTTAGATAAGTTCGTCGTGGTTTACCTTGATGATATTCTTATTTACTCGAAGAACGAGGAAGAGCGTGTCGAACATCTTAGACTTGTGTTAGAAAAACTAAGAGAGCACCGCCTTTATGCCAATTTCTCCAAGTGTGAATTTTGGTTGCCAGAAGTGACCTACCTAGGCCACGTAATCTCTGGTAAGGGCATTGCTGTCAATCCCGAGAGTGTTCAGGCCGTTCTTGATTGGACTCCACCTGAAACCGTTAAACAAGGTAGGAGTTTCCTTGGTCTAGCCAGCTATTGTCGTCGCTTTGTTGAAAACTTCTCCAGAGTAGCCAAACCTCTCACGGAACTTCTCAAGAAAGATAAAAAGTTTGAGTGGTCCCCACAGTGTGAGTACAGTTTTCAGGAACTGAAAAGACGCCTGACTTCTGCTCCCATACTTGTGCCACCAGATTTCACTAAGGACTTTGTTATCTATTGTGACGCCTCATGACAGGGACTAGGTTGCATTCTTATACAGGATCGTCATGTGATTGCCTATGCATCTCGACAGTTGCATCCACATGAGGAGAATTATCCTACACATGATCTAGAGCTTGCAGCCGTAGTATATGGACTCAAGACCTGGCGACATTACCTTCTTGGTAAACGTTGCGAGATCTACACCGATCACCAGAGTCTCAAGTATATGTTCACCCAACCAGATTTGAACCTTAGGCAAAGACGTTGGTTGGAGTTGATCTCAGATTACGACTTAGGGATTACCTACACCCCAGGCAAACACTACTAGGGAAAAGCCTATACACAGAATCTTAGCAGCAGCGAGGGTTAAAAACCCTCGCTACTGCTACTTACTAGCAGCGCAGGTTTTTAAACCTCGCTACTACTAAGTTGATAGCAGCAGCGCGGGTTTGTAACCCTTGCTACTACTAAGCGGTCTCTACCGTGCCCCCCGGGATATGCCATAGTAGTAGCGCGGGTTTTTAACCCTCGCTACTACTAAGTTGATAGCAGTAGCGCGGGTTTTTAACCCTCGCTACTACTAAGTGGCCCCTGGACCATGCCATAGTAGTAGCGATGGTTATAAACCCGCGCTACTGCTATCAACTTAGTAGTAGCGAGGGTTAAAAACCCGCACTACTGCTAATCGTCTGCCATAGTAGTAGCGCGGGTTATGGCCTATTTGTCAAAGTCTCCCCCCCCTGTGGACCGCCTTTTCAGTTAAAAAAATAAAAAAAGAAAATGATAAAAATGTCAAAAAATGAAAGAAAATAAGTTTCCCATGTGATATGTGGTCTAGTTGTCGGGAAAATTTACAAATATGAATTTCGACTTTATTTGCAAAATCTCTTTGGAAATTTGTAAAATGGCCATAACTTTTGCATATGAACTAGGATGAAAAAGTTTTTTATATGAAAAATCATCTACTCGGAAAGTTACATCCGAATTTAACTAGGGCAACCCCGTTAAACATTTTTAAAATCCTCAAAAACCTAACAGAAAAAAAAGTTACGGGGCTTTTAAGATTTGGAGGCAAAAAAATTCATCAAATTTCAGTTTTTTTAAATTTTTGTTAAATCTGGTCAAACTATGGTCAAACTAATTATTCAAGAATATTACTGTTACTAAATAATTATTTTAGTTTTTTTAATTTTGGTCAAATCTGGTCAAACTTTGGTCAAATCTGGTCAAACTATGGTCAAACTAATTATTCAAGAAATATTAGTGTTACTACTTTTTTAGAACAATAGTTTCAAACTCAAACAGTGAAATGTGTCACTACATGCTCAAGCTAAATTCCTAAGGTTAATAGGATTGACATCTTACTATTGTCAGCAAAACAACAAGTGCAGACTTGGAAACGAGGGAGAATAGAACCCGGAAGTTAAGCGTGCTCAGGCTGGAGTAGTGAGAGGATGGGTGACCGACCGGGAAGTTAGATGATTTGGAATGATGAGGGGTGATTAGAGATTAAATTTAGCAGCGATGATGGGTGATTAGAGATTTGAGGTTAAAATAATTCAGAAATTTGAAAATTAGGGGAAAAAATCAAAAAAAAATTCAAAAAATTCACAAAAAAAATTCAGAGATTACATATTAGTAGTAGCGCGGGTTTTTACCCACGCTACTGCTATACGTTAGCTGTAGCGCGGGTGGCACCCGCGCTACTGCTATAAGTTAGCTGTAGCGCCTTATTAGTAGCGCGGGTACCCGCGCTACTAATAGGCCCAAAACCCGCGCTGCTGCTAGGCTTTTCCCTAGTAGTGAAAGCTAATGTCATAGCTCATGCGCTAAGCCATAAATCCTATTGCTACAATCTCATGTTGCAGCAGGGCCAACCACTTCTCCATGAGGAACTCTGTAAGCTTAACCTTCACATTGCTCCTCACAGATTCCTTTCTACCTTGGTGGCGAAACCTGACCTTGAGGATCGGATTATCGCTGCTCAAAAGCAGGACACAGGAATTTCCCGGATCAAGAGAAACATTAAGAAGGGAGTTGGTGGATGTTTCTTTATGGATGATCGAGGTGTTGTTTTCTTTGAAAACCGCTTGGTGGTTTCGAAGAATCAACATCTGTGACAACTGATCCTTAAGGAGGCGCATGAATCTCCTCTCACGATTCATCCCGGTAGTACAAAGATGTATCAGGACCTACGCCAGAGGTTCTGGTGGACTAGGATGAAGAGAGAAATTGCTCAGTTTATTGCTAACTGTGACATTTGTTGTCGCGTTAAGGCAGAGCATCAAAGACCTGCTGGCACCCTTCAGCCTTTAGCCATTCCTGAATGGAAATGGGATAAAGTTGGTACGGATTTCATTACCGGCTTTCGCAGGACCAAGAAAGGGAATAATGCTATCTTCGTAGTCGTTGGTCGTCTCTCCAAAGTGGCTCACTTCCTACCTATTTGAGAGAATATTACCGCTAGTCAGCTCACTGACTTATATATTTCCCAAATGGTGTCACTTCATGGTGTTCCACTAGAGATCAATTCAGACCGTGGCAGTCTTTTCACTTCTCATTTCTGGGAGAGTTTCTAGACTGCCATGGGAACCCATCTTTCCTTCAGTACCGCTTTCCACCCTCAGTCGAGTGGTCAAGTGGAAAGGGTCAATAAAATTCTTGAAGACATGCTTAGAGCTTGCGTTATCTCATTCGGTATGGATTGGGAGAAATGTCTTCCTTTCGCTGAGTTTGCTTATAACAATAGCTATCAATCCAGTCTCAAGAAAGCTCCTTTTGAGATTCTCTATGGAAGAAGATGTCGAACACCTTTGAACTGGTCAGAAACCAGTGAAAGACAGTTCTTTGGACCGGACATGATCCAGGAGGCAGAAGAGCAAGTTCGCATCATTCACGAGAATTTGAAAACAGCCCAGTCTCGTCAAAAGAGCCAGTATGATCATCATCATAAGGATATGACTTATGAAATTGGCGACAAAGCTTACCTTCGGGTTACTCCTTTGAAGGGTACCCATCGATTCGGTATCAAGGTCAAGTTGGCTCCTCGTTACATTGGTCCTTTTCGCATTCTCGCTAAACAAGGAGAGGTTGCCTACCAGTTGGAACTACCCCCACATCTTTCTCGAGTCCATGATGTCTTCCACGTCTCTCAGCTCAGGCGTTGCTTCTCGGATCCTATCCGCGGAGTGGACCACGAAACGCTTGATCTCCAAGATAACCTCACATATCGAGAGTATCCAGTTCGCATTCTTGATCAAGCAGAGCGTGTCAGTCGACGTCATAACATCAAGTTTCTTAAGGTTCAGTGGTCTCATTATTCTGAGAGAGAAGCTACTTGGGAGCGAGAAGATCGTCTTCGACTGGAGTACCCCACCTTCTTTCCGTCGACCCATGAATCTCGAGACGAGATTCTTTCAAGTGGGGGCGAGTTGTCACATCCCTAGTTCTGGTATGACCTAGAGTAGCTAGTCATGTGTGCATCATGTTTAAATTCCATTTAAATTTGAAATGGGGATTTGTGAAACCCTCAGAATCATTTCTGGAAATGACCCAGATAAAAATTGCTCCAAAAGGATCCAAGAAAATGTTCATGTTGCTCTCTGAAAATATTGGGCAGATATAAAAATCAAACCAATATTTTTAGGAACTCATAAGTATTTATTTTGGGCATTTGGAATTAATGCATAATTATTTGCATTGGATATATATATGTTATATATATAATATATGTCCAAAAATTGTGCCACTCGTTGGGGAGCTCTGGAATAATACCACTAGTTCCTACAAAAATTGGCATAAGAAAATAAAATGATTTAGTGTTTTTATTAAATCAAAACAAATGTCAGAAAATAGAAAAGAGAAACAAAAACAGAAAAAGCTTACCTGGCGCTTACCTACAACTGCCTGGCGCATCTGGCCGGCCCGTTCCTGTTTTGGCCCAGCCCACCATGGACATAGCCGTCTTCCTCCTCTTGCCAGTAGGCAGAGGGGAAGCGGTGCCCGACGCCATGCGCGCCGGCACGCAGCTGCCTGCCTGGCGTCCTCCTCGTGGCCCCGCGCGTCCCGGCAAGGCACTTCATAAAACCTGCCGCGACGCCCCGCGCGTCCCGGCAAGGCCCGGCGGACGACAAGCTCGCTGGTGCGTCAAGACGATGGCCGCGGCAAGGCCACCACTCTGCACTCCAGCTCACCCGACGACGTGTCGCCGCAGGACCGCTCCTGGAGCACATGGCGGGCGGCTGGGCAGCCTAGCGGTGCGAGGTGGCAAGCGAAGCTGACAAGGAGGCCATCGTGGCGATCGGTGGTGCCCCTATCGGTCGCTTCCTTGCACTGTTGGGGCGACCGGACGGGCATTAAATGCTCTTGTCCCCTGCCGTCAGAGTTAGGTAGGGGACACTGTACACAACAGTGTACCAACCCACGTTTTTACCTTTCTACCCCACTTTCTACGCTGCCACCTGTCGGTGACCCCCTTTGGACTATAAAAGGGAGGCCCATGCACACGTAGAAGAGGTTCCGTAGTTTTGAGACAACAGCATACCCACGCTTTCGAGCAAAGAACAAATACAAGCGAAAAGCAGCAGTAGGAGTTTTATCTCTCGGGAGAGCTCCGAAGCTGGGTAAAAATCCCATTTCCCCCGCGTGTTTGACCTCGATCTGCTCTTCGTGCGCCCCTCGCCCCCCTGCCGGACCAGAAGGGGCCCCCTGCCCCATAGGTGCTCGTTCCCCACGACATCTTTGGCACGCCAGGTAGGGGGCGTCGAGATCGTGCGAACCTGATCCGGTCTCCGCGCGCGCTACATCAACATCTTCATCGACATGCCACCGAAGAAGAAGCCTTCGGAGGTGGCCGCTCCGTCTTCGTCGATTCTACCGCCGCCGTAGAAGCAAGCGGGCGGTGGAGGAGACGCCGGCGGAGGAGCGGGCGCCGACGGTGGGACTCACGTCGTCACCAGGTCCAAAGACAAGGACCCGCAAGCGTTGGCGACCGTACGTACGCCACGCCCTTCCCAGGAGGTGCAGGGTCGACAACGCCCTGGTGCTCCTAGCACCATGCTCGCGTTGGAGCAAGGCCAAGCTGGTGGGTCGCGGGACGTTCAAGACCATCGTGCACGCCAGCACGCTGGCGCGAGTGAAGTGTGGTCACCCGGACGGGGTGTTGCTCCTTCCAATCCAGTTGGGAGTCCGAGCACATCCCGTTCCTCGCGCCGCTCGTCGCCACCGCCACCCAAGACTCCAGAGGAAGCGCTGGCCCGAGCCCAGCTGCTTCTAGACTACCCTCCGGTGCCACACAAGATTGACGACTGGAGGATGGCCATTTATAGCCTCATCAGCTTCGCCAACGGCGACAAGCCCCGGCAAACGAGCGCATCGAAGCCCCGGCAAGACGCCTAGGCGCGAGCCGACGCCAACAAAGCCGCTGGGGGTGCCACCACCGTGCACTCCCTGCCCCGAAGGCCGAGATCGCCTACTCGTCGGGCCAACCTCGACGCAGACTCCACTGCCTCGTCGGACCCGCGAACTCACCGCGATCAACGCCAAGTTATCCAAGAACGACAACACGAAGACGCTCGCACTCGTATCGAGCGTCGGAGAGAAGCGCTACGTCAGTCCGACCGGCCCGCTGGGCCCACTGTCGATATGCACGCGCCGGGGGAACCAGGCGACTTGCCGTACGCGGTGGGTTATCCTGCGTTCACTCATGAGCTGCAGCAAGTCCAGTGGCCCAGCACCAAGAACTTCAAGCCAGACGTGCCCGAGAAGTATGATGGCAGGATACATCCGTCGGAGTTCCTCAGCGTCTACACCATCGCGGTGCAGGCTGCCAGGGGGCGCGACGAGAAGATCCTTGCCAACTACTTCCCGTTGGTACTCAAGCCCAACGTCAGATCTTGGCTCATGCACTTGCCGGACAGCTCCATTTCTTCGTGGGCGGACCTGTGCCATCAGTTTGTCGGCGCCTTCACAGACCGCTCGAGCCATGATCTGGCCGCTGCCGCGAGCTTCGCACCAGCAAGCTCCGCCACCCCCGCGGCCTCCCACCTGCTCCCCTAGATGCGGGCGAGCGTGAGCTCTCCACTGGTGCCCTCAGCGCGTCGAACTGCTGCCGGAACAGACCGGCGAACATCCGCCGCGGTTTAAGGTCGCCGCCGGCCAAACTCCGGCGGGCTGACGTGGTCGCTTAGTTAAGCACTAATCACCACTAATCCCTCTCTAACAGGCACAGACAGGCAGGCCACGCAGCGGGTCAAATCCCAGTCAACACGTGATTAACTCCCAGTTAACAGTAAGCCAATGACATGTGGGTCCCAGTCGTCAGATTTGACCTGGTCAGCAACGTTAACCTGCTAACGCAGGCATGACATCATGCTGACGCAATTATTTATTTTCTGGATTTAATTTAATCAAGAAATTCCAGATAATTAGCAAAACTTCAAAAAATCATAGAAATTCAACCGTAGCTCAGATTGAGATAATTTATATATGAAAAATTATCAGAAAAATGCAATCTTTCCATCTGTACTAGTTTCATGCATGAAAAACCAACTTATACATGCTATATAGGTGAAAACATATAAATGGCATATATAAGAGCTTAATTTGGAGTTGCATTTGAACTCTTGGTTCAAATGAACTTCAACCAAATGATTGCTAGATGCATTAGCACAAACAACATCACATCTACATGCCATGATCATGCATCATATTGTTGCATATGTTGTGTATTGATTGTCGACACCGTTCCTTCTTGATAGGTCCTGCTCCGGAGAGTGTTCCAGAGTACCTGTCTGAGGAGCAGTGCCTTCCTTGTTGATCTACCAGGCAAGCAAACCCCCTTGTTCATTTCAATACAATCCTACTCTCTCGCTCCTGCTCTCAGTTATTACATTAGGACAACAACGATTCATCTACTACTTTGTGCTGCGGTAGTTGAACCCATTCCTCTGCATGACCTGTCATTGCCACAGTAAATAGTTGAAACCCACTAGCATGTGTAGGAGTTGATTGAAACCATTGATGTGTTCCTACCATGCTATGCCTGCTATTGCTTAGAGTTGTGTCAGGTCTGATTCATTGGGAATGAATTGGAGTGTTACGATATGTTCTGATGCTGAGAGTGAAGTGTGTGAACACGATTTGGTAAAGGTAGTAGTGAGAGGCCATGTAGGAGTACGAGGTGGGTTGTCTCACTCGAACCGTCCTTAAGCACGGAGTTCTATGTATGTTGTCCAATGACTCGATACTACCACACATTGGGCTCCGGGTGCTCCAAGCCCTCTCGACTTATTAACCAACTTCGTATCTGTCCAGGAGTCGCAACTAGTTTCTGGTGTTTGTAGGTAGTGCTATTTTTCTATCATGTGGCACCCGGCAGGGTGGGCTTGGACAGACTAGGCACACGTGGCCTGGTGTACCGAGTGGCACCCGGATGGTGGGCTCGGGAACCCTGCACACATCGTTTGGGGCCGTGAGCGACACCCCGGCCGGATCTCCTTACGGATGGAACCCGAATAGGCGATAAACCTGGGCTAGAGTCTTGTGTGGTTAGTCAGGTCGTGGCCGACACCCTCGCCAGGCTTCCGCTTGAAGGTTGCCGAGATACATGACGTGTACATGGCGGTAAGTGGCGAGAGCGTGTGTGAAGAAGTACACCCCTGCAGGGTTAACATGATCTATTCGAATAGCCTGGTCCGTGGTTATGGACTTCTTGGATGCTTACATGGTACATAGACAACTTGAAGTGGATACTCTAAAATGCTCAAGACAAGTGTGAGTGCTATGGATGGACTTCTCGTAGGGAGACGGGAATGAATCCATAGTAGCGTATTGTGTGGTGATTAGTGGACTCGTGTGTGCCATATCAACTCAAAGAAGTTCTGGTAGTCTTAGAATAGGATAGCCATAGAGTCAAAGCTGGCTTGCTGCAACTAAACCCCACATTACCTTCTTGATACAAATGCATGTATCATAGGATCTTATGTAAGTCTTGCTGAGTACCTTTGTACGCATGTTGCTTTATTTATGTTTTTGTAGCGGAGACTTCGGTCTTACTAGTGTTCTCATGGGCTTCAACGAGTAGCTTGTACCTCAGCTACGATCTTGATTAGATGTTGTAGATAGTCAGGCTCTTCAGCCTTTTTCATTTGTAGATGTCTGTACTCAGACATGTAATTCTTCCGCTTGTTGCTTGTCTGCTCTGAATGTTGGGTCATGTGACCCCTGTTTGTAATAAATGCTATGATGGCTCTTCTGAGCCTTTAACTATATGAGTAGTTGAGTTATGCTATGGGTTAACATCATCTACTCGAATAGACGTTTCCGCGGTAAAGGACTTCTGGGTTGCCTATAACAGTTCATAGACAAGTGAAAGTGGATACTCTAAAATATGCAAGATAAGCGGATCCATGGTGGTGTATTGATATGGTGAATATGTGGACTCGTGTGCGCCACCTCAAAAGAGTTTCTTGCAGTCGTAGTTCAGGATAGCCACCGAGTCAAAGCTGGCTTGCCGCTGTTAAACTCCACCACCCCCTTTGTTGATAATGATGCATATGTAGT
This sequence comes from Triticum dicoccoides, assembly GCF_002162155.2. NCBI lineage: Eukaryota > Viridiplantae > Streptophyta > Magnoliopsida > Poales > Poaceae > Triticum > Triticum dicoccoides. The sequence continues at coordinate 425,443,185 of NC_041393.1, read as the reverse complement.
TAGTTCTGATGTAAGTCTTGCTGGGTACATTTGTACTCACGTTTGCCTATTTTATGTTTTTGCAGAGAGACTTCGGTCTCGTTAGTAGTTCCGCGTGGACTTCAACGTTTAGCTTGTTTCCTCAGTTATGATCTTGTGCCCTCGGCAGGATCTGGTAGATAGTCAGGCTTCTCAGCCTTTTCCATTTGTAGTTGTCTGTACTCAGACATGTTAAGCTTCCGCATGTGCTTTGACTTGTATGCTCTGAATGTTGGGTCATGAGACCCATGTTTGTAATATCTCGCTCCTCGGAGCCTATTGAATAAAATACTTGAGTTGTAGAGTCATGTCGTGATGCCAAGTTGTATATGCACATATCGAGCATATTGTGTGTATTTTATTGAAATGCTTGGTATGTGTGGGATCTGACTATCAAGTTGTTTATCCTTAGTAGCCTCTCTTACCGGGAAATGTTTCTTAGTGCTTCCAATGAGCCATGGTAGCTTGCAACTGCTCCGGAACACTTAGGCTGGCCGGCATGTGTCCTTCTTCGTTCCTGTGTCTGTCCCTTCGGGGAAATGTCATGCGATGAATACCAGAGTCCTATTAGCCTGCTACAGCCCGGTTCACCAGAGTCCTGCTAGCCCAGTGCTACAGCCTGGATTCACTCGCTGATGACCGACACGTTCGATGCTGGGTCATGGATGCCTGTCCCTGTAAGTTTGTGCCACTTTGGGTTTATGACTGGCCATGTCAGCCCGGGCTCCTTATAATATGGATGCTAGCAACACCATCATATACGTGTGCCAAAAGGCGCAAACGGTCACGGGCAAAGGTAAGGTGACACCCGTGGGGATACCGTGCGTGAGGCCGCAAAGTGGTATGAGGTGTTACATGCTAGATCAATGTATCATTGAGTCGGGGTCCTGACAGCTTTAGTAAATGGTGGGTTGTCTAACTGAAGCCGTCCTCAGGAGCTGAGTTCTGTGTTTGTGATCCATGAAACAGATACTACCACGCATTGGGCCCGAAACCAATGGACCCTATCGGCTTCTTAATCACCCTTGTTCTATGTCCAGGAGTTGCAACTAGTTTCTGGTGTTTGTAGGATATGTGTTGGAGGCCGTGCGTAGCGCTGACCCTAGGGGTGGGCTATGATGCGGTAGATACACCGTGGCCCGGTGTACCGAGCACCCGTTTGGTGTCTCGGGAACCCTGCACACATCGTTTGGAGCTGTGAGCGAAACTCCGGCCGGATCTCCTCGTGGATGGAACCCGAATAGGTGATAAACCTGGACTATAGACTTGAGTGTTTAGGTAGGTCGTGGCCGACACCCTCGCTGGGCTTCCGCTTGAAGGTTGCCGAGTACATGTCGTGTAAACGGCGGTAAGTGGTGAGAGCGTGTGTGAAGAAGTACACCCCTGCAGGGTTGACATCATCTATTCGAATAGCCGTGTCCGCGGAAAAGGACTTCTGGGTTGCCTATACAGTTCATAGACAAGTGAAAGTGGATACCCTAAAATGCCCAAGATAAGCGTGAGTGCTATGGATGGCGTTCTCGTAGGGAGACGGGAGCGGATCCACAGTGGTGTATTGATATGGTGAATATGTGGACTCGTGTGCGCCACCTCAAAAGAGTTACTTGCAGTCGTAGTTTAGGATAGCCACCGAGTCAAAGCTGGCTTGCTGCAGTTAAACCCCACCATCCCCTTTGTTGATAATGTTGCATATGTAGTTAGTTCTGATGTAAGTCTTGCTGGGTACATTTGTACTCACGTTTGCCTATTTATGTTTGAGCAGAGAGACTTCCGTCTCACTAGTAGTTCCGCATGGACTTTGACGTTTAGCTTGTTACCTCAGCTACGATCTTGTGCCCTCAGCAGGATCTGGTAGATATTCAGGCTTCTCAGCCTTTTTCATTTGTAGATGTCTGTACTCAGACATGTTAAGCTTCCGCTTGTGCTTTGACTTGATTGCTCTGAATGCTGGGTCGAGAGACCCATGTTTGTAATATCTCGCTCCTCGGAGCCTATTGAATAAAATACTTGAGTTGTAGAGTCATGTTGTGAAGCCATGTTGTATTTGCACATATCGAGCATATTGTGTGTATGTTATTGAAATGCTTGGTATGTGTGGGATCTCACTATCTAGTTGTTTATCCTTAGTAGTCTCTCTTACCGGGAAATGTCTCCTAGTGCTTGCACTGAGCCATGGTAGCTTGCTACTGCTCCGGAACACTTAGGCTGGCCGGCATGTGTCCTTCTTCGTTCCTGTATCTGTCCCTTTGGTGAAATGTCACGCGTTGAGTACCGGAGTCCTGTTAGCCGCTACAGCCCGGTTTACCGGAGTCCTGCTAGCCCAGTGCTACAGCCCCGATTCACTCGCTGATGACCAACACGTTCAATGTTGGGTCATGGATGCCTGTCCCTGTAAGTCTGTGCCACTTTGGGTTTACGACTAGCCATGTCAGCCCGGGCTCCTTATCATATGGATGCTAGCGACACTATCATATACGTGTGCCAAAAGGCGCAAATGGTCCCAGGCAAAGGTAAGGCGACACCCGTGGGAATACCGTGCGTGAGGCCGCAAAGTGATATGAGGTGTTACATGCTAGATCGATGTGGCATTGAGTCGGGGTCCTGACAGCTTTGGTATCAGAGCATGACTGCCTTTAGGATTACCATGCCAAACTGGTCGAAGTTGTGTCTAGAAATGCTTTAGTTATGTAAGGGAATTGATTGTGTGATGGAACGTAAGGCTCTTTTTACTCCTTATACCTCATGGCCTTCTGATCTGAGTCGACCTCTTCTTCTTCTACGGGGATTAAGAACTAGGCCTTCTCATCTATCTATCAGGATGACGTGTTACTAATCCATAGACCTATAGAATCGTTAGTTTCAAATCTCATTTCGGCTATTACTACTTCCGTATGTTCATAGCTGGTCTCAGAACCTTGATTTTGTGATATCAAGTGGTTATGCCACCATTTTTCAGGATGTCTCAAATCATTTTGAGCATTTACAGCCGTTATGCTATCCGAGACATCCCAGGTTTCTAAATAGTCTGATGCATTTTCAAATCCTTTCTTTCCGTTCCCGGTGTCCTTTATGGTCAGAATAAGCACACTAACCGGTGCGTTGAGGTAAATTATTGCCTTGACATATATGTTGGAGTTATTATTACGACTCTAGGTGTCTTAGAAGATTACCTAGTAAACTAGCCATGTTTTGTGTTCCCCGTGTGATGATTCTGGCCATCATTCTCGAAAGCATCCCGTGATGTTATTAGTTAGTAGGTATTCCATTCCAGGGTTCTTGAACCCCGAGATTAACCCTTCTTACCTCATGTTGATAGTGTTTGCTAGTTCCTTTAGGACATTAGTAACTGTCGGTGTCAAAACCAGCGGATCTCGGGTAGGGGGTCCTGAACTGTGCGTCTAGGCGGATGGTAACAGGAGACAAGGGACACGATGTTTTTACCCAGGTTCGGGCCCTCTCGATGGAGGTAAAACCCTACTCCTGCTTGATTGATATTGATGATATGGGTAGTACAAGAGTGGATCTACCATGAGATCAAGGAGGCTAAACCCTAGAAGCTAGCCTATGGTATGATTGTTGTTGTTGTTGTGTCCTACGGACTAAAACCCTCCGGTTTATATAGACAGCGGAGAGGGCTAGGGTTACACAGAGTCGGTTACAATGGTAGGAGATCTACATATCCGTATCGCCAAGCTTGCCTTCCACGCCAAGGAAAGTCCCATCCGGACACGGGACGAAGTCTTCAATCTTGTATCTTCATAGTCTTGGAGTCCGGCCGATAGTGATAGTTCGGCTATCCGGACACCCCCTAGTCCAGGACTCCCTCAGTAGGCCCGAACCAGGCTTCAATGACGATGAGTCCGGCGCGTATATTGTCTTCGGCGTTGCAAGGCGGGTTCTCCACCAAATTCCATGTGCTTGCCGAATAGTGTCCGGCTTCCTTATAAATGTTGCGCTCCTTGGCTTCCACGCCCAATAATGGCCCTCTTCCACGTGTTGTACGAATGCGAAAGGCCAGGGTATTTTTGCATTTTACCCCCAAGCTGCGCGAATAAGCTGCCTATAAGAGAGGCAAAAATCCAGATCCAAATCACACCATCCTCCTTCCGCGAGTACTCATCGGAGCGCTTCTGACAAAAATCCACTCTATCATGGACCATCGACGCGGCTCCTCTTCTCGCGCTCCCAGCCCTCAGCCAGGAGATTGGAGGAGATGTTCAGTCCCACACAGCGAGCTGGTGACGCTCCAAGCGGAGGGATACCTTCCTCCGGCCTTTATGGTCCCGGTTCGAGCCGGGCTGGCCACCTACAAAGGTGGAAAGCAGGCGGAGAGTACCCCCAGTCCCTCCAAAAGTGAGCGGGTGTGCTTCGTCCCTTATCTAATAAGGGGGCTCGGATTTCCCATACATCCATTTCTCCGGGGGCTTCTGGAGTTCTATGGACTCCAGCTTCATCACCTTACGCCCGCCTCCATTCTGCACATTGCGGGTTTCGTAGCTCTTTGCGAGCTGTTCTTGGGCATCGAGCCCCATTTTTCGCTGTGGAAGAGATTATTTTGCCTCGTACCCCGTTCTCATGAGGGGTCGATATATCAAGTGGGCGGAGCCGAAATATGGCGCATCGCCGGGACTGGATATCTATCCAGAACCCCAAAGAAGGCGTCCGAAGACTGGCCTTCGGAATGGTTTTATGTGGAAGATGCTCCACTGCCGGACCCAGTTTGGATCGGCCTCCCGGAGTTCAGCAACACTCCTCTGAAGGAACGCCTGAGTTGGCGCCCGTGGAGCCCTCAACGGGAGGATGACAGGAGCATCCATTATCTAATGGGCTGGATGAGGTTGCTGGCTCATTCCGGATTGACCATGATTGGAGTCATGGCCACGTGAATTATGCGAGGGATGCAGCCGCTCCAATATAGGGGCCACCCCATGTGGGATTTCGACGGGGAGAATGATGCCACCCGTCATGGCCGCAAGGGGCCGGGATCGGCCGCAGATCTGGTGAAGATCATGTCCGGCTTGTACAAGGGGGAGAAGGAGGACTTCCTCCAAACGAGTCCATTGAACGGATTCTCCATGAATAACCCTCGGAGCTGGGTAAGCGAACGTTTATCTATCCGATCCGTGCTTGCAAAGTTAAATGTCTTACTTTACAATTTCGACGCAGGAACTGCGCTGGGCTGTGGAGGGCATACACAGTCCGGCTCCACAACCCGAGGATCCGGGAAGATCGCTTGATCCGGCCTCCGAAGAGGATCCGGACATAAAGGTGGAGCTGATTAACGGGGTGTTCCACCAACTTAGCATGGACAATGCTCTAGTCGCCATTACGGCTGACTACCCCGGGTTATCTCCGGCTTCCCAGGTAACTATGACAGGAGCCCTAACACCATTACTTCGTCCGCGCTTATTTCTGACCACCGTATACCAACGGTGTCTCGCAGGAGGTGCCTTCAAGGCGGGAAGCTGAGCCCGCGGCGTCTGACCAACAAGGATCAGTTCGGCCCAGCAGGCGGAAGAGGGGTGCGGTGCGAATTGAAACGTCGCCGCAACGGATGGCACACCACCGTTTTTAAGGAAAAGACTCATGTGAAGTATATTAATGCTCATGACTTTTTCAGGAGAAAGAGCGCTCGCCGGACTGTGCCCGGAGAGGTTGCCAACCAAGCCTCCGCCAGCCAGGCTCCAACACCTGGTCCGGAGGGGGAGGCGAGCGCAAGGCGCAAGCCGGATGCTTCTCCAACGGAGGATGCCGACAGGCTGTCCGCCACCAGATCTGAGGTGGAGAGGGCCATGAATCACAGGCGCCGCCGGACAATTCTTCGTGACGCGTGTTTCTCCCCGGAGGTGTTGAATGCCTTTAATGCGGGAGATGCGCACCTTCGTGCCGCTCAAGATGATTTAACCAGAGCCACGGAGCAGTATGTGAAAGACATACGGGTAAGGAATTTTAATAGTTATATATGCCAGTAGCCCCCGAGACTTAAAGTGGTTAGAATTACTGATTTAAGGATCATATGATATGCAGGATCTTACGGAGAAGAATACCCAACTGTCCCAGGAGCTTCAAGAGTGCAAGGCCCAACTTGAGGCCACACTAGCCGCAGGAGGAGGCACATAGACCCCCACAGGTAACACATATTTCGAAAAGATGAGCAGTTTATGGCATGCGGCGTGTGTATAAGTCTGTCAATAATATTGCAGATGTTGCCAGACTTGCTCCGGACAAGCAACAGCTACTGCGCCAGCTGAAGGCCGGCGAGAGGGTGCTTATGAAGGTGCAGCAGGAGAGGAACAAACTCCAAGATGCCCACACCCAGCTGGGAGAAGAGCTGAAAGGTGTTCGGGCCCAGCTGTCTGGCTCCGTGAAGGAGAATCAGCGGCTTCGTCGCGGCATTTATAGTAAGTGCTTGAGTAAATTCCTTTGAAAAGAAGAGTTCGGCGAGGAAGTCGATTGACAGAAATGTGTCTTTAGGTGTGCTCACAGGTCGCCCTGCGGAGGAAATGCCCGGTTCAGTGGGTGACCAACTTCCCGAGCTGGTGCAACTGCACGAACGTGTTCGGCAGGCGATGAGTGGCGTCGCCCAGGCCTTATGGCCGTCCGTCTCCCTACCCGAGGGCCTTGGAGGGCTTGCGGAGAAGCTTCAGGGAGCACGGCAGCGCTTCCGTCTGTGGAAGATATCAGCCTGCCGTCAAGGCGCCAGGGAGGCCTGGGCCATGGTGAAGACGCGGTACAAGAAGGCGGATCCAAACCACATGGCCGAGGTCGGACCTGTGGGGCCCGATCGGAAGGAGATCCCTGTGAGCTTAATGTACGGCAAGTAGAGTTGGCCGCTAAGTGTTCCCAACGGGACTGTAAATTAGACAGCCTGTTAGACGGGATTGAAGAGGAGTACAGTCAGTCAATTTGACGATGTATTTTAAAATGACATGTAAAATGCCTTCTAGCTGGATTGTAGATTGTTTGTCTTTGCAGACCTTTTCGCTTCAACCTCGGGACCCTAGAGTCCGGAGTGTGTCCGAATACCCTCTCGGTTATGAAAAAACCGGGGCATGCATGGAGACCAGGCGTAGGGGTCATTAGTGCTTTATCAGACAAGTGCCCAACTAGTTATGTTATAATACATGGTTAGTAAGAAACATCTTCCAGGGAGAGTAGTTCCGTTAGGGGTTCCTTTCCCTGGGAGGCATGCCCTAAAGTGCATGTCCGGACTGCAAAAAGAGCAGAAAAGCATCTGGGGGCAGATAAATAAATAAATAAGAAATCATCTTTCAAGTCACCGACCGAATATTCCCTTAAGAATGCTAGCTTTCGGCTTCACCCAGTCTGAGGTACACATCCGGCTGACCCGGTAGTAACAATCGTAGAGGTGCTCCCTTTACCTCCTAGCCGAACAATCGGGAACGTAGGGGTAAGCACAGGAGCCAGGCAACCCAGCTTGGCCAAAACTTAAGTCATATCGATGCATATAATGGTGAATAAAAGGTTCATGCGGAAGTTTGACGCATGTGTTGGGCATAAAGCCCGTATAAATAAGCTTATGTTAAAGAAGCCCCCAGGTATAATGAGTGCGGATAGCACGTCAAGTGTGTGCGAACAATGCGCAGATCAGCCCTCAAAGGCTCTATGAAAAAGGGAGGAGAAAAGAGAGAAGCAAAAGACAACTGAAGTATAAAATGTGGACGGAGGAAGGAGACGAACTCTGAGTCCAGCGCTAGGCATAGAATCTTCGGAGGCGGGCTGCATTCCATGGGCTCGGCTCGAGTCGGTTGTCCGATGCATTTCGCAGACGGTATGCTCCGCCGGTCAGGACTTGGTCGATGATGAAGGGACCTTCCCATTCGGGCTTGAGTTTGTCCTTTTTCTTGTCCGGCAGGCGTAGAACTAGTTCGCCAACATTGTAAGTTTTGGCCCGTACTTCTCTACTTTGATATCTTCGAGCCCGCTGCTGATAGAATGCGGAACGAGCCTTTGCCACGTCGCGCTCCTCCTCCAATGCATCCAAACTGTCCTGCCGATCTAACTTGGCTTCTCTTTCTTCGTACATGCGCACTCGAGGTGAGTCATGAATTATATCATAGGGCAAGACTGCCTCTGCGCCGTATACCATAAAGAATGGCGTGAATCCGGTAGTACGATTTGGCGTGGTTCGCAGCCCCTAGAGTATGGAGTCGAGCTCCTCCACCCAGTGCCTATTTGATTCCTTAAGGGATCGCACTATCCTGGGTTTAATGCCGCTCATGATTAGACCATTTGCTCGTTCGACTTGACCGTTAGTTTGAGGGTGATAGACTGAAGCGTAGTCGAGCTTGATGCCCATGTTTTTGCACCAGAGTTTAACCTCGTCGGCCGTGAAGTTCGTGCCATTATCGGTGATGATGCTGTGGGGGACGCCATAACGGTGTACTACCCCGGATATGAAGTCTATCACAGGTCTGGATTCGGCCGTTTTAACTGGCTTGGCCTCTATCCATTTGGTGAATTTGTCCACCATGACCAATAGGTACTTTTGCTTGTGGGTTCCCCCTTTAAGGGGTCCAACCAAGTCAAGCCCCCAGACCGTGAACGGCCATGTGATGGGTATAGTTTTGAGGGCGGTGGGTGGCATGTGGCTCTGGTTAGCAAAGAGCTAGCAACTAACGCATCGTTGGACTAAGTCCTGAGCATCTTCCCGGGCCGTCGGCCAATAAAATCCTGTACGGAAGGCCTTGCCTACAAGGGCCCGGGCTGCAGCGTGGTGCCCGCCGAGTCCGGTGTGAATTTCAGCCAGAAGATTTCGCCCTTCTGCTTCGGAGATGCACCTTTGAAGGACTCCGGTTGTGCTTTTCTTATAAAGCTCTCCCTCGTGGACCTTGTAGGCTTTAGATCGCCGCACTATGCAGCGGGCCTCATTTTGGTCTTCGGGGAGTTCCTGCCTGATTAAGTAGGCTAGGAATGGTTCCGTCCATGGGGCAATGACTGCCATTATTTCGTGGGCCGAAGGTGTTATTTCATTGGCTGAGCCATCGATTGTGTCAGATTGTTCCATGTTGGGTGGTGCGGTTGGTTCCGGGTTGTTATTTCCGAACTCCTCTTCCCATAACACGGATGGCTTAAAAAGCCGCTCTAGGAAGATGTTTGGAGGGACGGCGTCGCGTTTTGCGCTGATGCGTGCCAACACGTCGGCTGCCTAGTTATTATACCGGGCTACATGGTGGAATTCAAGTCCTTCGAACCGAGCTGACATTTTTAAGACGACGTTGCGGTAGGCTGCCATTTTCGGATCCTTGGCATCAAAGTCTCAATTTACTTGGGATATTGCGAGGTTTGAATCCCCGCGCACCTCTAGGCGTTGAATACCCATGGAGGTTGCCATCCGGAGACCATGTAGAAGGGCCTCATGTTCGGCTGCATTGTTGGAGTCCGTGTACATTATCTGGAGTACGTACTGGACTGTGTCTCCGGTTGGGGACGTCAATACGACGCCAGCCCCTAAGCCGGCCAACATTTTGGAGCCGTCGAAATGCATGATCCAATTGAGTATGCACCGTACTCTTTAGGGAGTTCGGCTTCGGTCCATTTGGCGATGAAGTCAGCCAAAACTTGCGACTTTATAGCTCGCCGTGGTTTGTAGGTTATGTCGAATGGTAAGAGCTCAATGGCCCATTTTGCAATCCTGCCCGTCGCGTCTCGGTTGTTTATAATGTCGTTGAGAGGTACTTCGGAGGCAATTGTTATCGAACACTCTTGAAAGTAGTGTCGCAGCTTCCGGGATGCCATGAACATCGCGTATGCTATCTTTTGATAATGTGGGTACCGGGACTTGCATGGAGTTAAGACAGTGGATACGTAGTACACTGGTGTTTGAAGAGGGAATTTGTGCCCTTCTGTTTCTCGTTCGACGACGAGCACCGCGCTTACAATTTGATGTGTTGCCGCGATATATAACAACATTGGTTCGCCCAAGTTGGGCGCGGCCAGGACCGGATTTGTTGCCAATATGGCCTTTATTTCTTCGAGTCTGGCTGTGGCAGCATCCGTCCATTCGAAGTGTTCGGTGCGCCTATGGAGGCGTGTCACAGCCCTAGTGAGGGAGTCCTGGACTAGGGGGTGTACGGATAGCCGGACTATCAATATCCGCCGGACTCCAAGACTATGAAGATAGAAGATTGAAGACTCCGGCTCGTGTCCGGATGGTACTTTCCTTGGCGTGGAAGGCAAGCTTGGCAATACGGATATGTAGATCTCCTACCATTGTAACTGACTCTGTGTAACCCTAGCCTTCTCCGGTGTCTATATAAACCGGAGGGATTTAGTCCGTAGGACAACATACATCTCAACAATCATACCATAGGCTAGCTTCTAGGGTTTAGCCTCCTTGATCTCGTGGTAGATCTACACTTGTACTACCCATATCATCAATATTAATCAAGCAGGACGTAGGGTTTTACCTCCATCGAGAGGGCCCGAACCTGGGTAAAAACATTGTGTCCCTCGTCTCTTGTTACCATCCGCCTAGACGCACAGTTCGGGACCCCCTACCCGAGATCCGCCGGTTTTGACACCGACATTGGTGCTTTCATTGAGAGTTCCTCTGTGTCGTCGCTGATAGGCTTGATGGCATCTTCAACCAGCAACGCTGTCCAGGGTGAGACTTTTCTCCCCGGACAGATCTTCGTATTCGGCGGCTTTGCACTGCGGGCCAATTCTCTTGGCCATCTGGAGCAGATCGAAAGCTACGCCCCTGGCCGTCAGGTCAGATTTCGAAGCTTAAACTTCACGGCCGATGACCGCGGAGACTTGATCTTCGACGGACTCGAGCCACAGCCAAGCGCGCTGCACTGTGACGATGGGCACGATCTAGCTCTGCCGCCGGACAGTGCCTTGGTGGCCGCACTCGGATCCGCTTCGGCCGTTAGCCCGGAGCCAATCGCCCAGATTGAGGGACGATGGATAGACGCCGCCCCGGGGGCTTCAACATCCACGGCGATGGAGCCGAACACTGACCTTGTCCCCTGCGAGACTCGTGATTCCGAGGTGCCGGACTCCTCACCGGACCCCGAACCTCCCGCGCCCCTATCAATCAATCCGGATTGGGCGCCGGTTATGGAATTCACCGCCGCGGACATATTCCAACACTCGCCTTTTGGACATATTCCAACACTATGGCCAGGATGGTTGGAGTACGGACGACGAAGAAATTCAGAGCCCACCCACCACCCACTTTGTAGCCACTGTCGAGGATTTAACCGACATGCTAGACTACGACTCCGAAGACATCGACGCTATGGACGACGATGCCGGAGACGAACAGGAACCAGCGCCTACAGGGCACTGGAAGGCCACCTCGTCATATGACGTATACATGGTGGATACCCCAAAAGAAGGGGAGGGCGAAGAAGCAGCGGAGGCAGACTCTTTAAAGAAGCAGCCCAAACGCCGGCGTCAGCGGCGCCGCTCTAAATCCCGCCACAGCAAGAATGGAGATTCCGGCACATGAGACAATAACACTCCAGAGAGCGCCGAAGACAATCCCCTCCTGCACGACTCAGCGCAGGAGGATGGAGAAGCAAGCCCCCACGAGAGGGCGGCAGACGAAGGGGTTGAGGATGATAACTATATGCCTCCCTACGAAGACGAAGCAAGCCTCAACGATGACGAATTCGTCGTACCTGAGGATCCCGTCGAACAAGAGCGCTTCAAGCACAGGCTTATCGCCACAGCAAACAGCCTAAAGAAAAAGCAGCAGCAGCTTCAAGCTGATCAGGACCTGCTGGCCGATCGATGGACCGAAATCCTCGCGGCCGAAGAGTATAAACTCGAACGTCCCTCCAAAAGTTACCCAAGACGCAAGCTGCTCCCCCGATTAGAGGAGGAAGTATACATACCTTCCTCACCAGCGCACGATATGGCTGACCGACCACCCCGTGGTCGTGACAGAGAGGCATCCAGGCCCCCAGCCAAGAACGTACCCCGGCATCGCTCCAAAAGTACGAAGCCAAGAGGGAACGCGCCGGACTTGCGAGACATATTGGAGGACAAGGCAAGGCAATCCAGATCCATCTACGGATCACGTGGGCGCCCTACGACCCACGACGAATACCGTCGTGCCGGACATAAAACCGGCCGGGCCGAACATAGCAGACAACGCTCTCTCGAGCTGCGTTGCAATATTGCTCAATACAGGGGCGCCGCACACCCTCTATGCTTCACTGACGAAGTTATGGATCATCAGATCCCCGAAGGATTTAAACCCGTAAACATCGAATCTTACGATCGCACAACAGACCCCGCGGTTTGGATTGAAGACTGTCTTCTCCACATTCACATGGCCCGCGGTGATGATCTCCATGCCATCAAGTACCTCCCACTCAAGCTTAAAGGACCAGCTCGGCATTGGCTAAATAGCTTGCCCGCAGAGTCGATTGGGTGCTGGGAGGACCTGTAAGCCGCATTCCTCGACAACTTCCAGGGCACGTATGTGCGACCACCGGACGCCGATGACCTAAGCCACATCATTCAGCAGCCAGACGAATCGGCCAGACAATTCTGGACACGGTTCTTGACAAAGAAAAATCAAATCATTGACTGTCCGGATGCAGAGGCCCTAGCAGCCTTCAAGCATAACATCCGGGACGAATGGCTAGCCCGGCACCTGGGGCAGGAAAAGCCAAAATCCATGGCCGCCCTCACATCGTTAATGACCCGCTTTTGTGCAGGAGAGGACAGCTGGCTAGCCCGAAGCAACAATCTCCATAAAATTCTGGCAGTCCGGATACTAAGGACAACAATGGCAGGTCACGTCGAATCAAAAACAAGCGCCGCATTAACGGCGACGATAAGGAGGATACGGCAGTCAACGCCGGATTCCGTGGCTCTAAACCCGGTCAGCGGAAGAAGCCATTGAAAAGAACAACTCCGGGTCCGTCCAATCTGGATCGAATACTCGATCGCTCATGCCAGATACATGGCACCTCTGAAAAGCCAGCTAACCACACCAATAGAGATTGTTGGGTGTTTAAGCAGGCCGGCAAGTTAATTGCCGAAAACAATGACAAGCGGCTAAATAGCGACGACGAGGAAGAGACCCGGCCGCCGAACAATAGAGGACAGAAGGGTTTTCCCCCACAAGTGCAGACGGTGAATATGATATACGCGACCCATATACCCAAGAGGGAGAGGAAGCGCGCACTACGGGACGTCTATGCGATGGAGCCAGTCGCCCCAAAGTTCAATCCATGGTCCTCTTGTCCGATCACTTTCGATCGAAGAGACCATCCGACCAGCATACGCCATGGCGGATTCGCCGCATTGGTTTTAGACCCAATCGTCGATGGATTTCACCTCACAAGAGTCCTGATGGACGGCGGTAGCAGCCTGAACCTGCTTTATCAGGATACAGTGCGCAAAATGGGCATAGACCCATCAAGGATTAAACCTACAAAGACAACCTTTAAAGGTGTCATTCCAGGAGTGGAGGCCAACTGTACAGGCTCAGTCACACTGGAAGTGGTCTTCGGATCCCCGGATAATTTCCGAAGCGAAGAGTTAATCTTCGACATAGTCCCGTTTCACAGCGGCTATCATGCTCTACTCGGACGAACCGTGTTTGCAAAATTCAACGCGGTGCCGCATTACGCATACCTAAAGCTCAAGATGCCAGGCCCTCGTGGAGTCATCACGGTCAATGGAAATACGGAACGCTCCCTCCGAACGGAGGAACATACAGCGGCTCTCGCGGCAGAAGTGCAGAGCAGCCTTCTAAGGCAATTCTCAAGTCCGGCGGTTAAAAGGCCAGACACATCAAAGCGCGCCTGGAGCAATGCCAACCAAGACCACCTGGCGCGATCAGAGCACGTGTAGCAATGCGGCCCCAACCCTCGCCCGCGCATGATCGCAAGAACAACACTCCGCGTACATCATTACGCCTTGGAGATACCATGGGCGCAGGGAAAAGGGCACAGTCAGAATGGACCTAGAGTGCGGTTCGACCACACCAGGGGCTCACATAGGTGCCCCCCTTCTTTTTCTTTTTTAGTTTCCTTCTTTTATGTACACAGGACTCTGTTAACCAGAAGCCCTGTCCGGTGGCCAACCTGCCGAACTCACGATACAACAGTCAGGGACTAAAGAAGGCCGCGACGAACATTCAGGTGGTCTCAATTACGAGCATTAAATTCGATTATATACACCAAGTCTGCAGCTCATCCCTGGAGGGGGACATGTTTGTTTAGTCCAAATCCCTTGCTTACCGCACTATTTGTATCAGTCCGATCTACTATCAGACTTTGTTCTTAAAATAATTGCAGCACCTTTTTATTGCAATTGCGTTATCTTTTATATATGTTCATTACATGACAGCTTGCACCCGTATATTTTGGTACGGCCGAATACGCCAGGGGCTTCTGTTCCCCAAATTATGGTGTGATTAAGTCCGGACACTTTCACAAGTGCGGCACCCCGAACTTATAGCATTATATGAATCGGCTCCGAATCATGTCTTGGGTCAATAGTTGGGTTTGCCCGGCTCCCATGTTTTGGTGCCTTACGTTCCGTTCCGTCGGCTAAGGTAGCACTGGGAGAACCACTGCGATTGCGCCCCGGTTGAGCCGGGTTAACGCCTCAGTGGAGAAAGCTAAAACTGACTGGCATGATAAGGCGAGAGAATGGTCGCTGTTCGAGAGGTTCTTTCGGGTCCTTAAAGACTCATGCCGCTTCGAGCGAAGTTCCGGATGATGTCCGACGAAGGCGTGGATAGCGCGCCGGATTCGGTCTTCCGAATACCAGGGGCTTCGCCGAAATTTAAAATTATAGAATTCTATGGCTAAGTGAGAGTGTTCAAGCACTATAAGTCCGGTTGCCTTGTTCGTCGTGTTGAGCGCCTCCCTAGATGGACCCAAAAATGGGAACAAGAGTGCTCAAGTTTATCACCGAACACCCCAGCACTTATGGCTTGGGGGCTGAAGGCAACGACTTGCCATCTCTCAGATTTCGTACACGGCCGCACAGAAGGTAATATTTTCAATTAAACAAGCGTTGCTCATGGCACATATGAAAGAAGTTTTCAGCGCACAGGATAAAACATACAGCGAGTTTACTCAAAAATTACATTTACGGAGCACTCATCTGCAATATCGCAGGCTCCCTTCAGGACAACTTTATAATATCGCTCCGGCGTGCGATGATCCTTGCCCGGTGGCGGAGGATCCGTGAGAAGCTTCTCCGCATCCAGTTTGCCCCATTGCACCTTTATGCAGGCAAGAGCCCGACGAGCGCCTTCAATATAGGCGGAGCGCTTGACTACATCCAGCCGGGGGCACGCATCCACTAGCCGCCGCACAAGGCCAAAGTAGCTTCCAGGCGTGGCCTGTCCAGGCCACAGCCGGACTATGAGGCCCTTCATGGCCTCCTCAGCTACCTTGTGGAGTTCGACCAGCTGCTTCAGTTGGTCGCTTGGGGGCACCGGATGGCCGGCCTCAACGTATTGAGACCAGAATACCATCTCCGTCGAGCTCCCCTCCTCGCCGCGATAGAATGCGGCGGCATCAGACGCACTATGCGGCAGATCTGCAAATGCCCCTGGAAGGCTCCGAATTCGGGTAAGTATCCGGTAGTTCACATTAACATGCCTGCTTTGCATGAATAATGCCTTACCCGCAGCTATCTTCTTTATGTCCTCAACCTCCTGAAGGGCCTTCTGGGCCTCGGCCTTGGCGGACTTGGCACTTTCGAGAGCCGAGGCAAGCTCGGACTCTCGAGTCTTGGAGTCACGCTCCAAACTCTCATGCTTTTCCATGAGAGCCAGGAGCTCTTGCCGAACTCCCGCCACCAGCGCCTCTTGCTTTTCTCGCTCAGCCCGTTCCGTGGCCGCATTGCGTTCGGCCACGGACACGGCATCCTTCAGGGTTGCCACCCCGTTAGTGGCCCCTGCAGTACACATATTATCCTCGTTAATTTTATTTGCAACCAAAATCCTTTTCTGTAAGGTACTTATTCAAAGAGGTGTTACTCACCTTCTTTCTCCTCGAGCTGCTTCTTTGCATGGCCGAGCTCTTGCTCGGACTGCTCGAGATCCTTTTTCAGCACCTCGACCTCCGCCGTTAATGCGGCAGAGGTCAGCAGCGCAGCCTGTAAACCCATATTGACACATTTTTAGCAACCCTGCGTATATCTTGTTAGATCCTCAGTCCGGCTTTTCTTTCCGAACACCGAACTAAGCATCAGGGGCTACTGTCTATGCGGTATTACATTATATAATTTTAACTTCTTACCTCAAAGCCTGTTAGAAGGCTGCTGCAGGCTTTGGTCAGCCCGCTCTTGGCGAGCTGGACCTTCTCAATCACCGCACTCATGATAGTGCGGTGTTCTTCCTCAATGGAAGCGCTTTTAAGCGCCTCCACTAGGTTATCCGGCGCCTCCGGTTGGACAGAGGCCGCCGGCGTCGCGGTCTTTCCCTTCTTTCGAAGGGGCCGCTTGCCGGACTCTGGAACCACGGCAGGTTCCGATGTAGAGTCCGGTACAAAGTCTGGGACGCTGCCTGACGGCGCCTCCGGAGCCTCCTCCTGATGGGTCCCGCTTTGGGATCCTACCTCGGCGTCCTCGTCGGCGCGTGGGGTAGAGGCAGTCGGGATGGAATTTACGTCCGACGAGGCCAACGACCCGCTCATCGAGACGGGGAGATCATCCCTGGCCGGACTACGGACAGAATGCGGCGTTAGAAGGATGCTACGTGACATGAAAGGTACAGCATATGAATGATCCGAATACTTACGATCCGGCCGGACGCCTGGCCCGTGGAGGCCACTCATCCTCGCCAACGCTGATGTTGGTGAAACTGTCCGGGGGGATAGTTCTCCCCCTCTTGGACCCTTCGGCCGCCCCGGTTGGGGAGGCCTTCCTCTTCCTCTCTCCCTCCTTCGGGAGAGAGTACTCCTCCTCGTCGTCTTCAGGGGAGGAGTCCTCGTCGTCATCAGACGCCTGATTACAGGAACTCTTTCGAGTCCCCGTGGCCACCTTCTTGGCCTTCTTCTCCGGCACCACGTGCGGTGCCGGAACCAGCAACCCCGCTAAGCGGGCGTCCACTGGTTCTTCTGGCATGGGAGCCGGGCTGATGAGCAGCTTGGCCTTCTCCATCAATTCCTGTCAAAGGAAAGAGGCAAATTAAAACCTCACTAGAGTCAATCTAATTACCACAAGTGTCCCATAATGGGGTTGAATCACTTACCTCGTCAGTCGGAGACTGCGGGCTGAATCCGCGGTCTTCGGTCACGGATGCGGGGGCTTCGACGCCCTTGAACAGCACCCTCCAGGCACCTTCGTGTGTTGTATCGAAGAGCCCGTTTCGTGTTTGGTGATGTTCCGGATTGAACTCCCACAAATTGAATGCCCGTTCTTGGCATGGGAGAATCCGCCGGAGGAGCATGACTTGGACCACGTTAACAAGCTGGAGCCTATTGCTCACCATCTTCTTGATGCAGGCTCGGAGTCCCGTCACCTCCACCGGACTGCCCCACTGCAAGCCCTTCTCTTTCCAGGAGGTGAGCTGCGTGGGGATTCCAGATCTAAACTCGGGGGCCGCCGCCCATGTGGGCTTGCGTGGCTCAGTGATATAGAACCACCCCGATTGCCACCCCTTGACGGAGTCCACGAAGGTCCCTTCCAGCCAAGGGACGTTGGGAAATTTGCCCAACATGGCGCCTCCGCATTCCGCTTGCATGCCCTTCACAACCTTCGGCTTGACGTTGAAGGTCTTGAGCCACAGGCCGAAGTGGGGCTGGATGCAGAGAAAGGCCTCGCACACGACGATAAACGCTGATATGTTGAGGATGAAGTTCGGCGCCAGATCGTGGAAATCCAGGCCGTAGTAAAACATGAGCCCCCGGACAAATGGGTGGAGCGGAAAGCCCAGTCCGCGGAGGAAGTGGGGGAGGAAGACTACCCTCTCATGAGGCCCTAGGGTAGGGATGAGCTGCCCCTCGTCGGGCAGCCGATGCGCAATATCGCTGGAAAGATATCCGGCGTCGCGTAGCTTGGTGATGTCCTCCTCCTTAGCGGTGGAGGCTAACCATTTACCTCCCGCTCCGGACATATTCGGAGAGGGTTGAGGCGAGATGCGCGAGCTTGGGCGTTGGAGCTTGAGTTCGCAGGGATGGATGAGCAAAGGAGGAAGAAGGCGTAGGTGAGAAGGTGAATCCTTATCCCTTATATATAGGCGGACAAAACTATGCGTCCCCCACCGGCCTGGTAAAACTCGCTTATCTCCCAAGCTCCACCATCAATGGCGCGGTTGGGTTACCCACACACGTATTGATGAGAATCCCGGAATAAGGGGAACACGATCTCTGCTTCGACAGGACGTGCCAAGGAAACCGCTTCGCTAAACGTGCTGAGGTGGTATAGTAATTCAAACAAAGGCTTGGTTGCGGTGTGTTGACACGCCGTATAATATGTCAGCAGATTGAGCTAAGTGTCTATTTTATTCTCTCTATGATGGAATGTGGAAATTATTTTTGCAGAGCCGGACACTATCCTGGTGTTCATTATCTTCTCCAGATTATTCAAGGAAGGAACCCGCCTTGCAATGCCGAACATTATGCGCGCCGGACTCATCGTCATTGAAGACTGGTTCAGGGGCTACTGAGGGAGTCCTGGACTAGGGGGTGTCCGGATAGCCGGACTATCAATATCCGCCGGACTCCAAGACTACGAAGATAGAAGATTGAAGACTCCGGCTCGTGTCCGGATGGTACTTTCCTTGGCGTGGAAGGCAAGCTTGGCAATACGGATATGTAGATCTCCTACCATTGTAACCGACTCTGTGTAACCCTAGCCCTCTCCGGTGTCTATATAAACCGGAGGGCTTTAGTCCGTAGGACAACATACATCTCAACAATCATACCATAGGCTAGCTTCTAGGGTTTAGCCTCCTTGATCTCGTGGTAGATCTACTCTTGTACTACCCATATCATCAATATTAATCAAGCAGGACGTAGGGTTTTACCTCCATCGAGAGGGCCCGAACCTGGGTAAAAACATTGTGTCCCTCGTCTCTTGTTACCATCCGCCTAGACGCACAGTTCGGGACCCCCTACCCTAGATCCGCCGGTTTTGACACCGACACCTAGCTTAGCCTTTGCTTGTCCTTGCATGATCGTCATATCATCATGTTTAATTTTCTCAAAAACTTGAAATGGGGATGGCAGAAACCCCCAGCACCACTCAAACCAACTAGAGTTACTAAAATACTTTTTCAATGACCCACAATGCCCTTTGGAAATGTTCATGATTTCTGATAAAGGTGAAAACCTCTGCCAAAAATGATGAATATAACTATAGGTCATTCCTGGATTTTTGAATTAAATCATAATGTATTTGAATTGGGGCATTTGAATTCTGTATATATTTTAGAATGCCCCAAATATTCTGGTATAATTTGTGGGCCATTGGAATAAACCAATTAGTGTCCACAATTAGTCTCAGGAGTTTTAACAATGAATTAGCATTTTTACTAATTCAAAACAGAGGAATAAAAATAGAAAACAGAAACAGAAAGCAGAGAGAGAGAGTTTTACCTGGCGCTCACCTGGCCTGGCCCAGCACGGCCCAGCCCATTGGCCTGTGCCAGTCATCGTTGTCCTCTCGCCAGTCGGACAGGGCGCGTGCCCGACGCGCGCATGCGCTCCGCGCGCCACGCGAGCTCCCTGCTTGCCTGCGTCCCCGACGCCCTGGATGCCTCCGTGCACGCCAGGCAGCCTCCCCGACCACCCCTCACTCTCTCTCGAGCTCTTCCCCTCCTCTGCTCCCTCTCCCACTCATGACCGAGCGCAGCCATCGCCGTCGCCCGTAGTTGCCGCGACCACGGGTCACCCCACGCCTCACCGACGCGGCCACGAGCTCTGCCTCGTCCCTCTCTTCCTCCTCACCGAGCCGCCGACGCCAGAAGCCCCTAGACGCTGCAAGCACCGCCGTTCCCCTCGTCGGCCACCGGAGATCGTCGCCGTCGATTTGCTGCCTCCGGTGCCTCCCCGAGCTCGCTGACCCTCCCGTTTGACTCACTGTGAGCTCCTCTACCGCTCCCCTCTCTCCCCGTGCTCTGTTGCGCCGTGTACACGCCGTTTCCACCGGAGCCGAGAGCCGGCCGCCGCCGTTCTTGTCGCCGCTGTAACAAGAGCTGGCAAAGCTCGTTCCCGAGCACGGCTACGAGCTCAGCAGCTCCGCAGCAAGGTAACGCCGCCACCAGCTTGTCTTCCCGTGCACCATAGCACTGCACCGCCCGATCCCGAGCTCCGGCAACTGCCGCGGGCTGCACTCCGGCGAGCTCTGGCCTCCCCACGACCCAGCACCTGCACCGTTCGACGCGCGGGAGCAAGAGCTTTCCAACGCACCCAGACATGCTTCGAACGGTGGCCCATAGAGCAAACCCGACGCGGGCACTGCCGCGGTCTGTCGTCGCCGACAGTTAAACGCCGGTGCCTGACGTGGTACCATTAGTTTAGGTGCTAATCGTGTTTAGTTATTGCCTGTGTCAATGACATGTGGGTCCCCGAGCATAATTAGGATAGTCTAATTTTCTGTTAAGATTAGTACTAATACGTGTGGTCCCACCTGTCATCCACCCAAACCAGCCTGAGACACTGACATATGGGTCCCACAGGTCAGGTTTGACCTAGACGACCCAGTTGACCTGCTGACATCACACCTACGTCATATTGACGCAGTAAATCCTTTTCTGGATTTATTCTTATATAGGAAATTCCAGAAAATCTTGCAAACTTCAAAAATTCATACAAATTAATCTGTAACTCCAAATGGAAAGATTTATATATGAAAAATGATCAGAAAAATCCAATCTATCGATCTGTAATGGTTTCATGCATGTTAGAGCAACCTAACCTTGCTTTTTAGATGAAACAAGTTAATGCACCTTTATGACTTCATAAAATGGGTTGGCATTTGAATCTTTGGTTCAAATGGACTCATCTCAATCTATTCTAGCTTGCATTAGCCCAAAACAAATTCATATTGCCATGTCATAGCATGCATCATATTGTTGCATCGTCATGTGATGATTGTGTTCGACATATGTTTCGTGGTAGGTTCTGCCTCGGAGGATACCTACGATTATCCGACTGAAGGGCAGTATCCTACTATCACTCCATCAAGCAAGCAAAACCCCCTTGTTCATTCCGATACAATCCTACTCTCTCGCTCCTGCTCTCTTTTACTGCATTAGGACAACAATGATTCATCTGTTACTTGCTGCGGTAGCTGAACCCCTTTATCCTGTACATGACCTGTCATTGCCACAGTAAATAGATGAAACCCACTAGCATGAGTAGGAGTTGTTTGAGCCCTGATGTGCCTACTCATTCATGCTTGTTTGTCATGCCTGCTACTACTTAGAGTTGAGTCAGGTCTGATTCATCGGGGATGAATCAGAGGTGTGTGAACATGTCCTACTGTGTGTGAGCTAAGTGTGTGAACACGATTTGGTAAAGGTAGCGGTGAGAGGCCACGTAGGAGTACATGGTGGGTTGTCTCATTGAAACCGTCCTCAGGAACTGAGTTCTGTGTTTGTGATCCATGAAACAGATACTACCACGCATTGGGCCCGAAACCAATGGACTCTCTCGGCTTCTTAATCACCCTTGTTCTCTGTCCAGGATTTGCAACTAGTTTCTGGTGTTTGTAGGATATGTGTTGGAGGCCGTGCGTAGCGCTGACGCTAGGGGTGGGCTATGATGCGGTAGATACACCGTGCCCCAGTGTACCGAGCGCCCGTTTGGTGTCTCGGGAACCCTGCACACATTGTTTGGGGCTGTGAGCGAAACCCCGGCAGGATATCCTCGTGGATGGAACCTGAATAGGCGATAAACCTGGACTAGAGACTTGAGTGTTTAGGTAGGCCATGGCCGACACCCTCGCCGGGCTTCCGCTTGAAGGTTGCCGAGTACATGTCGTGTAAACGGCGATAAGTGGTGAGAGCGTGTGTGAAGAAGTACACCCCTGCAGGGTTAACATCATCTATTCGAATAGCAGTGTCCGCGGTAAAGGACTTCTGGGTTGCCTGTACAGTTCATAGAAGAGTGAAAGTGGATACTCTAAAATACGCAAGATAAGCGTGAGTGCTATGGGTGGCGTTCTCGTAGGGAGAAGGGAGCGGATCCATAGTGGTGTATTGATATGGTGAATACGTGGACTCGTGTGCGCCACCTCAAAGAGTTACTTGCAGTCGTAGTTCAGGATAGCCACCGAGTCAAAGCTGGCTTGCTGCAGTTAAACTCCACCACCCCCTTTGTTCATAATGATGCATATGTAGTTAGTTATGATGTAAGTCTTGCTGGGTACATTTGTACTCACGTTAGCCTATTTTATGTTTTTTGCAGAGAGACTTCAGTCTCGCTAGTAGTTCCACGTGGACTTCGACGTTTAGCTTGTTACCTCAGCTACGATCTTGTGCCCTCGGCAGGATCTGGTAGATAGTCAGGCTTTTCAGCCTTTTTCATTTGTAGATGTTTGTACTCAGACATGATAAGCTTCCGCATGTGCTTGATCTGTATGCTCTGAATGTTGGGTCATGAGACCCATGCTTGTAATATCGCGCTCCTCGGAGCCTATTGAATAAATACCTGAGTCGTGGAGTCATGTTGTGATGCCATGTTGTATTTGCACATATCGAGCATATTGTGCTCTCTTACCGGGAAATGTCTCCTAGTGTTTCCACCGAGCCATGGTAGCTTGCTACTGCTCCGGAACACTTAGGCTGGCCGGCATGTGTCCTTTGTTCCTGTGTCTGTCCCCTCAGGGAAATATCACGCGATGAATACCGGAGTCCTGTTAGCCCGCTATAGCCCGGTTCACCGGAGTCCTGCTAGCCAAGTGCTACAGCCTGGATTCACTCGCTGATGACCGACACGTTCGATGCTGGGTCATGGATGACTGTCCCTGTAAGTTTGTGCCACTTTGGGTTTACGACTAGCCATGTCAGCCCGGGCTCCTTTTCATATGGATGCTAGCGACACTATCATATACGTGTGCCAAAAGGCACAAACGGTCCCGGGCAAAGGTAAGGCGACACCCGTTGGAATACCGTGCGTGAGGCCGCAAAGTGATATGAGGTGTTACATGCTAGATCGATGTGGCATTGAGTTGGGGTCCTGACAAGGCGATAGAGGGGCAATGCCTTTTCTCCCAAACGGGAGATGCAACAGCTTAGAGCCGCCACACTTCTAGTCAGTTTTTGTATTTGTTTGAGGTCTTTTGGGGTATCCAATTGTGACAGAGCTCGGATCTAGGCTGGGTTTGCTTCAGTTCCTCTACCAGATACAATGAAGCCCAAGAGCTTTCCGGCTGGTACGTCGAAAACGCATTTTTCCGGGTTGAGCTTAATGTATATGCTCATAGGTTGTCGAATGTGAGTCGCAAATCGTCTACTAGAGTTTCGACGTGTTTGGTCTTGATGACCACATCGTCTACGTATGCCTCCACTGTTTTGCCGATCTGGGTAGCCAGACATGTCTGAATCATGCGCTGATATGTTGCGCCGGTATTTTTGAGTCCGAAGGGCATTGTGTTGAAGCAGAATGGCCCGTATTGGGTAATGAATGCCGTTGCGGCCTGGTCTATTTCCGCCATCTTGATTTGATGGTATCCGGAATATGCGTCGAGGAAGCACAATGAGTCGTGCCCTGCGGTAGCATCGATGATTTGGTCGATGCGGGGAAGGGGGAAAGGATCCTTTGGACAGGCCTTGTTAAGGTCTTTAAAATCGACACACAGGCGCCAGGATTTGTCCTTTTTTGGTACCATTACTAGGTTTGCTAGCCAGTCCGGATGTTTTATGTCTCTGATGAATCCGGCTTCTAATAGTTTGGCTAGCTCCTCTCCCATTGCCTGTCTTTTGGGTTCGGAAAATCGCCGAAGAGCCTGTTTGACTAGCTTAAATCTTTTTAGGATGTTTAGGCTATGTTCTGCCAGCCTGCGTGGGATTCCTGGCATATCTGAAGGGTGCCAGGCAAAAATATCCCAGTTTTCCCGAAGGAATTCTCGTAGTGCGGCGTCTACATCAGGGTTTAATTGTGCCCCAATGGAGGTCGTCTTTGTGGGGTCCGTTGGATGGACCTGGAATTTGACTATTTCGTCTGCTGGTTTAAAAGAGGTGGACTTAGATCTCTTATCGAGTATCACATCGTCCCTATTCACCGTGGAGCGCAACGCAGTGAGTTCTTCTACCGCTAGGGCTTCGGATAGTGCCTCTAGGGCTAGTGCAGCTGTCTTATTTTCAGCGTGGAGTGCTATGTCCGGATCACTGACAAGAGTGGTAACTCCATTGGGCCCGGGCATCTTAAGCTTCATGTACCCGTAATGGGGTATAGCTTGGAAAATTGTGAATGCCTCTCGCCCTAGCAAAGCGTGATATCCGCTGCTGAACGGGGCCACCTGGAATGTGACCTCCTCGGACCTGTAATTGTCCGGCGAGCCGAACACCACATCTAGTGTAATTTTTCCTGTGCAGCATACTTCCCGACTAGGGATTATTCCTCTGAAGGTTGTGCTGCTTCGCTCAATGCGGCTCCAGTCTATTTCCATTTTTCGAAGGGTTTCCTCGTAGATGAGGTTTAATCCGCTGCCGCCATCCATGAGTACCTTGGTAAGACAAAAGCCGTCCACTATTGGACTGAGGACCAATGCGGCTGGTGCTCGGGCTGTTCGGAATTTAGGTTCGTCGCTGGCATTGAAGGTGATAGCCGTGTCGCTCCATGGATTTTTTGTTGCTACTTGGTAGACTTCGGCGAGGCTGCGGATTGTTCGTTTCCGCATATTATTTGATGCGAAAGTCTCGAAGACTGTTAATACCGTACTGGTACTGTTGATCTGGTTCTCTGGTGCTAGAAGCTCTTCGCCACTTTTGGCCACCTGTCGTAGTATCCAACATGCTCGAAGGCTGTGTGTTGGAGTGGCGCCCTCTGTACTATGGATTTTACAGGGTCCGCTGAGCCATCCCTCCAGTACAGTTCCGTGCCCTTTAGGGGGTTTTTGCTTTTTGGTTTTTGTCCCGGGTGCTTGAGCATGATGCACCCTATTGTTTCGGACTAGGGTTGTGTTCGGAGCCGAATTGTCCCAAAACTTAGTGTTGATTTTCCAGGTGCTCTCCATCGCACAGTACTTTCGTACTATTGACTCCAGGTTGGCGAAGCGAGTAATTTTGCGGTGACTTATGGCGTTAGTGATTCCCTTGTCTGTGCAATTGTTGCAGAAAATTGCGATTGCGCTTTCCTCGCGGCAGTCCTTTATCCTGTCCATAACCAGGAGGAATCTGGCCCAGTAATGATGTACTGTCTCCGAGGGCTCTTGCCGGATTTGAGATAGATCGCTTATGTTTGAGTGGGCGGGTGGAACTAAGTCTGGATCCCTGCCCAACATGAGGCTCAAGGGCCGAAAAGTTTCCGAATTTGGAAGTTTGGATTGCTGGACGTTGTCCAACGAGTGTGGTCTGTTGCCTGACTTTAGGTTCAGTACTTGATTGACGTCCATCCCTCCGCGGGAATCCGGCATGAAGAGATCAGGAGTCCGGACATAATTGGTTTTTAATACAGAAGAAGAGTCGCCGCATTGTTCCTCTACCACCACAACATGGTGGTATCCTGGGGAGAGTTAATCTCTCTCAGATCGGTTTTAAGCCGAATCTGACCGTAGTCTGTAGCGACTCCCAGGGCGGCGATGCGATCCAAGAGCTCGTTGACGGAAGAGAGCTCCATCGGATCCAGCTGCTCGGCGAATTCCGATTTGACGTGAAGATCGCTTTTGATGACCCGAGAGGTCATCGTCGGAGCGGCGGCCGAACAGGCGGTTCTAAGAAAACCACCTAGCCGGACAGTTTGGCCGGTGGCCAAAGCTCCCTTGGCAATAGTACCGTCTTTAAATACGGGAGGAGGCATCCTTCCTGATTGCGACGGCACAGAGGAACTCTCAATGAAAGCACCAATCTCGGTGTCAAAACCGGCGGATCTCGGGTAGGGGGTCCCGAACTGTGCGTCTAGGCGGATGGTAACAGGAGACAAGGGACACGATGTTTTTACCCAGGTTCGGGCCCTCTCGATGGAGGTAAAACCCTACTCCTGCTTGACTGATATTGATGATATGGGTAGTACAAGAGTGGATCTACCACGAGATCAAGGAGGCTAAACCCTAGAAGCTAGCCTATGGTATGATTGTTGTTGTTGTTGTTGTGTCCTACAGACTAAAACCCTCTGGTTTATATATACACTGGAGAGGGCTAGGGTTACACAGAGTCAGTTACAATGGTAGGAGATCTACATATCTGTATCGCCAAGCTTGCCTTCCACGCCAAGGAAAGTCCCATCCGGACACGCGACGAAGTCTTCAATCTTGTATCTTCATAGTCTTGGAGTCCGGCCGATAGTGATAGTTCGGCTATCCAGACAAACCCTAGTCCAGGACTCCCCCAGTAACCTTTGCGATAATCCTTGAGGTCCGTGGTATTTCCTTCTTCCAAATACTATGAACCACTTATGGCATAACTTTGTTGGATCAAAGGATCACAACGGGAGTGCTCTTGATGAGTTCTCCATGCTATATTGTGACTCTGCCAGTTCTACCTTTCTGGATGGGTTATCTGGAAGAAATGTTGAGCTTGCTCGACATACTAATCTAGGCATCCACAACCTAGAAAATCAAATGTTCTTTTGAGTTGTCCCTCTTTAGTTGTATCCTGACCTCCGTCTATCAAGTGATAGTCAGGAGTAATTGTGCATCCGTGTTATCGAAGCTTATTATTCTTGTGGTCCGTCAAGCCATTCTATCCCGGAATGACTAGGAGAAACAAACTCCACTACCTCATCCATTTCTAGGATTGGGTAAAAGTAGTTGTACCTCGCAGATCAAAATGCCAACCCAGCTATTGTTCTGTTCTACCCTGAAGTATAACCCACTTTATGTGGGGATTGTCATGAGAATTGCACCATCTCTTGTGAATTCTTGACGTAGTGATACTTCTCGCCATCATTATTCATTCCTCGGTTCCGTGTTGTCGCAACTGGAGTGCCGACAAGTGAATCGTGATGTGTGAAATCAATACTCATAGCAACTTTGTTGCTTGGTAGTTAAAGGACAATAATTTCATTCTTAGCGTGTTGGTTCTTGAATCATCATTCTAAGATAGATTGTGCTACCTAGTCCTTATCTTCTGGTGCACTCTTCGATCAATGAGTTAGGATAGTGTCAATCCTTGCTTATTCGATCACATTGTCTTGCCTGAAAAGCAAGATTGTTCTCGAGCCTAGTTACATATCGGTGGTTCATGATGTTCCGAATATCTTCTCGGAAGTATGGCCAGGTTGTCACCTGACCGCTATGTTGAGTTTGTTATCAAGTTGGTTTCTAATAAACCACCCTTTCTCCAAGAATTCGTGTTGGATACCCCTGAGGTAGTTGGTTAAGCTAAACAACAACTTAGAGAGTTGGAAGATAAAAGCTTGTCCGACTTAGCTCATCCCAAAGGGATGTTTTTGTGTGTGTGTTGAAGAAAGATGGTATCTTCATCGATTGATCCTCGTGACCAGTTGTTGGAGCTATTGTCTTGCTAAAACTTGATTTGAGTATGGGCTACCCTCAAATCAAATCAAAACCAATGATGTTCGTAATGTTGTCTTACTCGTGAATTTTCCTCGAGCATACACCATTATATCTTTTGGGTCTGACCAATACCATCACCTTGTTCACATAGTTATGGAATTCCATCTCCATGGGAATCTGGATGTATTGCTGTTGAGCCCATCGACAACATCCTTTTCTTCTCCATAGTTTTGTTAACATTAAGCTGGTGTTGGAAACTTTTTAAAGCATTTGTGCATGCTAGCTCATGAAGCATATGTTCGGATGTAAGTAGTGACTTCCTCTAGTTCATGTGCATTTGATGCAAGTTGCCGCCGTAGGTTCGAGAAAGTCAATATTGGTTCCTTTGGAATCGTCCCAAATCAGTCATGCATACGTGCGAAGTATTCTGTGGTTCGAAGACTTGCAACCTTCATTCTATATGTATTCCTGGCACACCAAGCCACTGATTGATTTGTTCAAGGAGAAGAAGTCTCTTCTTAAGAGCAAGACTTATACAAGGACTTCGATATCCTTGTTGATGGTTCCCTCACCTGAACTCGGTAGTGTTTTATTATAAGACTACCACGTGGTCATGTTTGTCTGAGACAGCGTGTTCACATGTGTGTAGTAGAACCAGCTCATGTTTTGGAGCTTACTATCGTAGTCCATTTCCCGAGAATCTCGCAACATTGTCTCGTCGATTTGTGTTGCAAACTTTCATTCTTCTTTCTAGACTTGATGAGTCTAGATTATTCTGACACCAACCAGATCTGAATCTCAGGCATATATGATGGTTGAAATGTTTCCCAAG
Organism: Triticum dicoccoides; assembly: GCF_002162155.2. Classification (NCBI taxonomy): domain Eukaryota; kingdom Viridiplantae; phylum Streptophyta; class Magnoliopsida; order Poales; family Poaceae; genus Triticum; species Triticum dicoccoides. Next base: position 425,414,762 of record NC_041393.1, on the reverse strand, counting down.
AATTATAATATTGGTCTCACTGTAACCGGTTAAGTGGATGTCGTGGCCAACACACCCAACCGGAAGACCTGTTATTGTAGTATCTTGATTGAGAAAGTTGGCCACCTCCCCATAGGGATTTCGTAGGACTTACTCCTTAGTTGTCCCTTATGGATTTTTGTGCTCCCGAAGTCCGACCTTTACTTGATGTTCTAGATACCAAACCATATCTATGAATGGGTTACGCTAGTACATCAAGGAGAATATTAGAAGCGGAGTGCTAAATGTCTCTCAGTCGATCATCCAGATTTTGTCCCCTTGGTCTCGCTAAGGTGAAATCTGAGAAAGTGTTATCTCCCTTTGCATCTGCATCGTCCATCACTATTCATCATGGTAGTGTGTTGTGTTGTCAGCACCCTTGACACGGATGTTGGTAAAACCTTGATGATTATGGAAATGCTCAAGTTCTTGAAAGCACGCACAAGCATTAGGTGCTATCATAGTTACTAACCGGGATTGTTCTCAGTTTCCCGGTTTTGCTATAACCATTCCAATAATGGAATCACTCTCTGCTATTGAGTTTCTCCCCAGTTACTAGAATCATTCCCAGCATTTGTGTTTTGTTCCCAGCTTGCACCTTCATTGTGCCATCCTATCTTGGGTCCCATCCATTTCCGATGATAAGCAAAATCATCCCTTGTGTTGTCTTCAACAAGGTAGTCCACATCATCCATTCTGGCCCGAGAATGTCATTCTTTCGGACTCCTTCAAATGATCGATTGTGATTTGGCTTAGGCTGGTATAGAGTTTCAATGATCTCTGAATCAAAGGTAAATCTTTTGCCACATGAGGGGATATATCTACGAGTCACCATCCCTAAGGTGTCTCGTTGTGTTATCATGGCAACTGTTTTCCTCGCTACTTTGAAACCTCATCAAATTGTTTCTTCCGTCCTTCATGATGTGTGTTTTGCCTCTCAACTCAAGAGGTGTTCTACATCTCATTCCGTGAGTTGATCTTGTGATCATTAAGATGATCCATCGTGTAGAGTGTCTCTGTCTTCGTGTTGGATGCAGATCTCAAAAGCAAAGACGTCAAGATTAATTGGAGCATGAATCAGCATCCTCGAGAAGGACATTTGGATCATGAAGTTTGAGCTGGCTTAGTGTCCCCTTTGTCTACTTACCTCACGTCTTGAATCTCGGGACGAGATTCTTGTTTAGTGGGGGTGAGTTGTCACATCCCTAGTTTTGTTATGCACTGAGCTAGCTAGTCATGTGTTGCATCATGTTTAAATTCTTTTGAAACTTGAAATAGGGATTGCCTAAACCCTAGCATCAAAGGAATTCACTAGGTTCAACTAAAATGATTTCAGTGATTCCAAATGGCTTTCGAAAATGTTCATCATTTCTGGAAAATGTTGGAAACAGTAACCAGAGGTGTTGCACATTTCTCCATGACATATTTGGCTCTGAATTAAATCATATGGTATTTTAATTTGGGCATTTAAATACTATAAAACATTTTAAATGCTCAAATAATCATAAACTAAAATGTTTTCCATTGGATATATTCTAAACAATAGCCATGATTAGTTTCATGATTTTTGGATCTGTTTAAGTATTTTTAATAAAGCCACAAACTTACAGAAAAATAGAAAAACATAATTTAAAGTAGAGAGCAGAGGACTAACCTGGCCGCAGCCCACCTGGCAGCCCACATGGCAGGCCCAACACTGTGCTGGCCCATGCCAGCCAGCTACTTCGTCCTCGCCACGCAGGCACAGAGGTGACGCTGACGAGCGCAATCTCGCCACGGCGCCACCTGCTTGCCACCCGCGCCCCTGGACGTCTGGACGACCTCCACGTCGTCGCCCCGACCCCCTGGACCCCTCCATTCGGCCCCAACACCTCTCCCTCGCCCGTTCCCCGCCATGGACGAAGCCTCCCTGGACGCGCCACGTAACCCCGCGCCCACAGCCACTGCCCCACCTCCCGACGCATCCCAGAGCTCCGCCTCGACCTTCTCCTCCTCCTCACTGCGCCAAGTGAGCCGGGAAGCTCCGTTTCGTCTTCACCATTGTCGTCTTCAACCTGCAGCCGCCGAGATCGCCTCTGCCGCCCTGTTTGCTCCGGTCATCCCCGGAGCTCGCTGTCCACCCCATGACGATCACCGTGAGCTTCTGCCTATCCTCCCCCTCTCCGTTTGCTCTGCCGCGCACCATAGCGACCACACCGCACTCACCGGGACGAGCCGCCGCCCGCACTCATCGCCGTTGATGCTCCGGTGACCATTATTTGGTCCCGGGTATGCGCCCAACGCGCTCCCCGCATCGCGTAGAGCCTCCATGGCACCTCGTCGCGCTCGTTTGCGCACCACAGCCCCATCCCCACTTGCAACCGAGCTTCAGTCGCGGCCGAGCTCATCGCCGGCACCACTCCAGCCACTCTCCGGCCGCGCCACCACCACGGTTGGATGCGGACGAGCGTCCGCATCCCATAGCTGTGCTTCGCGCGCCAAACGGCGCCCTCTAGGCGGATCCCGCAGCGCACCGCCGCGTCTGGCCTCGCCGGCGTCATGACACCGGCGGGTTTGACCCGTTGACCTTGACTGGGTGGGCCCAGGTTGACTCCCCCCTGAGTCAATGACAAGTGGGGCCCGCTCTGCTAATAAATTTAGGTTAGCACTAACTAATATTAGTTAGTTAAACTAACTACTGACACACAGGGCCCACAGGTCAGTTTGACCTGGACCAGCCCCGTTGACCGCTGACGTCACCCTGATGCACTTCTGATGCAATAAAGCATTTACTGGATTTATTCTTATATAGGAAATTCCAGAAAATGTAGCAAACATCAAAAAATTCATAGAAAATAATCTATAACTCATATTGGAATAAATTATATATGAAAAATGATCAGAAAAATCCAATCTATCGATATGTACCATTTTCATGCATGTTTGAACAACTTAAATCTGCTGTATATAACAAATTGAATAAATGGCATTTGAAATGCCTCATGTGGAGTTTGAATTTGAACCTAGGGTTCAAACCAACTTCATTTAACTTGGTGCTAGTTGCATTAGCTCAAACCACATCATATTGCCATGTCATGATCATGCAACATATTGTGCATTGCATTGATTGTGCTTCTTCTTTGCTTGTCGGTGCTTGTCCCCTCTCAGTAAGACGTGTACCGACGATGTGATCGATGACACCAATGAAGAAATATACTATCTTCAGAAGTGCCAGGCAAGCAAAACCCCCTTGTTCATTCCGATACAATCCCACTCTCTCGCTCCTGCTCTGTTTTACTGCATTAGGACAACAACGATTCATCTGTTACTTGCTGCGGTAGCTGAACCCCTTTATCCTTTGCATGACCTGTCATTGCCACAGTAAATAGAAGAAACCCACTAGCATGAGTAGGAGTTGTTTGAGCCCTGATGTGCCTACTCATTCATGCTTGTTTGTCATGCCTGCTATTGCTTAGAGTTGTGTCAGGTCTGATTCATCCGGGATGAATCAGAGGTGTGTGAACATGTCCTACTGTGTATGAGCTAAGTGTGTGAACACGATTTGGTAAAGGTAGCGGTGAGAGGCCATGTAGGAGTACATGGTGGGTTGTCTCACTGAAGCCGTACTTAGGAGCTGAGTTCTGTGTTTGTGATCCATGAAACAGATACTACCACGCATTCGGCCCGAAACCAATGGACCCTCTCGGCTTCTTAATCACCCTTGTTCTCTTTCCAGGAGTTGCAACTAGTTTCTGGTGTTTGTAGGATATGTGTTGGAGGCCGTGCGTAGCGCTGAACGTAGGGGTGGGCTATGATGCGGTAGATACACCATGGCCAGGTGTACCGAGCGCCCGTTTGGTGTCTCGGGAACCCTGCACACATCGTTTGGGGCTGTGAGCGAAACTCCGGCCGGATCTCCTCGCGATGGAACCCGAATAGGCGATAAACCTGGACTAGAGACTTGAGTGTTTAGGTAGGTCATGGCCGACACCCTCGCTGGGCTTCCGCTTGAAGGTTGCCGAGTACATGTCATGTAAACGGCGGTAAGTGGTGCGAGCGTGTGTGAAGAAGTACACCCCTGCAGGGTTAACATCATCTATTCGAATACCCGTGTCCGCGGAAAAGGACTTCTGGGTTGCCTGTACAGTTCATAGATAAGTGAAAGTGGATACCCTAAAATGCGCAAGATAAGGGTGAGTGCTATGGATGGCGTTCTCGTAGGGAGACGGGACCGGATCCATAGTGGTGTATTGATATGGTGAATATGTGGACTCGTGTGCGCCACCTCAAAAGAGTTACTTGAAGTCGTAGTTTAGGATAGCCACCGAGTCAAAGCTGGCTTGCTGCAGTTAAACCCCACCATCCCCTTTGTTGATAATGATGCATATGTAGTTAGTTCTGATGTAAGTCTTGCTGGGTACATTTGTACTCACGTTTGCCTATTTATGTTTTTGCAGAAAGACTTCCGTCTCACTAGTAGTTCCGCGTGGACTTTGACGTTTAGCTTGTTACCTCAGCTACGACTTTGTGCCCTTGGTAGGATCTGGTAGATAGTCAGGCTTCTCAGCCTTTTTCATTTGTAGATGTCTGTACTCAGACGTGTTAAGCTTTCGCTTGTGCTTTGACTTGTATGCTCTGAATGCTGGGTTGAGAGACCCATGTTTGTAATATCTCGCTCCTCGGAGCCTATTGAATAAAATACTTGAGTTGTAGAGTCATGTTGGGAAGCCATGTTGTATTTGCACATATCGAGCATATTGTGTGTATGTTATTGAAATGCTTGGTATGTGTGGGATCTGACTATGTAGTTGTTTATCCTTAGTAGTCTCTCTTACCGGGAAATGTCTCCTAGTGCTTCCACTGAGCCATGGTAGCTTGCTACTGCTCCGGAACACTTAGGCTGGCCAGCATGTGTCCTTCTTCGTTCCTGTGTCTGTCCCTTCGGGGAAATGTCACGCGTTGAGTACCGGAGTCCTATTAGCCCGCTACAGCCCGGTTTACCGGAGTCCTGCTAGCCCAGTGCTACAGCTCGGATTCACTCGCTGATGACCGACACGTTCGATGCTGGGTCATGGATGCCTGTCCCTGTAAGTCTGTGCCACTTTGGGTTTACGACTAGCCATGTCAGCCCAGGCTCCTTATCATATGGATGCTAGCGACACTATCATATACGTGTGCCAGAAGGCGCAAATGGTCCCGGGCAAAGGTAAGGGGACACCCGTGGGAATACCATGGGTGAGGTCGCAAAGTGATATGAGGTGTTACATGCTAGATCGACGTGACATTTATTCGGGGTCCTGACATATGGAGGTAGTGATATTAAAGTCGTGCTAGTTGGGTGATTATGAATTTAAAGAATGCTTGTGTTGAAGTTAGCAAGTCCCGTAGCATGCACGTATCGTTAAAGTTGTGTAACAAATTTGAAACATGAAGTGTACCTGGCTTGTGCATCCATATGAGTGGCGGTCGTGGACGAGCGATTGTCTTTTCCTACCAATCTATCCCCCTAGGAGCATGCCCGTAGTACTTGGTTTTTGATGACTTCTAAATTTTTGCAATAATTATATGAGTTCTTTTGACTAATATTGATTCCATGGATTATACGCACTTTTACCTTTCCGCCTTTGCTAGCCTCTTCGGTACCGTGCATTGCCCTTTCTCACCTTGAGAGTTGGTGCAAACTTCGCCGGTGCATCCAAACCCCGTGATACGATACGCTCTATCACACATAAACCTCCTTATATCTTCCTCAAAACAGCCAACATACCTACCTATTATGGCATTTCCATATCCATTCCAAGATATATTGCCATGCAACTTTCCACCATTCCGTTCATCATCATCATGACATACTTTACTTTGGTCATATTGCATGATCATGTAGTTGACATCGTATTTGTGGCAAAGCCACCATGCATTATTTTTCATACATGTCACTCTTGATTCATTGCACCATCCCGGTACACTGCCGGAGGCATTCATATAGAGTCATATCTTGTTCTAGTCTCGAGTTGTAATTCTCGTGTTGTAATCAATAGAAGTGTGATGATCATCATTATTAGAACATTGCCCAAAGAAAAAAAAAGAAAAAAAGAAGAAAGGCCAAAAGAAAAAAAGAAAGGCCCAAAGAAAAAAAAGAAAAAAAAGAAAAGAAAAAAAGAAAAGAGAAGAAAATAAATAAAAAGGGCAATGTTACTATCTCTTTTTCCACACTTGTGCTTCAAAGTAGCACCTTGTTCTTCATGTAGTGAGTCTCATATATTGTGCTTCAAAGTAGCACCATGTTTTTCATATAGTGAGTCTCATAATTTTTCTTTTTCATACTAGTGGGAATTTTTCATTATAGAACTTGGCTTATATTCCTGCGACGGGCTTCCTCAAATGCCCTAGGTCTTCGTGAGCAAGCAAGTTGGATGCACACCCACTAGTTTTCTTTTGTTGAGCATTCATTTATAGCTCTAGTGCATCTGTTGCATGGCAATCCCTGCTCCTCATGTTGACATCAATTGATGGGCATCTCCATAGCCCGTTGATTATCCTCGTCAATGTGAGACTTTCTCCTTTTTTGTCTTGTCCACACAATCCCCATCATCATATTCTATTCCACCCATAGTGCTATATCCATGGCTCACGCTCATGTATTGCGTGAACGTTGAATTTTTTTGAGATTATTTAAGTATGAAACAATTGCTTGGCTTGTCATCGGGGGTATAGAAGTTGGGAACATCTTTGTGTGACGAAAATGAAGCATAGCCTAACTATATGATTTTGTAGGGATGAACTTTCTTTTGCCATGTTATTTTGAGAAGACATGATTACTTTGATTAGTATGCTTGAAGTGTTACTATTTCTTTTATCAATATGAACTTTTATTTTGAATCATTTGGATCTGAACATTCATGCCACAATAAAGAAAATTACATTATGAATTATTCTAGGTAGCATTCCACATCAAAAATTCTCTTTTTTATCATTTACCTACTCGAGGACGAGCAGGAATTAAGCTTGGGGATGCTTGATACGTCTCCAACATATCTATAATTTTTGATTATTCCATGCTACTATATTACCCCTTTTGGATGTTTATGGGCTTTATTTTACACATTTATATCATTTTTGGGAATAACCTACTAACCGGAGGCCCAGCCCATATTGCTGTTTTTCCTATTTCAGTATTTCAAAGAAAAGGAATATCAAACGGAGTCCAAACGGAATGAAACCTTCAGGAGCGTGATTTTTGGAACGAACGTGATCTAGAGGACTTGGAGTGCAAGTCCAGAAGCAGCCGAGGCAGCCACGAGATAGGAGGCTGCGCCGCCACTATAGGGCGCGCCCCCTGTCTCATGGGCCCCTCGGGCAGCCACCGACGTACTTCTTCCTCCTATATATACCTACGTACCCCGAAAACATCCAGGAGCACCACGAAACACAATTCCCACCGCCGTAACCTTATGTATCCGCGAGATCTCATCTTGGAGCCTTCGCCGGCCCTCTGCCGGAGGAGGAATCGACCATGGAGGGCTTCTACATCAACATCCTTGCACCTCCGATGTGTTGTGAGTAGTTTACCACAGACCTACGGGTCCATAGTTATTAGATAGATGGCTTCTTCTCTCTTTTTGGATCTCAATACAATGTTCTCCCCCTCTCTTGTGGAGATCTATTCGATGTAAACTCTTTTTGCGGTGTGTTTGTCGAGATCTGATGAATTGTGGGTTTATGATCAAGTTTATCTATGAATAATATTTGAATCTTCTCTGAATTCTTTTATGTATGATTGAGTTATCTTTGCAAGTCTCTTCGAATTATCAGTTTGGTTTGGCCTACTAGGTTGATCTTTCTTGCCATGGGAGAAGTGCTTAGCTTTGGGTTCAATCTTGCGGTGTCCTTACCCAGTGACAGAAAGGGTTGAAGGCACGTATTGTATTCTTGCCATCGAGGATAACAAGATGGGGTTTATATCATATTGCATGAGTTTATCCCTCTACATCATGTCATCTTGCTTAATGCGTTACTCTGTTCTTATGAACTTAATACTCTAGATGCAGGCAGGAGTCGGTCGATGTGTGGAGTAATAGTAGTAGATGTAGGCAGGAGTCGGTTTACTTGTTATGGACGTGATGCCGATATATATGATCATGCCTAGATAATCTCATAACTATGCGCTTTTCTATCAATTGCTCGACAGTAATTTGTTCACCCACCGTAATACTTATGCTATCTTGAGAGAAGCCTCTAGTGAAACCTATGGCCCCCGGGTCTATCTCTTATCATATTTGCTTTCCATCTACTTTCATTTGCATCTTTACTTTTTGCATCTATATTATAAAATACCAAAAATATATTTATCTTATCTTACTATCTTTATTAGATCTCACTTTCGCAAGTGGCCGTGAAGGGATTGACAGCCCCTTTATTGCGTTGGTTGCGAGTTCTTAGTTTGTTTGTGTAGGTGCGTGGGACTTTTGAGGAGCCTCCTACTGGATTGATACCTTGGTTCTCAAAAACTGAGGGAAATACTTACGCTACTCTGCTGCATCACCCTCTCCTCTTCGAGGAAAACCAACGCAAGCTCAATACGTAACATTGCCTACCGGGTTGGCATCTTCAACCGGCTCCTGGAGAAGCACCGACAGCTCAAGGTGCAGCTCGCCGCCAAGGAGGAGGAGCTCCATGTTGCCGAAGGTAAGATTCTCATGCGCACTTAGTGGGGTCATGCTAGCGCACCCACTGGGTGTAGCCGCCGAGATTCAGGCCAACTATGTGGTAGTTGGGTCGAATCTTAATGTAGTCTTGAGTTTGTTTTGATTCTGAGCTTGTTGTGCAGCCGTTGTCGCCACGGCGCCGGTTTGGCAAACCCGGATGATCCGAGCCATCCACCAACACGACCTGACCATCGCCTATGCTAGCCGGCTTCTGGTAGAGGTGGGGAGCTAAAGGCAGAGGCGGCGGAGGCCCAGCGGGCGCTTGCCGAAGCCAGCCGGCTGCAGGAGCAGCTGGTTGGCTACAAGAGCCGGCTGCAGGCCAAGGTGGAGCGCCTCAGGATGAAGGCAGCGAAGGCGACGGAGGCCCAGCAGGCCCTTGCTGAGGCCGGCCAGCAGCGCGATCGGCTGTCTAACAACAAGGGCTAGCTCCAGGCCGAGGTGGACCGCCTGAAGAAAGCGGAGGCTACGACAATGGAGGCCGACCAGGCAGAGCTCCTCCGTCTGAAGTGGGAGCATGGGGAGGCGGCCACCGCCAAGGACACCAAACTGAAGGTGGCCATTGCCAAGGTCACCGAGCTAGAGAAGGTACTCCAGATCGCGCCCATGCCGACAACAGGGAGCGGCACGGTATGTTGCTTGAAGCGTAGCACCTAGATGAGACCTTTGCTAGGAAGTGCTTCCTTTGATTCTGCCGAGCTGCAAAGCCGGCTTCCTTTTTTGTGGCTAACTTGTTCTTATTTTTTATAGGGCAGGGTGGTAGAGGAGGCCGTTCGCTTTCAGCGGTCACCGCAGGGGGTCATGGGAGCCGGTACCGACCCACACGTCGCCTAAACCTTCTCGAAGATCATGACTGCTGCCGAGGCTTGCCTGCAAGTCTTGGGGGAGCAGATGGCTTGGGTCTCTGAGGCTGGCGCGGGGATGACGACAGCCCTCCGGCCTGGCACAATTAGACCGAACATCTTCTCGTAGCTGGCGTGGTGGTTGGAGGCTCAGGTTCATGATTTATTGGCACGCGGACCTATCGCTGGACCGGTTGATGGGCCAGCGAGCCAGCGCTAAGGCCCAGCTGCAGGCGGAGGCCAGCCGGATTGGCGCCTAGGCTAGCTACATCGTCGGGTTCTCGATAGACGATGTGTTCCAGCCGGAGCGGAAGGAAGACGGCAGGGTCGTTCCTCCTGACGACTTTGGCCTACTGCTGGACGACCCAGAGGGCAGTTTTGAGGAGTCAGGTGCTTATAAGGACGAGGATGCTGGGGCTGCCTGAAGCTGAAGCCGCCCTGTCTTATCTTTTCAGTATTTTTTTAAGTAGCAGGTCCACCCACCGACTGGGGTGTTTTGGTGTAATGTAATGAACTCTAGCCTTGGGCCTGTTTGATCCATGATGTAACTATTTCGTGACTGTCTGCACCTTTGCTTTCTATTTTTCGAGCCATTTTCTTGCTTGCTTCCCCTTCGGGCCTCCCCCCACGAGTAGAATAGTCAAGTTTCGATCTGTGACAAGGAGTTCGGTCCTTGGAAGGAGCGTGCGGTACTTAGGCTCTTAAAATGTTGAGCGCCGCGCCAGAACGACGACGGCGATCTCAGGCGGCAGGAGGTGAAGACGACGATGGTGGTGGCGTTCCAGGGCACCCAACATTGCATCGCTCGGTGGAGAGGACGAGGAAGTGGCGGCGGTTGTTCTATGCTCAGCGGTAGGGCGAAGCGGACGACGATGCGAGACCGCTGTGACCTCTCCTCCGTTTTCCCTCCTTCCCCGTGCTCGATTTCGTGCCGTAGCCTTGCTAGCCGTCAAACTCGAGAGCTTCTCGCCGCCGGCCATGGCGTAGCTGTGGCCACAGCACTCACGCTCACAACGGAGCGCCTCACCATGCTCAGGAAGCCCTCAGGAGCCTAACGCACACACCCACTCGCCCTCCCGTCCATCGTAGCGCCGAACCCAATCCCGTCCGAACTCTGGCCGCCGCCGCGGACTCTACTCCGGCGAGCTTCGACCTCCCTAGCTCCTCCCACCTGCCCCAGTGGATGCGCGCTAGCCTGGGCTCCTCGCTGATGGTATCTGCCGCCCAAATGGTCGCCGGAGCGACGATCCCGAGCCCTCCGCCGCGTTCGGCCTCACCGGCGGATAAACTCCGGCGGGTTTTGAACCGTTGACCTCGCCGGCCTGATGTGCGGGCCCGGCCTGTCAGGTGATTAGCTTAAGGCTAATCACCATTTAAGCTAAACCCTGACAGTGACAGTGGGCCCCTGCGCCCTAATCTTTAATTAGATTAGTAAAACTAACCCCTGTTTAACCCCGTGTCACTGACATGTGGACCCCACATGTTAGGTTTGACCAGTCAGCGCTGTTGACTTGCTGACGCAGTGCTGACGCAATTATTCTTTTGCTGGATTTAAATTAAATCAGGAAATTCCAGAAAAATGTATAAACTTCAAAAAATCATAGAAATTCAACCGTAGCTTAGATTGAAATAATTTATATATGAAAAATTATTAGAAAAATTCAATTTATCCATATGCACCAGTTTCGTGCATGACAAACCAACTTATACCAGCTGTATAGGTGAAAACACATAAATGGCATTTATAAAGAGCTTACTTTGGAGATGCATTTGGATCTTTGGTTCAAATAGACTTCAACAAAATGAATGCTAGCTGCATTAGCTCAAACAACATCACATATTCATGCCATGTTCATGCATCATATTGTTGCATATGCTTGTGTATTGATTGCCGACACCGTTCCTTCTCGACAGGTCCAGCTCCGGAGATTGTTCTAGAGTACCTGTCTGAGGAGCAGTGCCCCCTCTGTTGATCTACCAGGCAATGCTATGTCTTGAGCTTGCGTTGGTTTTTCTCGAAGAGGAGAGGGTGATGCAGCAAGTGTAGCGTAAGTATTTCCCTCAGTTTTGAGAACCAAGGTATCAATCCAGTAGGAGGCTCCTAAAAAGTCCAACGCACCTACACAGATAAACTGAGAACTCGCAACCAACGCAATAAACGGGTTGTCAATCCCTTCATGGCCACTTGCGAAAGTGAGATCTAATAAAGATAGTATGATAAGACAAATATATTTTTGGTATTTTATAATATAGATGCAAAAAGTAAAGATGCAAATAAAGGTAGATTGACAGCAAATATGATAAGAGATAGACCCGGGGGCCATAGGTTTCACTAGTGGCTTCTCTCAAGATAGCATAAGTATTACGGTGGGTGAACAAATTTCTGTCGAGCAATTGATAGAAAAGCGCATAGTTATGAGATTATCTAGGCATGATCATGTATATAGGCATCACGTCCACAACAAGCAGACCGACTCCTGCCTGCATCTACTACTATTACTCCACACATCGACCGACTCCTATCTGCATCTAGAGTATTAAGTTCATAAGAACAGAGCAACGCATTAAGCAAGATGACATGATGTAGAGGGATAAACTCATGCAATATGATATAAACCCCATCTTGTTATCCTCGATGGCAACAATACAATACGTGCCTTGCAACCATTTCTGTCACTGGGTAAGGACACCGCAAGATTGAACCCAAAGCTAAGCACTTCTCACATGGCAAGAAAGACCAATCTAGTAGGCCAAACCAATCTGATAATTCAAAAAGACTTGCAAAGATAACTCAATCATACATAAAAGAATTCAGAGAAGATTCAAATATTATTCATAGATAAACTTGATCATAAACCCACAATTCATCGGATCTCGACAAACACACCCGCAAAAAGAGTTTACATCGAATAGATCTCCACATGAGAGGGGGAGAACATTGTATTGAGATCAAGAGAGAATAAGCCATCTAGCTAATTACTATGGACCCGTAGGTCTGTGGTAAACTACTCACAACTCATCGGAGGGGCAAGGGTGTTGATGTAGAGGCCCTCTGTCGGTGTCAAAACCGGCGGATCTCGGGTAGGGGGTCCCGAACTGTGCATCTAGGCGGATGGTAACAGGAGACGAGGGACACAATGTTTTTACCCAGGTTCAGGCCCTCTCGATGGAGGTAATACCCTACGTCCTGCTTGATTAATATTGATGATATGGGTAGTACAAGAGTAGATCTACCACGAGATCAATGAGGCTAAACCCTAAAAGCTAGCCTATGGTATGATTGTTGAGATGTAATGTTGTGTCCTACGGACTACGCCTCGCCGGTTTATATAGACACCGGAGAGGCTAGGGTTACACAGAGTCGGTTACAATGGTAGGAGATCTACATATCCGTACTGCCAAGCTTGCCTTCCACGCCAAGTAAAGTACCTTCCGGACACGAGCCGGAGTCTTCAATCTTCTATCTTCGTAGTCTGGAAGTCCGGCGGATATTGATAGTCCGGCTGTCCGGGCACCCCCTAGTCCAGGACTCCCTCAGTAGCCCCTGAACCAGTCTTCAATGACGATAAGTCCGGCGTGCATAATGTTTGGCATTGCAAGGCGGGTTCCTCCCTTGAATAATCCAGAGAAGATAATGAACACCAGGATAGTGTCCAGCTCTGCAAAATAATTTCCACACTCCAACGTAGAGAGAATAAAACACATACACCGATCCAATCTGCTGACGTATTATGCGGCATGACATCACACCGCAGCCAAGCCTTCGTTTTAATTGTTTTTACTATTCCACCTCAGCACGTTTAGCGAAGCGGCTTCCTTGGCACGTCCTGTCGAAGCAGAGATCGTGTTCCCTTTTATTCCGGGATCCTCATCAATACGTGCGTGGGTAACCCAACCGTTCCCGTCGCCACGCCTCCTCTACCGAAGGGGAATCTCAAACGGTCACGGAGACGGCCCTTGGTATTATTTCCCCTTTATAAGAGGACCAAGGCCTGTCCTTGTCTCTTAACCTCGCATCGAATCTCTCTTCTGCTCCCAATTCCAACACCGAGAGCTTCAGACTCGAGCGCTTCGGATCCACAGCAATGTCCGGCTCCGACCTCCAGGGCCGGTGGGTGCCCTCCTCCGTCACAGAGGAGGACATATTGAAGTTGCGTGAGGCCAAGTACCTGGCCTACGAAGTCTTGCACAGGTTGCCTGCCCCTGGGCAGGCCGTGCCAGCCCCCGAGCCCGGCGAATGTGTCATTTTCGCATCCCACCTCCGTCGGGGATTAGGCTTCCCGACGGATCCTTTCGTGAGGGGGCTTCTGTTCTTCTCCGGGCTGGACTTCCACGACTTGGCTCCGGAGTCCATCCTCCATATCTCCGCATTCATTATTGTCTGCGAAGCCTTCCTCCGTGTCACCCCCCACTTCGGCCTGTGGCTGAAAACATTCAAGGTGGAGCCGAAGATGATCGGGGGGCGTCGAGCGGAGTGTGGCGGGGCGACCATAAGCAAGATGGTCGATGCCCCGTGGCTCGAAGGTTCCTTCCAAGAGGAACAGGGATTGTGGCAGCAGGAGTGGTTTTACATCACCGCTCCAAGGGGCAGCAAGCAAAAGCCGCCGCCCTCCTTCCGCCCGGGACCTCCACAACAACTGATGTCGTGGGTCAACCAAGGGCTCAACTGGGGGCCATCCAAGGACGTGCCCGCACTGTAGGGCCGGATTCGGGACCTCCAAACAAGGGAGATTGATCTGGTCAAGGTGATGCAGGTTATGCTGACTAGGCACCTCCTACCCTGCAAACGTCGTCCTCTCCGTTTATGGGAGTTCAATCCGGAGGGACCTCGTATCCTCCAGCATTTCATGGGGGCGACACCCCTGGAGATGTACGAGCAGTTCTTCGGACCGCAAGTGGCGTGTCCGGATTCGGCCGAGGATGCGGGACTAAGCCGCGATCGTCCGGATACTCAGGTAAATAGCTCAGAGCCCGGACATCCTGCTTGTATGCCTTTCAAAAGATCATCTCCTAACCCTTTTTATTCTTTACAGGAATGGGTGGCACGATCAAGGCTGATAAGGTGTCCGGCCCCCCTCCCAGAGACTGCACTGGAGCCCGTGCTGGTCAGAATGTTGGAGGCCGCACCCAGAAGGGGGCGATGGGGGAGATAAAGGAGCAGATACTTCGTCCAAAGAGGCGACTGAAGAGGAGAGGACCAAGGATCCCTCCCTTCAGAGGGAAAAGAGGACCGCCCCCGAAGATCCGGAGGTCAAAGCCCCCAAGCGTGGGAAGAAATCCTCACCGGGGGGTCCGTCGTCCGGAGAGAATCCGGACGCGCAATCATCGCCCAAGGACCAGCCCTCCAATGAGCCGTGAGTATGAAAGAGGAAGTTTAATAAGAAAGTACCTTCGTTTTATGCTTCTGTAGGTAACCGAAATATTTATATCGCAGTTCGGATCTGCAGCCGTCTCAGATGAGTTCGTCCTCGGGGGATATTCTTCCGGAGATGATGGAGAGCGATACGCCTCCGTCCGACGCGCCGCCAGATGAGGCAGGCGAGCCCGAAGTGTCATCACGGAGGGCGTCCCCGAGTCCGGAGGGGTCAAAGAGTTCAGCACCCACCAGAGCCCGGTCGGGAGAACTGAAGAATTTGCTTGAGAGGGCATCCATTTCAGAAGATCACCGCGCGTTAATGCGTGCGGTGGTTGGAAGGATTTCGTCCGCCGAAAGCGGATTGCGCGATGGTGCCATGAGCTTGCTGGCGGGATTTGAGGTATGCGAAAATAGCGTACCCCTTTGCTTTTTAACAGTTGAGCATATAAAAGATGCGCCCTGTATAGATAGTAGCCCCTGAGACTCGGTAGGTTGTCGAAGACGACAGCGTGCCGAGGATCGAAAATCTAAATATCTCAGGTAATAAATATCGTCGTTCTAATACAGGTGGCGGATAGTCCGGGGGCCAGCCGGACTGATCAGTTTGCCGAACTGAGTCGGCAACTGGACATGGCAGATGCTGACATAGCACTTGTCAATCAGCGACTTGACGAGTCGCAAGGTAAATAAAATCTCCATAGCTGTTTTATCGAGTGGGTTAAAGCCCTCCTCTGATAAGTTATGTGCTGTGTATACAGACAGTGCTGCTGCTGTGGAGAGACTTCGGGCCGAGCTTGCACAAGCTAAGGAACAAGCCCGAAGGAGTGATGCGGCTGCCGCGAGGGCGGCCGAGGAGTTGAAGGCCGAAAAGGCTGCGCACTGCCTAAGCAGGGCGGAGGTGGCCGGATTGGCCAAGAAATTAAAGGATGCTACCGACCGTAGCGAGGCTCTTGAAAAGGAGCGCCTATTGGAGCGGGAAGACCTGAAGAAGGCCACCCCCGAGACCAAGGATGCCCGCTCTGCAATGCGGGCTATGAAGGAGGAGCTGCGCCAAGCCGGAGAAATCACGGCTGGCAGGCCGTTTCTTATGCGTCGCCGGTTTATGGATGCCAAGTATGCCCAATTTGAAAAGCAGTGGAGTTCGGAGGATCCTTACATGGACTTGGCTGCGAGTGCGGCTGACGCCGTTAAGCACTTTCGGAGCCAGGGGGATCACGAGGTGGAAGAGCTATATTGGACTCAATTCCACAGTCCGGATCGCCCTCTTCCGCTGTCGGACAGGTTGGCCGAATGGGCCGAACTGAATAGACTGTCCGGGCTGGCTATGACTGACATCGTGGCCCATGTGTGGCCAGAGAGGTCCAAGGCAACGAGCTATTTTGGCCTACTGCAGCAGTTCCTTGGGGCAGTGCCGCATATCAAGGAGATGAAGCGGTCGGCCTGCATCGAGGGCGCGCGGATGGCTCTGGCCCGTGTAAAGGTGCAGTGTCCGGAGATGGATGCCACCGCTATTGCTGCCCAGGGTTCGGATGGGAACCGGCTTCCTGCCGAACATTATTTCGGGGAAGTTATGCGCGGCGCTCGTGTAATAGAGTCGCAGTGCTCGAAGAATGTAACGTTCAATTGAACGCATTAACTTGTTTATGAATGATTATAGTATGAATGCTTTTTATACTTGTGCTTCCAAGTAATAGTACTTCTCCTTGCGGCCGCTTTAAGTATACTAGTGTATAACCTGAAAGATGCAGTCTTCGGCTTCAGCCCCCATGCACAAGGTGCTGGGGTGTTCGCAAAATAGCGCTTTTTCACACTTTAATCCGACGTCTCGGTCCTGTTATAAGGAGGTGGTAGCGTAGCGAACGAGGCAATCCGGACTATAATGCTTTTTCTCTTTCACTTAGCCAACGGAGCTCGAGGGTGGGGCTACGACATAGCCCCTAATGGCACCGCACATCTCCGGATTCGGGGTGTGTATGTGCCTGACCGGGAAGCGGCCCTTCGTCAAAGCGGGGAATTCTAAACATTCCGTAGTCAATCAAGTGGCTGACCAGACTCTCGCTATATCATGACAGTCAGTTTTCGGCTTTCTCTACTGAGGTGCTCACCCAGCCGAACTGGGGCACAATCGCAGTAGTTCTCCTGGTGCCGCGTTAGCCGGGTGATACGGAACGTAAGGCAGCAAAACACAGGAGCCGGGCAAACCCAACATTTGACCAAAGACATGATTCGGAGCTGATGCATATAGTGCCCAACTTGAGACGCCGAACACTCCCTGAGGTGTTCGGACTTTATGATAACAGGCAGAATTATACCCTAAGCCCCTTGTGTCCAGGTACAGGCGTTGTCTTCTGATGCGGCCAATGCCAAAGCGTCAGGCTCCGCCTCGGCTATAGGAAGAAGCCGAGGCCGATTTAGCAACAAGAGACAGTAATAAAAAGGTCTACGTAGGGTCTTAATCTGAAAAGAATCCTTGCGACGGGTCCCTACTGCACGTCTGCGCCTGTGTCTCTGTTATGCCGTTATCCTAGACGGGTACGCACGATGCTCATCTGTATAAAAGAGAGGAACATTTCAAAAATAGTTCGTGCGAGAATAATGCAAAAGAATAAGCGTAAATAATTAAGGGTAGGTTTATATGAAACCGATATTAATTGTGCGCGCAGCCCCTTGTGAAAGGGTATGCGGCTAGGGAGCCCCTAGCCTGCTGAGTCCGGATTCGTCTATCCGAGTCCGGGGGCTTTAAGTGACCCTTGCACTGAAATAGTGCCGTGTGGACTGGGCATCTTAAGTGTAAGAGATGCGTAATGCGGTATGGCATTGAAGCGGACAAAAGCCTTTCGTCCTAATAGTGCTTGATGTTCACTTTTAAATGGCACGATATGGAAAATTAACTTTTCTCATCGGAGATTGTTCGGTGATCCGAACACGACTTCGAGTAATATCGAGCCTGTGCACCTGGCGTAAGGGCCGGGCGTAACTCCTTTGAAGGAAGTGCGGCTGTGTCGAATTTTGGTAGGGTCTATCCCCATCCGACGGATTGTATTTGAATATAGCAGGTTTAAGTCACTGCCTCCGTCCATTAGGACGTTTGTGAATTGTAGTCCGTCTATTATCGGATTCAATATCAGGGGAGTCCGTCCCACGGTTCGAACACTTTTGGAATAATCCCGGTGGTCGAAAGTGATTGGTTTTGATATCCAATCTCTATGGTTTGCGGGGCCGGATCGTGCGAAGCTCTTTTTAGAAAGTGCCGCACTGTTTCTCTGTATCCTCACATGAAGTGAGTTTACTGCTTTGACCCCTTGTGGGAAAGTCTTTTGTTTTCCGGTGTCCTGCTGGCGGGGTTTATCTTCTTCGCTTGACGCGTCGAGCCCCTTGCGTTCGGCGTTTAATCGGCCGGACTGTTTGAAAACCCAACAATCTCTGTGGGTGTGATTTGCAGGCCTTCCGGGGGTACTGTGGATTTGACAGATCCGACCCAGGATTTTGTGTAGGTTAGACAGTTCGTCGCTGTCGTCCTTGATGGGTTGAGCTTTATTATTCGGCCGTGAGCTTTTAAATCCGGCGTTAACTGCCGTGCTCTTTGGGCTTTTCTCTTTATTCCGGCGCTGATCTTTTCTACGCCGTGATTTTCCGTTTCCATCTCTTATCTCGGATGTACCTTGGTCGCTGGTGCTGCTTCTTGCCAACCAGCTGTCCTCTCCTGCGCAAAAGCGGGTCATGAGGCTTGTTAATGCGGTCATTGTCCTCGGTTTTTCTTGACCGAGGTGTCTGGCAAGCCATTCGTCTTGGACATTGTGCTTGAAAGCTGCTAAGGCTTCGGCGTCCGGACAGTCGACTATTTAGTTCTTTTTGGTGAGGAACCTGTTCTAGAATTTCCGTGCTGACTCTCCGGGCTGTTGAGTTATGTGACTTAAGTCGTCTGCATCCGAAGGCCGGACATAAGTCCCTTGAAAGTTTGCTCTAAACGCTTCCTCGAGCTCTTCCCAACTTCCAA
Source organism: Triticum dicoccoides (assembly GCF_002162155.2). Classification (NCBI taxonomy): domain Eukaryota; kingdom Viridiplantae; phylum Streptophyta; class Magnoliopsida; order Poales; family Poaceae; genus Triticum; species Triticum dicoccoides. The sequence continues at coordinate 425,395,868 of NC_041393.1, read as the reverse complement.
CAGTGTTTTCTGGGAGGCTTTTAAGCCAATGACGAGCTGGCCCTTTGAGTTTTAGGGGTAGATATTTTATGGTGTGGAGATCGTCTCCTCTGGCCATATGTATATGTAATATATAGTCTTCTATCCAGACTCCAGGGTCTGTTGTTCCATCGTAGGCTTCTATGTTTATGGGTTTAAACCCTGCTGGGAATTCATGTTCCAGCACTTCGTCTGTGAAGCATAGTGGATGTGCGGCACCCCTGTACTTGTACGTGCCGCTGTCGTCGGACACTTGACGTGTTCCTTTGCTTATTGGGGCTTTCCTTTTGGGTCCATAGATGGACCTGGCAGGGCCATTGGATGGTGGGGGCTTTACGGCCTCTTTGTCAAATTCTGGGAGCAGCTTGCGCTTTGGGTAGCTCTTCGGTTGGTGGCTGTTGCCTTGTTTGTCTGCGGTTTTGAGCACTTTGCTCCATCTTATCCGGAGCGCGTCTTCCGCTGTGTTGAGCTTCCGCTTTTCCTCCTTCAGGCTTCTTGCTGTAGCGATGAGCCTGCGTTTGCGAAGATTTTGTTCGACGGGCTCTTCGAGTTCGTCGTCATCGGGGCTTGATTCGTCCTTGGAGGGAGGTACATAGTTGTGATCCTCAACCTTTTCTTCTGCCGCCTTTTCGTGAGGGCGTACTTCTTCATCATCCTTCGCTGATTCTGGCTAGAGGGGTTTGTCTTCGGCACTCTCCGGAGTGTTATTATCTCCCATGCTGGATTCTCCATTCTTGCTGTGGCGGGATTTAGAGCGGCGCCGTCGGTGCTTGGGTTGCTTCTTTAAAGAATCTTCCTCCACTGCTTTCTCGCCATCCCCTTCTTTTGGGGTATCCACCATGTAAACGTCGTATGACGAGGCGGCCTTCCAGTGTCCGGTGGGCGCTGGGTCCTGATCGTCTCCGGCATCGTCGTCCATAGCGTCGATGTCATCGGAGTCGTAGTCGAGCATGTCGGTTAGGTCCTCGACAGTGGCTACAAAGTGGGTGGTGGGTGGGCTCCGAATTTCTTTGTCGTCCGAACTCCAACCGTCCTGGCCATAGTCCGGCCAGGATTCTCCTGATAGCGAGAGATGCTTCAGAGGATTCAAGATATCGCCAAAAGGCGAGTGTTGAAAGATGTTCGCGGCGGTGAATTCCATAACCAGCGCCCAATCTGGTTTGATTGGCAGGGGAGCGGGAGGCTCGGAATCCGGCAGGGAGTCCGGCGCCTCGGGATCACGGGTTTCGCGGGGGACAAGATTGGTATTCGGCTCCATCGCCGTAGATATTGAAGCCCCCGGGGCGGCGTCTATCCACCGACCCTCGTCATGGGCGATCGGCTCCGGGCAAGTAGCCGGGGCGGATTCAAGTGCGGCCGCCAAAGCACTGTACGGCGGCAGAGCTAGATCATGCCAATCGTCACAGTGCGGCGCGCTTGGCTGTGGCTCGAGTCCGTCGAAGATCAAGTCTCTGCGGTAATCGGCCGTGAAGTTTAGGCTTCCAAATCTGACCTGACGGCCAGGAGCGTAGCTTTCGATCTGCTCCAGATGGCCAAGAGAGTTGGCCCGCAGTGCGAAGCCGCCGAATATGAAGATCTGTCCGGGGAGGAAAGTCTCGCCCTAGACAGCGTCAAAGATTGAAGATGCCATCGAGCCCATTGGTGACGACACAGAGGAACTCTCAATGAAAGCACCAATGTCGGTGTCAAAACCGGCGGATCTCGGGTAGGGGGTCCCGAACTGTGCGTCTAGGCGGATGGTAACAGGAGACGAGGGACACAATGTTTTTACCCAGGTTCAGGCCCTCTCGATGGAGGTAATACCCTACGTCCTGCTTGATTAATATTGATGATATGGGTAGTACAAGAGTAGATCTACCACGAGATCAATGAGGCTAAACCCTAAAAGCTAGCCTATGGTATGATTGTTGACATGTAATGTTGTGTCCTACGGACTACGCCTCGCCGGTTTATATAGACACCGGAGAGGCTAGGGTTACACAGAGTCGGTTACAATGGTAGGAGATCTACATATCCGTACTGCCAAGCTTGCCTTCCACGCCAAGTAAAGTACCTTCCGGACATGAGCCGGAGTCTTCAATCTTCTATCTTCCTAGTCTGGGAGTCCGGCGGATATTGATAGTCCGGCTGTCCGGACACCCCCTAGTCCAGGACTCCCTCACCCTCCGTGGTTGATTCCCCCTCCGACAGAGTGTCGGCGAAGGCTGCAAGATGGGATCTCGCGGATACAGAAGGTTACGGCGGTGGAAATTGTGTTTCGTGGTGCTCCTGGATGTTTTCGGGGTACGTAGGTATATATAGGAGGAAGAAGTATGTCGGTGGCCTCCCGAGGGGCCCACAAGACAGGGGGCGCGCCCTACAGTGGGGGGCGCGGCCCCCTATCTCGTGGGGCCCTCGGAAGCTTCTTGACTTGCACTCCAAGCTCTCCGGATCACGTTCATTCCAAAAATCACGCTCCCAAAGGTCTCACGTTTGGACTCCGTTTGATATTCGTTTTCTTCGAAATACTGAAATAGGCAAAAAAAAACAGCAATATGGGTTGGGCCTCCGGTTAGTAGGTTAGTCACAAAAATGATATAAATGTGTAAAATAAAGCCCATAAACATCCAAATGGGGTAATATAATAGCATGGAACAATCAAAAATTATAGATACGTTGGAGACGTATCAAGCATCCCCAAGCTTAATTCCTGCTCATCCTCGAGTAGGTAAGTGATAAAAAAGAAATTTTTGATGTGGAATGCTACCTAGCATAATTCATAATGTAATTTTCATTATTGTGGCATGAATGTTCAGATCCAAATGAATACAAAATAAAAGTTTATATTGACATAATAAATAGTAATACTTCAAGCATACTAATCAAAGTAATCATGTCTTCTCAAAATAACATGGCTAAAAAAGTTATCCCTACAAAATAATATAGTCTGGCTGTTGCTCTATCTTCATCACACAAAGTATTTAATCATGCACAACCCCGATGAAAAGCCAAGCAATTGTTTCATAAATTAATATTCTCAAACTTTTTCAACTTTCACGCAATACATGAGTGTGAGCCATGGACATAGCACTATATGTGGAATAGAATGGTGGTTTTGAGGAAGACCTAGTGCACTTTTGAGGAAGCCCATCATTGGAATATACAAGCCAAGTTCTATAATGAAAAATTCCCACTAGTATATGAAAGTAACAACATATGAGACTCTCTAACATGAAGATCATGGTGCTATTTTGAAGCAAAAGTGTGGAAAAAGAGATAGTAGCATTGTCCCTTCTCTCTTTTTCTCTCATTTTATTTTTTCCCTTTTTTCTTTTTCTCTTTTTTTTTCTTTGGCCTTCTTTTTTTTGGCCTTTCTCTTTTTTTTTGTAAAGTCCGAAGTCTCATCTCGACTTGTGGGGGAATCATAGTCTTCATCATCCTTTCCTCACTAAGACAATGCTCTAATAATGAAGATCATCACACTTTTATGGATTTGCAACTCAAAGCTAGAACAAGATATGACTCTATATGAATGCCTCCGGCGGTGTACCGGAATATGCAATGAATAATGAAATTATGAAGGTGGCCTTGCCACAAATACAGTGTCAACTACATGATCATGCAAAAGCAATATGACAAAAGTAATGTGTGTCATATGAACGGAACGGTGGAAAGTTGTATGGCAATATATCTCAGAATGGCTATGGAAATGACATAATAGGTAGGTATGGTGGTTGTTTTGAGGAAGGTAAATGGTGGGTGTATGGTACCGGCGAAAGTTGTGCGGTATAAGAGAGGCTAGCAATGGTGGAAGGGTGAAAGGGGTGCGTATAATCCATGGACTCAACATTAATCAAAAGAACTCATGCACTTGTTGCAAAAATTTAGAAGTCATCAAAAACCAAAGCACTACGCGCATGCTCCTAGGGGGATAGATTGGTAGGAAAAGACCATCGCTCGTCCCCGACCGCCACTCATAAGGAAGACAATCAATAAATGAAATTGTGCTCCAACTTCATCACAAAGCGGTTCACCATACATGCATGCTACGGGAATCACAAACTTCAACACAAGCATTCTTTAAATTCATAATCACCCAACTAGCATGACTTTAATATCACTACCTCCATATCTCAAAACAATTATCAAGCATCAAATTGATCATAGCATCCAATTCACTTTCTATGATAGTTTTTATTATACCCAACTTAGATGCTCATCATTCTAGGAACAACTTTAAGATCATAGAAAATACCATGCTATTCTAAAAGACTCTCAAAATGATATAAGTGAAGCATGAGAGACTAGCAATTTCTTCAAAATTAAGTCACCACCATGCTCTAAAAGGTATAAGTGAAGCAGTAGAGCAAAACTATCAAGCTCAAAAGATATAAGTGAAGCACATAGAGTATTCTAGCAAATTCTAATCAAATAGGCTTCTCCCAAAAGGAGTGTACAGCAAGGATGATTGTGGTAAACTAAAAAGCAAAGACTAATATAATACACGATGCTCCAAGAAAAACACATATGTGGCGAATAAAAATATATCTCCAAGTAAAGTTACCAATGAACGAAGACGAAAGAGGGGATGCCTTCCCGGGGCATCCCCAAGCTTAGGATTTTGGCTATTCTTGAATATCTTGGGGTGCCTTGTGCATCCCCAAGCTTAGGCTCTTGCCACTCCTTATTCCATAGTTGAAAGTGCAACTAACCCTAGGTGGTTTTGGTAATTCATAACAACATATAGCTCATTGATCTAATGCTATTCCAAGACTATTATTTCAGGAAAGCTCAATGAATGGCATGGCATGGATGATGAAAGTGGATCCCTCAAAATACTAAGGACAAAGGATTGGCTCAAGCTCAAAACCTCAAGACTCTTCATTTTATATTTTAGTGATCCAAGATCACATTGAGTCTATAGGAAAAGCCAATACTATCAAGGAGGGATGAGGTGTTGTTTAATGAGCCTCTTGCTTCATGTGCTTTGTGATATGCTCCAAAACCCTCAACTACTTTCCCACATCCACAAATAACCTAAACCCAAAGCCAAAATCGGTCACACCGATTCTTCCTATCCGGCGCCACCGATTCCAAAAGTCATAGCCACTGCCACAAACCCTAAGCAAATCGGTCTTACCGATAGGGATCTCGGTCTCACCGAGATGGGGTTGTAATCTCTCTGTTTCCCTTCGTACCGTTTCGGTGTAACCGAAGTGAGCGATCGGTCCCACCGAGATTGCAATGTAAACTCTCTGTTTCCTTTTTGTAACATTTCGGTCTCACCAAAAAGAGCAAATCAGTCCCACCGAGTTTACCTGACCAACTCTCTAGAAAGCTTATTACCAAATTGGTTTCACCGAGTTTGTGTAATCGGTCTTACCAAGATTACGTTATGCCCTAACCCTAACCGAATCGGTCTCATCGAGATGCATGTCAGTCCCACCGAATATCACTAATGGTCACTAGGTTTACTAAATCGGTTCGACCGAGTTTAACGATTTGGTCCCACCGAGTTTGGTAAATTGTGTGTAACGGTTAGATTTTGTGTGGAGGCTACATATACCCCTCCACCTCCTCTTCATTCGTGGAGAGAGCCATCAGAACGAACCTACACTTCCAACTTACCATTTCTGAGAGAGAACCACCTACTCATGTGTTGAGACCAAGATATTCCATTCCTACCATATGAATCTTGATCTCTAGCCTTCCCAAGTTGCTTTCCACTCAAATCTTCTTTCCACCAGATCCAAAACCTATGAGAGAGAGAGTTGAGTGTTGGGGAGACTATCATTTGAAGCACAAGAGCAAGGAGTTCATTATCAACGCACCATTTATTACTTCTTGGAGAGTGGTGTCTCCTAGATTAGCTAGGTGTCACTTGGGAGCCTCCGACAAGATTGTGGAGTTGAACCAAGGAGTTTGTAAGGGCAAGGAGATCGCCTACTTCGTGAAGATCTACCACTAGTGAGGCAAGTCCTTCGTGGGCGATGGCCATGGTGGGATAGACAAGGTTGCTACTTCGTGGACCCTTCGTGGGTGGAGCCCTCCGTGGACTCGCGCAGCCGTTACCCTTTGTGGGTTGAAGTCTCCATCAACGTGGATGTAATATAGCACCACCTATTGGAACCACGCTAAAAACATCCGTGTCTCCAATTGTGTTTGAATCCTCCAAACTCTTCCCTTTACTTTCTTGCAAGTTGCATGCTTTAATTTCCGCTGCCTATATACTCTTTGCATGCTTGCTTGAATTGTGTGATGATTGCTTGACTTGTCCTAAAGTAGCTAAAATCTGCCAAACTCTAAAATTGGGAAAAGGCTAAGTTTTTATTGGTCAAGTAGTCTAATCACCCCCCTAGACATACTTCAAGGTCCTACAAGTGGTATTAGAGCTTTGGTCTCCATTTGCTTTGATTTCCATAGCTTTTGGTGGTCATAGCCTTGGTTTCATAACCTAGGAGAGTATGGCGTCTAGCGAGGGAAATTATCACCGTAGAGGTCCTTACTTTGATGGTACTTATTTTGCTAGTTGGAAGCATAAGATGAAAATGCATATTCTTGTACTTAACCCCGCCGTTTGGGCAATTATTTGTATTGGCTTGCAAGGTGAATTTTTCGATGGGAGAGAGCCGAACCGTGAAGCTAATGCGGAAGAATTGAAGATGCTGCAATACAACGCTCAAGCATGCGATATCATCTTCAATGGATTGTGTCCCGAAGAATTCAAGAAAATCAGCCGTCTTGAGAATGCAAAGGAAATTTGGGATACTTTGATTGATATGCATGAAGGTACCGAGTCTGTTAAGGAATCCAAGTTGGATGTGCTCCAAAGTCAGCTTGACAAGTTCAAAATGAAGGATGGTGAAGGTGTCGCTGAAATGTACTCTAGGCTTGATCTTATCACAAATGAGATTGCCGGCTTAGGGAGTGAAGAGATGACCGACAAATTCATCATCAAGAAAATCCTAAGAGCATTGGATGGAAAGTATGATACCGTGTGCACGTTGATTCAAATGATGCCAAACTACAAAGATCTCAAGCCAACGGAAGTCATTGGAAGAATTGTTGCTCATGAGATGTCACTCAAGGATAAGGAAGAACTTCACAACAAGTCAAGTGGTGCTTACAAAGCCTCAAGTGAAGCCCCCACATCATCAAGTGAGAAACAAACCTTCAATGAAGAATTGAGCTTAATGGTGAAGAACTTCAACAAATTCTACAAGAGTAGAAGCAAAGAAAGAAGCTCCAAGTCAAGGACTTACAATGACAAGAGATCTTCTAGTCGTGAGCGCAATTGCTACAATTGTGGGAGACCCGGACACTATTCTAATGAGTGTACGGCACCCTACAAAAGAAGAGAAGATTCTCCAAGAAGAAGAAGCAAAAGAGAAGAATCACCACCAAGAGAGAGGAGGAGTAGAGATGATCGTTATGAACGAAGACCCTCACAGAGAAGCAAGGATTCGGAAGGGAAGGACAAGTCATCAAGGAGCTACACAAAATGAAGACATCAAGCTCGTGTTGGTGAATGGGTTTCTGGCTCTGACTCCGACAATCACTCCGAGAGAAGCTATCAATCCGACTCCGAATATACTCAAGATGAAGGTGTTGCCGGTCTAGCACTTGTGTCAACCAACTCCAACGACATATTTGATTCACCAAATGAAGGTGTTGGAAGATGCTTCATGGCCAAAGGTCCAAAGGTAACAAATCCTGAGTATGTTGATTTCAATAGTGATGAAGATGACTTGCTTGTGGATGATGATTTACTTGTTGACAACTCTAGTGATGAATACTATGATGAAACGTCAATTGATCATGCTAATCAAGATAAAACGAATGACAATGATAAGGAGAAGATTGAGGTTCTAACTAAAGAACTAAACACTCTTAAGTTGGCTCATGAAACTATCTTCGAAGAACATCGAGAACTTTTAAGGGATCATGAGAAGTTACGCTTTGAAAAGCTCAATCTTGAGCAAGAGCATGAGTTCTTAGAAGCAATCAATGATGATCTCCTCAAGAAGAGTTCTTCTTATATTGCCAAGTGTTTACTCTTATCTACTTACATGCCTCAAGTCAAGTCTAGTAACAAGTACAAGAAAGATACTTCCTCTAGTAGTAACAATAATAATAATGTCAAATCCAATATTGTTGCTTCTAGTAGTTCTCTTGATTCCACTAATGATTCTCTTAGCCAAGGTACACTTGAGCAAGAAAATAGCTTATTGAAGGGAATTATAGAGAAGGGTGTTTACAAGAGCCTTGCCGGGAGTAAGCAATTCGAGGAAATTGTACGCAAGCAAGGAAGGCACCGGAAGAATCAAGGTGTTGGTTTTGAACGGAAGTTAAATGCCAATGGAGTTGAGTGGGAAGAAGATCAATACCCCAAGACAAAGTTTGTTCCTCAACAAGAGAGGTATGATCCTACTTCCTTCAAGGGAACACAAGCTCAAGATGATCTTCCACCACAAGACCACAAGAACAAAGGCAAGGACAAGCTTCAAGAAGAGATTGATGCATTTGAAGAAGCACCTAAAGCCTCGTTCAAGTGGGTTCCCAAGACAACATCAAGTTCTACTTCATCAAGTACAACTACAACTCCAAGGATTCCCATCAAGATGATGTGGATCCCGAAGAAGAAGAACTAGAGTGTTCTTGAGGGTGACTCTGCCAACATTCTTCACTCATATCATTATGGCACAAGTGCAATCAACTTCCACATCTTGCACTAGTTCAAGGAGTCACAAACCCTCATGTTGGTAAGGCAAGGGACAAGGTAACCTAATGATTTCATGGACATCATCTTGTGTGTGCATCACTCTATGTCTATGGATATTCTTGTTTGTTCCTTGTGGGACTAACCCATGTAGGTAAGTTGAAACTGCAACTCACTCCAACGGATTGCTCCAAATGATCTACATCAACATTGAGCATCTACATCTTCAACACCTACATGAAGTCATCATCGACAAAACCCAAGGTTAGTTCATCCCTCTAAGGGGGGGTCTCACATCTAGGGGGAGCTTAACTCTAAGAATTGAGCCAAAGCAACCCTAATGGTGTGAACACACCAATGCATTATGTAAAAGTGGTAACCCCACTTGAGCTTAGACGATGAGTATGACCTATGATCAAATGTTCTCATTTGACTCCTAAGTTAATATACTCATATATAGATAACCTAGTCATCGCCAATTGCTTGATAGATGCTAGTATTGGTTGTGCATGCTTTGCCACATATTTCATTTTCCATCTTATTGTGTGAGCATGTTGGTGCTTATTTTACTCATTCAAAGACATCCACTTGTTGTTTTGATTGTTTGGTTTCTTTTCTTTTTGCCAAGTGGATGGACAAGAATGCCTAATATCCTTCTTTAGCTATCTATGCTTTTCTCATCTCAAACTCTATTCATGCTTCATCACAAAATTTGATCAAGTCAGATTCGAACCACTCTGTGTGATGAGCACTTGGAGTCCCCAATTCGTCATAGACTTAAACTTCCAAAACCTCTTTGTGACTCTCGGTCTGACTGATTCCTCCATTTCGGTCCTACTGAGATCATCAAGTTGATCTGAGTTTTCAATCTCGGTGCAACCAATTTGAACTTTTTGGTCACACCGATTTGCTGTAACTGTACACAGTTATGCATCTCGGTGCCACCGAGTTGTTCCACTCGGTCACACCAACAGGGTCGGGCTATATATAGCCACGGGCAAAATTTTGGAAATTTCTCCGAAACCCTTCACCCGCGCAATAGCTCGCTCTGCCATCCGAGGTCTCCGGATCGTCTCCTCGTCGCCAACAGCCTCCTGTCGGTGGTCTCCGCCGCCGTCAACGGATTTCGTCCCAGCCGTTGCCACCGTAGCGAGTCCACCGCCAAGTTAGGGTATGGACTCAATCTTTGTGCTATCCACGTCTGATTCCTAGCACATTGTATTCTTATTGATTCTTGCCACGATTGAGACTCTTCTATCCAGCCAAAGTAATCCATAGATTAGATGAGATTCAAATTTTTAGGGTTTGGTTTTCGCCGAAACCATCTCGGACCCACCGAGTTGAAAAACTCGGTCTCACCGATTTGGCTTATGCCATTGCACTAGTGACTCTCAGTCTGACCGAGAATTACTAATCGCTGCGACCGATTTGAGGATTTTGTGAAACCCTAGCAGTCTCGGTGCCACCGAACCGAGACTCGGTCCAACCGAGATCATCAGTTTAGGTTCCAAAACTGCTTCGGTATCACCGAGTTTGAAAATCGGTTGATCCGAAATGCTTTCTATGGAAAACTAAAACTGAACTTTTGAATCATTCTTTTGCAAAAACCTCTACATTTTGTGATGCTCGTCTATTCTATCTCATCTATAACTCTTCATAGGATCAGCAGTCAGCTTTTGCAGTATGTCAGATCAGAGTGACAGCTAGAATAGGTCAGAAGAGCAGATGGACTTGAGTGAGGGCACTAGTCCCTCAACTACAGATGAAGGGAGCAGAAGTACTCCTAGCAATTTGCCTAAGGCTGCTACTAGGCAAAGGAGGAAAAGAACGTCAGATTCAGAGGATGAAGATTACAAAGCTGAGGAAGATGAGGCTACTTCCAAGAAGGTAGTTCTCAAGAAAGAATATGGCTCTGCACAGAGAACTAAACCAGGTCTGAAGAAGAAAGTTCCTGCCAAGAGGACACCAATGCCAAAGGCCAGAAAGTCCACTCAGGTGCCAACTTAGGCTCAACCCAAAGAGGCACCTGCAAGGAAATATACATCATCCAAACCTCAGAAAGTTCCTACTGGAGAGACTATGAAATTCACAATTGAGTCAGAGGATGATGGGGCTCAAGACAAGAAAAAGAAGAGAGCAAGAACCACAACTGCCAAGGTCCTTGGAAAGCCCTCAATGAGAAGAGATTCTGAAGAAGAGGAAGAGGATGCTGCACCAGCACCCAAAGCACCTAAGCTTATGGGTGATGCAATCAGATCAGGGGCTACAACATCTAAGCCCAAGGAAGCACCCAAAGCTGCCTCCAAGGCCAAGCAAGTTCCAAAGAGGAATACTAGGAGTATTCCAGCTGCTGAGAAGAACAAGGCCCTAATGCCCAATGTTGTTGAAGAAGAAGATGAAGAAGGTCAGGTCTTAAGAAAGCTCAAGCCCAAGATACCAGACCACAATGATGCCCATCCTGTGGCTGAGGACATGAGAATCAGGAAGGATTCAGGGCTGAGACTGTGGAGGATGGAAGATCCATATGCTTCAAGAAGAAGAACTGCTGTTGACTACAGGTTCCATACAAAGGAACAGCAGGACTTCTATGAAAAAATTGTGTTGGATAAGAAGCCCATAGTCTGTGACATGAGGTGGGTCGACTGGACCTACATCAAGGACAATGAGCAGCGCTATCCTGGAGTGCAAGAAAGCTTTGTTGCTTGTGGAGTTGCTGATTATGTTGGACAGAAGTTCAGCCACTGGAATGATGAGCTTATCATGCAGTTCTACTCCACAGCACATTTTTACCCAGATGGTAGAATTGTTTGGATGTCTGAAGGTACAAGGTACCAATCCACTGTTGAAGAATGGGCAAGTCTGATAAATGCCCCAAGGAAAATGAGGATGACCTGGACATTTATGCAAAGAAGAAGATGGATCATAATTCAATGGCTCACATGTACAAGGAAATCCCAGACAAGGCAGTAGAGACTCACAAGTTTGGATCAATTCACTTTCGGCTGTCAGGGTTGCCAACCATCAATTGGATCCTGAGGCACACATTGTTGCCCAAGAATGGTGACCATAACATGATCAGAGGGCATGCCATCAACATGTTGCATGTGTTTGATGTGCCACAGAAGTTCAAAGTCATGAGCCTGATGATTGAAACAATCAAGAGGATTGCAGCAGATCAGAAGAGGAGCTGTGGATATGCACCTCAGATTCAGGAATTGATCAACTCAAAGATGGGAACAGGGATATATCAATTGGATAAGGAACATTTTCCACTTTATCGAGACTTTGAGGACAATGAGGTTGTCATGAATGAAAATGATGCACAATCAGTTCAAGCTCAGGAGAAGAAGGAGAAGGCAAAAAAGGAGAAGGCTGCCAAGATGCCAACTCAAGAGGAGGCATCTGAATATTTCTTGAAGACCAAGCATGAGCAGCTTGGTTACTTAATAGCATCTACACTGAGGATTGAGAAGGGACTGGCCACCCTCACTCAGAATCAAGAGAGCCTTGAGAGAATCATGGAACTCAAGTTTCATGACCTTGATGTTAAAGTAACTGAGATTCACTCAGTTGTAGAGCAGCTGCAGGATGATATGCAGGAGAGGCAGGGAAAGACTACCACAAATGTGTTTGCCAGAGCGCCCAGAGCCCAGAGGTTAGTTGCAGTGCCAGTGACAGACACTAGAGCAACAACTTCAGCACCAGCCACAGCACCCTCTACTTCAACTGAAGCCTTCGTACTTGGAGTTATCAGGACACCACTACAGAAGATCAAGCCTGAGAGACGATCTAGCACTATGCATTTTCTATGAACTTTTTGGTAACTTGTTGCCAAAGGGGGAGAAAAATGAATAGATCATAGGCTTCGAGAGAGAGAGATTGTTGCTTTTATTCTCTCTTGCTTTATTTGGTGGTCTTTCAAACTTTGTTTGCTTTTGGTTGAGATACTATGCTTGTGAGACATTGATGATCATGTGTTTGATCATAAGCTACACTTATGCATGTTTGATGATATTATCCTATCTATGTTATGTGATCATTCACTATGCTTGGTGATGAGTGCATGTATTGAATGTTTATTATTTTGAGCGCTCCACCAAGATGTATGTGACATGGAAGAGTAACCCATGAGCCTAATTCATTGTGCATTTGCAGTCCAAAGCAAATCTTAAACAATGCACAAATTTAGGGGGAGCTCTTGCTTATAACATACTTCTCAAACGATGATGTTATTCAATCTTATTATCATTTATCGAAGCTTTGATCTATATGTTTTCATCAATTACCAAAAGGGGGGAGATTGAAGGTGCAACTATCCCTAGGTGGTTTTGGTAATTCATAACAACATATAGCTCATTGAGCTAACGCTATTCCAAGACTATTTTTTCAGGAAAGCTCAATGAATGGCATGGCATGGATGATGAAAGTGGATCCCTCAAAATATTAAGGACAAAGGATTGGCTCAAGCTCAAAAGCTCAAGACTCTTCATTTTATATTTTCGTGATCCAAGATCACATTGAGTCTATAGGAAAAGCCAATACTATCAAGGAGGGATGAGGTGTTGCTTAATGAGCCTCTTGCTTCATGTGCTTTGTGATATGCTCCAAAACTCTCAACTACTTTCCCACATCCACAAATGACCTAAACCCAAAGCCAAAATCGGTCACACCGATTCTTCCTATCCGGCGCCACCGATTCCAAAAGTCATAGCCACTGCCACAAACCCTAAGCAAATCGGTCTTACCGATAGGGATCTCGGTCTCACCGAGATGGGGTTGTAATCTCTCAGTTTCCCTTCGTACCGTTTCGGTCTAACCGAAGTGAGCGATCGATCCCACCGAGATTGCAATGTAAACTCTCTGTTTCCTTTTTGTAACATTTCGGTCTCATCAAAAAGAGCAAATCGGTCCCACCGAGTTTACCTGACCAACTCTCTGGAAAGTTTATTACCAAATCGGTCTCACCGAGTTTGTGTAATCGGTCTTACCCAGATTACGTTATGCCCTAACCCTAACCGAATCAGTCTCACCGAGATGCATGTCGGTCCCACCGAAAATAACGAACGGTCACTAGGTTTACTAAATCGGTCCAACCGAGTTTAACGATTCGGTCCCACCGAGTTTGGTAAATTGTGTATAACGGTTAGATTTTGTGTGGAGGCTATATATACCCCTCCACCTCCTCTTCATTCGTGGAGAGAGCCATCAGAACAAACCTACACTTCCAACTTACCATTTATGAGAGAGAACCACCTATTCATGTGTTGAGACCAAGATATTCCATTCCTACCATATGAATCTTGATCTCTAGCCTTCCCAAGTTGCTTTCCACTCAAATCTTCTTTCCACCAGATCCAAAACCTATGAGAGAGAGTTGAGTGTTGGGGAGACTACCATTTGAAGCACAAGAGCAAGGAGTTCATCATCAACGCACCATTTGTTACTTCTTGGAGAGTGGTGTCTCCTAGATTGGCTAGGTGTCACTTGGGACCCTCCGACAAGATTGTGGAGTTGAACCAAGGAGCTTGTAAGGGCAAGGAGATCGCCTACTTCGTGAAGATCTACCGCTAGTGAGGCAAGTCCTTCGTGGGCGATGGCCATGGTGGGATAGACAAGGTTGCTACTTCGTGGACCCTTCGTGGGTGGAGCCCTCCGTGGACTCGCGCAGCCGTTACACTTCGTGGGTTGAAGTCTCCATCAACGTGGATGTACGATAGCACCACCTATCGGAACCACACCAAAAACATCCGTGTCTCCAATTGCGTTTGAATCCTCCAAACTCTTCCCTTTACTTTCTTGCAAGTTGCATGCTTTAATTTCCACTGCTTATATACTCTTTGCATGCTTGCTTGAATTGTGTGATGATTGCTTGACTTGTCCTAAAGTAGCTAAAATCTGCCAAACTCTAAAATTGGGAAAAGGCTAAGTTTTTATTGGTCAAGTAGTCTAATCACCCCCCTCTAGACATACTTCAAGGTCCTACAATAGTCCTATAAAAGCTTTACCCAAAACTTGAAAACTTCACAACACAAAACTCAACAGGAAATCTTATAAGCTCCGTTAGTGAAAGAAAACGAAACCACTACATAAGGTACTGCAATGAACTCATTCTTTATTTAATTTGGTGTTAAACCTACTGTATTCCAACTTCTTTATGGTTCATAAACTGAATTACTAGCCATTGATGCATTGAAATAAGCAAACAACACACGAAAAACAGAATCTATCAAAAACAGAACAGTCTGTAGCAATCTGTAACTAACGCAAACTTCTGGAACTCTAAAAATCATACCAAAATAGGAACTCCTGTATAATTTGTTTATTGAACAGAAGCAAAAAGAATCAACGCAAAATCACGTTGCTGTGATTTAACAAAATTATATTCGTGCGCACAAAGTTTCTGTTTTTCAGCAGAATCAAATCAACTATCATCATAGGTTATCCTATAGGTTCTACTTAGCAAAAACACTAATTAAAAGATAAAAACACATATAAACAGAAGGTAGATGAAAGAATTATTGCTAAACAGGAGAAAAAACAAAAAATACAAAGAAAATTGGTTGCCTCCCAACTAGCGCTATCGTTTAACGCCCCTAGCTAGGCATAAAAAGCAAGGATAGATCTAACGAGTGCCATCTTTGGCACTAAAATCATGAGTAGCACGCATGATAGATTCATAAGGTAATTTGACTTTCTTTCTTGGAAAGTGCTCCATGCGTTTCTTTATGGGAAATTGGAATCTAATGTTCCCTTCCTTCATATCAATAATCGCACCAATCATTCTAAGGAAAGGTCTACCAAGAGTAATAGGGCAAGAAAAATTGCAATCTATATCAAGAACGATAAAATCTACGGGCACCAAATTTCTATTTGCAACAATAAGAACATTATTTATCCTTCCCATAGGCTCTTTAATGGTGGAATCCGCAAGGTGCAAATTTAAAGAGCAATCATCAAGATCATGGAAACCTAGAATATCACAAAGTTTTCGGAATCGTGGAAACAATAGCACCCAAATCACACAAAGAAAAACACTCACAATCTTTAATTCTAATCTTTATAGTACGTTCCTACTCATCATTAAGTTTTCTAGGTATAGAAACTTCCAAAATATGTTTTTCATCATAAGATTGCATCAAGGCATCAACAACATGTTTGGTAAAAGCTTTGTTTTGACTATAAGCATGAGGAGAATTAACAACGAATTGCAACAAGGAAATACAACCTTTTAAAGAGCAATTATCATAATCAAATTCCTTGAAATCCGAGATAGAAGGTTCAATATTATTAGAAGTTGAGGATTCTCCAATCTCACTTTTACCAAATTTAGCATTAAGATCTAAAGATTTCGAATTTTTGGGACGCCTTCTAGGCAAAGTTGATTCATCATCAGTCCCATAATCATCAAAATTCATATTGAAAAACATAGATCTAATCGGAGACGCATCAATAACTTTAAGATCCTCATCATTATTTTCATGTTATTTTTCTGGTTTAGTGGCCATCTTATTGACTAAGGTGGCTTGCTTGTCAGAAATTTTGGCTATGCATTTTCAAGCCGGGTAATTTGAGCATTAACACCATAGAATTCTTTATTCATATCATCAAGTTCTTTGTTCATAAACCCCAAAAAACATTTTTGTTCCTTAAGCTCTTTTCTAAAGAAATTATTATGCTCAAATTGCAAATTCATAAAGCTTCTAATATTTGATTCAATCTCATCCATCCTTCTGAGAAGGTGGTCAGGACCCTTAGGCGCAGCCATAAGGTCAAACAAGCACACAAAAGAAGGCAAGCAAAAAGAGAGGAGGAGATTGGGAAAGAGAGGGCGAATAAAACGGCAAGGGTGAAGTGGGGGAGAGGAAAACGAGAGGCAAATGGGCAAATAATGTAAATGCAAGGGAGATGGGTTTGTGATGGGTACTTGGTATGTCTTGACTTGAGCGAAGACCTCCTAGGCAACGATGCCAGAAATCCTTCTTGTTACGTCTTGAGCTTGCGTTGGTTTTCCTTGAAGAGGAGAGGGTGATGCAGCAAGTGTAGCATAAGTATTTCCCTCAGTTTTGAGAACCAAGGTATCAATCTAGTAGGAGGCTCCTCAAAAGTCCCACGCACCTACACAAACAATATGAGAACTCGCAACCAACGCAATAAAGGGGTTGTCAATCCCTTCACGGCCACTTCATAAGAACAGAGAAACGCATTAAGCAAGATGACATGATGTAGAGGGATAAACTCATGTAATATGATATAAACCCCATCTTGTTATCCTCGATGGCAACAATACAATACGTGCATTGCAACCCTTTCTGTCACTCGGTAAGGACACCACAAGATTGAACTCAAAGCTAAGCACTTCTCCCATGGCAAGAAAGACCAATCTAGTAGGCCAAACCAATCTGATAATTCGAAGAGACTTGCAAAGATAACTCAATCATACATAAAAGAATTCAGAGAAGATTAGAATATTATTCATAGATAAACTTGATCATAAACCCACAATTCATCGGATATCGACAAACACACCGCAAAAAGAGTTTGCATCGAATAGATCTCCACAAGAGAGGGGGAGAACATTGTATTGAGATCCAAAAAGAGAGAAGAAGCCATCTAGCTAATAACTATGGACCCGTAGGTCTATGGTAAACTACTCACAACTAATCAGAGGGGCAAGGGTGTTGATGTAGAGGCCCTCCATGGTTGATTCCCCCTCCGGCAGAGTGCCGGTGAAGGCTCCAAGATGGGATCTCGCGGATACAGAATGTTACGGCGGTGGAAATTGTGTTTCGTGGTGCTCCTGGATGTTTTCGGGGTACGTAGGTGTATATAGGAGGAAGAAGTACGTCGGTGGCCGCCCGAGGGGCCCACGAGACAGGGGGGCACCCTACAGGGGGGGGGGGGGCGGCCCCCTATCTCGTGGGGCCCTCAGAAGCTTCTTGACTTGCACTCCAATCTCTCCAGATCACGTTCGTTCAAAAAATCACGCTCCTGAAGGTTTCATTCCGTTTGGACTCCATTTGATATTCCTTTTCTTCGAAATACTGAAATAGGCAAAAAAAACAGCAATATGGGCTGGGCCTCCGGTTAGTAGGTTAGTCCCAAAAATGATATAAATGTGTAAAATAAAGCCCATAAACATCCAAAAGGGGTAATATAGTAGCATGGAACAATAAAAAATTATAGATACGTTGGGGACGTATCAGGCAAGCACACCCCCTTGTTCATTCCGATACAATCCCACTCTCTCGCTCCTGCCCTCTTTTATTGCATTATGACAACAATGATTCAACTGCTACTTTATGCTGCGGTACTTGAACCCATTCCTCTGCATGACCTGTCATTGCCACAGTAAATAGTTGAAACCCACTACCATGTGTAGGAGTTGATTGAGCCATGTTGTGTTCCTACCATGCCATGCCTGCTATTTCTTAGAGTGTGTTAGGTCTGATTCATTGGGAATGAATTGTAGTACAGTTATAACACCCTCGATGCGGCTATATCTCCCACGTGTCGAAGCACGACTTAGAGACATAACCGCATTGAAAGCAATGTCGCAAGTGAGGTAATCTTCACACAACCCATGTAATACATAAGGGAAAGAGATACATAGTTGGCTTACAATCGCCACTTCACACAATTACATGAATAAAGCATTACATCATCCAGATACAATCAAGGTCCGACTACGGAACCAAAATAAAAGAAGAACCCCAAATGTGACAAAGGTCCCCGATCGACCCCAACTGGGCTCCACTACTGATCAACTAGAACGAAACAACACAAAGGGGCAAGATCTTCATCGAGCTCCTCCTTGAGCTTGGTTGCGTCACCTGCTCGGTAACATAGGCACCTGCAAACTGGTTTTGGAAGTATCTGGTGAGCCACGAGGACTCAGCAATCCCATTACCATGGGTATCAAGACTAGCAAAGCTTAATGGGAAAGGAAAGGGTAAAATGGTGAGGTTGCAGCAGCGACTAAGCATGATATGGTGGCTAACCAACGCAAATAAGAGCGAGAAGAGAACAAGCGGAACGGTCGTGAAGCTAGCAATGATCAAGAGGTGATCCTGAACACCTACTTACGTCAAACATAACACAGAAACCGTGTTCACTTCCCGGACTCCGCCGAGAAGAGACCATCACGGCTACACACTCGGTTGATGCGTTTTAATTCGGATCTGGTGTCAAGTTGTCTACAACCGGACATTAACAAATTCCCATCTGCCACATAACCGCGGGCACGGCTCTCGAAAGTTTAAACCCTGCAGGGGTGTCCCAACTTAGCCCATGACAAGCTCTCGCGATCATCGAAGGAATAGACCTTCACCCAGGAAGACCCGATCAGTCTCGGAATCCCGGTACATCAAGACATTTCGACAATGGTAAAACAAGACCAGCAAAGCCGCCCGATGCGCCGACAATCCCGATAGGAGCTGCACATATCTCGTTCTCAGGGCAACACCGGATAAGCGAAGCGTACAGGTACCGACGTAACCCAAGTTGCCAAGGGATGGTCCCGCACGGTGCTCTAGTTTGGACCAACGCTTAGACAAGCACTGGCCCGGGGGGGCTATAATAAAGATGACCCTTGGGTTAATTACTCCCAAGGGAAAAGTAGGTGGTGGTGAGG
>NC_041393.1:425360515-425376278 GCF_002162155.2 Triticum dicoccoides | reverse complement strand
TAATAAAGATGACCCTCGAGAGAGCGACTCCCAAGGGAAAAATAGGTGGTGGTGAGGCAAATGGTAAAAGTCAATGTTGGGCCTTGCTGGACAAGTTTTATTCAAAGCGAACTGTCAGGGGGGTCCCATAAATCACCCGACCGCGTAAGGAACGCAAAATCCGGGAACATAACACCGGTATGACGGAAACTAGGGCGGCAAGAGTGGAACAAAACACCAGGCATAAGGCCGAGCCTTCCACCCTTTACCAAGTATATAGATGCATTAATAATATAAGAGATATTGTGATATCCCAACATAAACCTTGTCCACCATGGAGAAATCTTCAACTTCACCTGCAGCTAGCAACGCTATAAGAGGGGCTGAGCAAAGCGGTAACATAGCCAAACAACGGTTTGCATAGGAAAGGTGTCAAAGGTTAGAGGTTCATGGCAAAATGGGATGGCTGGACAAACAGGTAATAGGTAGCGTAGCATAGTGAAAGAACGAGGTAACTAGCATAGCAATGATAGTAGTGAGATCCAAGGTAGCGGTCATCTTGCCTGCAAGGTTCTCAGAGTTGTCGAAGGCTTGATCCTCGTAGGCGTTCTCAACAGGTTCCTCGTTCACGTACTCGTCTCCCGGCTCTACCCAAAGCAAGAACACAAGCAACGGAACCACAATCAAACAAGGAACAATGCACAAGCAATATGATGCAATACATGACATGCTATGCGAGATGTGATATGCAATGCATATGTGTGCTCCGGAAGGAAAATGATGAACCGGGCATCAACTTGGCAAACCAAGTATGCCGCTGGAAAGATTAGATGATTTCGGTTGAAATCGATATAAAGATCACCGGAATCGGATGCACGGTTTGCAAATGACAAGCAAAACAAGAATGACGCAAATCTGCGTTTAACAGCCCGATGCTACTTAGCAAGCAACAAGAAACTATGCTACAGCACCCCAACATAAAAACAAAGCATATGGCAGCGATCGACAGGAGATGCTTAACAAAAGAGGAACACTGAGCTACGGCTAAATCACATCATAACATGTTCAAACAAGCATGGTGAAAGTGCAAAAAATATCAGGTTCACAGACTTAGTGAAAATACTAACATGCCAGGAATTAACATCAGGAAGGCATGTTTAGAGCAAGCAAACAACATGCTAAAGGAACTTATAATAGCAAAACAAGGCATGAAATGATTCTACTCAAAGCATATATCAATAGTCCCTTACTGACCATAAGCAAAATGGACTCTAAGAAATGATGGCACCCATGTAAACATAGCAAGTTTTATTACAGATTTCAGACTTAGCAGAAAAACTGGGCATGGCAAAAACAGATATCAAGTAGGCATGTTCATGAGCTCGATGCACTCACTACAGAGCACCTCATGATAAACTAAGCATACACCCATCAAGAAGACATGGCATAGAAGCTATACATGGCAAGAACAACATCATAGCATACACGGATCAACTACAACGACCTCGTGAAAATTGAATCTCATGCAAACAATCTGCCAGGAAACATTTTCAAGCAAAAGTAGAGCACGAAAATGACATGCTAGACTACTCCATAAATGCCAACAAAGGCATGGATGGATAGAGCACATCCATATGTTCAAAACATCCTTACTGATCATGCTCAAAAGGGGCATAGATCTCTCTGTAACACATGAACATATGGCATAAAAATAAAAGCAGGACAAGACTTGGTGAAAAACACTAAGTTCCTGAAATCAGCAACATCATCATCCCTACTTTGCATGCTTGTTCTAGTCAACACATAACTCACAAAAATACATGGCAAACACCCCTGGAAAGATGGCATGGCAAAGTTCAACATTCATGTAGGACTCAAGTTCATAGGGTGCACACATAAATCATGGCAAAAATGACAAAAGAGCTCGTGCTGATAAGATTCTGGAACTAACGATCTGAAGCCCTCTTCCAACAGCATTTCGGGCATCAAGATGAGCTCAAATGCAAATGATGCAATGGAATGAAATGATGTACTCTTCGAGACGAACAATTTGACATGTTATACGCCCAAAACGGAGCTACGGATGCAGAGATGTGACGCAATGAAAATGACATGAAAATAATAGAATTCTGGGACTTGGACGTTTTTTTTTACCCTCCGAAAAGTCAACCGGGACGAGACGGCGCGGGACGGAGGGATCCGGGTGCAGCGGGGAGGCGTTTGGATGGTGGTGGTGGTGGTGGATCTGATCCAGGCGCCGGATCCGGATCGGTGGCGGCGGCCGGCCACGACGGCGAAGTCGCTGGAGTTGGCGGGGACAACGGGAGGCGGCGAAGGGCGCGGCGACGGAGGGCGGAGGCCGGCGAGTGGTGCGGTGGCGGAGCTCGGCCGCGGTGGCGCGCGGCCGGGGCGGCGGAGGCGAGGCGCGGCGGCGCGCCGGCGGCGCCCGAGGCGGCGGGGAGCGGCGGCGCGGAGGAGACCGGCGGCGGGATCCGGGGAGGCGCGGGCGGCGGGCGGCTCCAGCCACGGGAGCGGGCGGCGGCGGGCGGCCGGGATAGCGCCCGCAGCGGCGGCGGCGGGATGCGCCAGCGCGGGGCCGCGGCGGCGGCGGGCGCCGGCGGCGGGGCGCGGCGGAGCGGGCGCGGGCCGCGCAGGCCGGGGGCGGGCCCCGCGGGCCGGCGGCGGCGCTGGAGACAGGAGGGCCACGCAGCGCCCTCGGATTGGCCGCGGGAGGCGGAGATGCTGAGGTGGCGGCGCGCTATTGGCCGAGGTCAGGTGGCGGTGGTCGTGTCCGGCGGCGGGCGGACACGTCCGGTGGCGCGGAGGGAAGATTTAGGGTTTCGTCTGCGATTTGATCCGCGAATTTCGGGGGAAGGGGTTATATATAGGTAGAGGGAGCTAGGAGTGTCCAAATGAGGTGCGGTTTTCGGCCACGCGATCGTGATCGAACGGCCGAGAGCATGGAGGGGAGTTTGGTGGGTTTTGGGCCACTTTGGAAGGGGTGTTGGGCTGCAACAAAAGAAGGCTTCTGCGATTACCCGCTTAACCGTTGGAGTACCAAACGACCTCCAAATGGCACGAAACTTGACAGGCGGTCTACTGGTGGTATACCAAGGCCGCTTGGCAAACCTCGGGCCATTCCCAGAAAGTTTAACACCCGCACACGAAAAGAGAGAAGAGGGAGACGCCGGAGGACATAGGAGCGCCGGATTGCAAAACAGACAACGGGGAAAATGCTCGGATGCATGAGACGAACATGTATGCAAAATGAAATGCACATGATGACATGATTAAATGCAAATGATGACATGGCAAAGTGCAACACGCAAGCAAATGACATGGCAACGACGACGAATAACTGACGGACACCTGGCGCAACGAATCCGGGGCGTTACAACAGTGCCCTATATTCTGATGCTGAGAGTGAACATGTGAACACGGTTTGGTAGAGGTAGCGGTGAGAGGCCATGTAGGAATACATGGTGGGTTGTCTCTCTGGAACCGTCCTTAAGCACTGAGTTCTGTGTATGTTGTCCAATGACTAGCTACTACCACACATTGGGTTCTGGTAACTCGGCCCCTCTCGACTTATTAACCAACTTGATCTCTGTCCAGGAGTCGCAACTATTTTCTGGTTTTATAGGTAGTGCTATTTTTCTACGAAGTGGCACCCGACAGGGTGGTCTTGGGACAGACTAGGCACACGTGGCCTGGTGTACCGAGTGGCACCCGGATGGTGGGCTCGGGAACCCTGCACACATCGTTTGGGGCCGTGAGAGACACCCCGGCCGGATCTCCTTGCGGATGGAACCCGAATAGGCGATAAACCTGGGCTAGAGTCTTGTGTGGTTAGTTAGGTCGTGGCCGACACCCTCGCCAGGCTTCCGCTTGAAGGTTGCCGAGATACATGACGTGTACATGGCGGTAAGTGGCGAGAGCGTGTGTGAAGAAGTACACCCCAGCAAGGTTAACAGGATCTATTCGAATAGCCGGGTCCGCGGTTATGGACTTCTTGGATGCTTACGTGGTACATAGACAACTTGAAGTGGATACCCTAAAATGTTCAAGACAAGTGTGAGTTCTATGGATGGCCTTCTTGTAGGGAGAAGGGGATGAATCCATAGTAGTGTATTGTGTGGTGATTAGTGGACTCATGTGCGCCATCTCACCTCAAAGAAGTTTCTTGTAGTCGTAGAACAGGATAGCCACTGAGTCAAAGCTGGCTTGCTGCAACTAAACCCCACATTACCTTCTTGATACAAGTACATGTATGATAGGATCTGATGTAAGTCTTGCTGAGTACCTTTGTACTCATGTTGCTTTATTTATGTTTTTACAGCAGAGACGTGGGTCTTCTAGATTCCGTGGGCTTCGACAAGTAGCTTGTACCTCAGCTACGATCTTGATCGGATGTTGTAGATAGTCAGGCTCTTTAGCCTTTTTCATTTGTAGATATCTGTACCCAGACATGTAATGCTTCCGCTTGTTGCTTGTTTGCTCTGAATGTTGGGTCATGTGACCCCTACTTATAATAAATGCTATGATGGATCTTCTGAGCCTTTATCTATATAAGTTGTTGAGTTATGTTGTGATGCCATGTTGTATAGCACATACTTGCATGTTATGCGTACGTGTAATGTGTATTGCTATGTGTGGGATCTTACAATCTAGTTGTTTATCCTTAGTAGCCTCTCTTACCGGGATATGTGTCCTAGTGCTTCCACTGAGCCCTGGTAGCTTGCTACTGCTCCAGAACATTTAGGCTGGCCGGCACGTGTGACACTCCAAAAATTTTAACCTTGTTTTATTAATTAAATTGTTGTCAGCAAACTTAAACTTTTACTTTCTGGATTTCCTTTTGATTTCAGAACCATTCCTTTCTCCATTATTATGGAGTTTTTACCCCGAGTGAAAACTTTTCAATCATTATTGGACTTATTTCCCCTCTCAAATAAAACAATTCTTTCATCAGTGGGATTATTTACATAATTATTTTTCCCTGAGCTTTATTTCTCTAAAATGGTTTTTCATAAGTTTCAGGGCCTCTTTTGCACTACAACCATTTGATAAATTTATTTAAAATTCCAACCAAAATTTGGAGATGTCATGTGATGTTTTTAAATCACTTTTATGCAAAAATATCTTCTGTTCGTTGGAGATTTTGAGCTCTACACCAAGTTTTCAAATCTGGTCCAATTGCAATTTTGCACTACAACCTATTTAAATATTTCTTTAAAACTTCTACCAAAAATAGGGAGGTCAGTAGGAGCATATTATTCAACTTTGTGCAAAAACCCAGTGATGTTCTTTGAAAAATTTGAGTGAATCATCCTCATTTTCATTCTGGCCCAGTTGGGTGTTTTCTACTACATCCCTAATTACTTGTGCTCTAGTGACCATGAGCTTTCTCCTGCTTGTAGACCACCCTACCAAACCCTTAAGTCCAGGAGAAGGGACCCATTGCAGGATTTTAAGGGCTTCCAAACATGCCTTTTTCTTTCTGTCCAAAACTGAAGATTTGCAAAACTTGCACTAGCAAGTTTCTGTTTCTGCCAAACCATCCCTACTACCCTTTGTTGCATCTAAAGAGACACCAGCCTAGAGACTTTGGCCACCCCAAGAAATGCCTAGGTGCATGTGGCATTTTGTTAAGCACCTGGTGTGCATGGCCAGATTTGGCATAAGTTTTAGTTTACACTGTGAACTTGATCCACTGACCCAGCAACCTTGTCCACTAAACTCCTAGCTACTCCTAACCTAGGTCTGCTAATTGACAGTCTCACCCAAGCCCTGTAGCATGCATTGGCATTTCGTCAAGCAGCTAATTTTCGTGCTCTGGGCGCACCCAGAGCGCACGTTTTGCACGCACGTGCACCGAGCCGCCGCGTCTCGCTGCCGCCCACACCGCGCCCAATCTGGCCCTTGGCCTCTCGCAGCCAGCACGACCATCTCCTCCTGCATCGCAGAACCACCCCGACCACCCCTGGCACCACAGAGCACCACTGTCAGGTCGGCCGTGGCGGCTAGCTGACGGCCGCAGCAGGCCCCGGCCATGTCGGCGCCACCCGAGCCATCCCAGCGCGCCAGCTACCCCGTGGAACAGTCCAAGCTTATCCTCTCACTCGTCTGCAAGCGCTCGTCGCCGCCACGATGCCCTGCAAGCTACAGAACGGCGGTCGCCGACATCCTTATCCACCACCGCGGAACCAACCTCGTTGCGCTATAAAAGGGGGCCCCCGGGCTCGTCCAGCCACTCAGGCAGCCTCAAGCCACCCTCATAGCACCCCCACAGCCAGCCATCATCGGGGAAGGGCCTTCTCCCCTGTCTCCGGCCGGTTCGGCCGCCGCCACACTCCGGTCCGTTTCGTCGCAACCTAGGCCCCTCCCGTCAATCCAGCGCCACCACCCGACTCCACGTGATCGTGCAGAGCCGCCCATCACCTCGGCCCCGACCGGGAGCCACCATAGCCCAGAACCCCAATCCCTCCCGAAGCCATCTCCGCCGTGAAGCCCGTCACCGGCGACTCCGTCCACATCAGCGACCATGGAGGGTACCCACGGGTTTGCCTCGACCACCTGAGCACACCCATGTGCTCAGATCCCCGAGGGATGCCACCGTTTGCCGGCAAGCCTCGCCGGAGCTCCGCCTCTGTTCGGTCGGAGGGGACGATGCGCGCGTGGACTGGTCAAACCGGACCAGTGGGCCAGGTGGGCCCACTGTCAGTGACCCAGCCCCGCTCCACGCAGGCGTAAGTGGAGGCGTATTCACAGAGTCAGTGTTTGACGTGTACATTTCGAAACGTTTTCTTTTCTTTTTCTGTTTTATTTAAAAACCAGAAAAATTGACTAAACTTTGACTGGCTATATCTTTTTAAATAAAACTCCAAATGAGTTGATTCTTTTTCCTACCTCTCTAAAATTTAGTCTAGTTTATTTTAAGATTTAGTTGAAAAAATTTCAGACAACTTTCTTGCACTGTTTTGAAATTTTGCTTTAATTTGAATAATTTCAGAATTAGGTTTTTGAAGAAGAAGGCAATTTTCAAATATGCACCCCCACTTGCATACCCTTGAAGGCAAGCATTCTGAACCCTGGCATAATATTTTTGTGTGTTGGTTGACACGATTATAACACCACCTTAATACGGAGAACTCGTTATTTATGTGGTGACGCGATCATTTGCATGAATGCATATTGGAGATTTCCTTGCTGTTGGAAATGGATATACTTGTGAAGGTAATCGTCCTCGTATGCCTTGCATGCATGCCGGAAAGAAGCCCGGGGAAACCTCTGCCTTGGGTAGGCGTGAGCTTGTCTCCGGTCTCCATCGGGACGGTTATGTCCGGCATGGCATAGTGAGGTTTAATGAGTGGTGATTTTGTTGGTTGGAATATATATTGGTTACACATATCATGCAGGGAATACTTAAACCTCCTGAGTCGACCGTAGATCGAGTCTTGTTCCAGCAACCTCCATTCTTGTTTTCGTGCTACCACTCGTCCCTGCCGCAGGTAGGGTACGGTTCAGTAAGTTGTCAACCCCTTTCTAGCACACACCGTACAGAGAAGCCACGGTGGAAGATACCGACTGCAGCCGGTAGGCGGGCCACCTGGTCTGGGGGCATGGGTGTTTCCGGTTGGGACCGAGAGGGGGGCACCCCTTAGAGCGCGCGACATAAATTTGATCCCATGCTACGCGAGGTTGTAGCCTCCCCACTTAGAGTTTTACTTGACATGTGTCGTGGGTGATTCCAGACACCGGTATGTTAAGCTGGTGTGTGCAAGTCAGGTGTGTTTTCAACTAAAAGACCGTAGACGGAATTAGTCCCGATGGACTAAAAGAATCCGTTACTCGTGGGTAAAGAGTACACCCTCTGCAGAGACTAAATCTATTCGAATAGCCGTGTCCATGGTTAAGGACTACAGTCTGGGTTGGGTCAAGTGTCAGTCTTAGTGTCGGTCTTCGAAGGAGAAACTACTAAACCAGAACATGGATCATGACCGGTGACTTATGATGATTGGGATTATTATTGTTATGGAATAATACTTTATATTATTGGATTTATTGAGTGTCGCTGGGAAAGTTCTACCTCCTGGATATTCACTATGATTATTTTTTTCTTACACTCCCTTTATGTGGTGTCGCTCAGACGACAGACTGTGGCATGCTTATTATTTACTTTATAAGCCCTTTATGTGGTGTCGCTCAGATGCCCGACTGTGGCATGCTTATTATTTACTTTATAAGCCCTTTATGTGGTGTCGCACAGACACCCGACTGCGGCACGTTTGTTACTTATTTCACTTATGAGCCCTTTCTGTGGTGTCGCTCAGATGCCCGACTGAGGCATGCTTGTTATTTACTATCCTTTCGAGACGTCGCTTCAGACATCTGATCGGTGCATCTTATTACTACGCCGTTATTTTGTATTCATGTTGCACATAAATAACCTACTTGCGTGCATCAGGGATTTTTTTATGACTGAAGTTGTGATCATAGAATATTTCAAAGCATGATTATCATTTGTTATATTATACCCGTGTTCATAATGTTTGCGAGTACATTCAAAGTACTCACTGGCTTGTCCCTGGCTATTGTCTTGGCCAGATTACTTTCTTGGAGAGGAGCGTTGCGATGACAACCCCGGAACCTACGCAATGGTGATAGCAGCTTCGCAAAGGTAGGAGTTAACCTGGTCAGCTGTTCCTGCGGGAAATGGAGTCCCATAGACACTGATGATCCACAAAACGCTTCTGCCATCAACCACTAGAAACCATTTGTCGTGCTCATAGGCCAGATGGTCTTGTACTACATATTTTGTATTTCACTTGGAATTTCTGTATCAAGTTGGTGCCTCATCAGCTAACAGTAATCCTGGGGATGGTGAGCACAAGGGCTAGTTTCTCGAAATTAATACCCGGAAAACCGGTCGTGACAAACTTTGTATCAGAGCCAAGGTGACCATTGGCTAATCCTATCTCAGCCAGGTCAATAAACCTAGGTTAAACAAACCACCAGACCTTAACCTAACCCCGTCCAAGCTTCTCGCACAAGATAGCCACACAATGACCCTGACACCTTTGGCAGTCGGTGCCAAACCTATCAGCCTAGCCTGTCGATCACGCGCCAGTGACCGATACATAAATTGTCTTATTTGCAAGCGTGCGAAGGAAGACTCCATCCCCTTTTTCTATAAAAAGGGCACACTAGCCTCAACACAGCACAACACAAACTCTTTCCCCAGACCGAGCTATAATGCCTGGCCCCGTCGTGCACAATGAGACCACAGCAACCAACCTTGGAGGTTTTGTGACCGTACTCGCAAACCTCACCCGTCGTGCCTTTGCATTAGAAGAGCCCCCGGAATACGTTGTGTAGCAAGGACCCATGAGCGGTGAAAGCCGTCAATTCTGGGCCACCGTGCACGTCTATGGTAGGGGTCTATCGCCAGAACGCCCCTATAGGTTCACCGGAAGGACAACTTCCTTTGAGCCACAAGCCATCCAACTAGCTGCTCGAGAGGCTGTAGTTCAACTCCGGCATTTGTCGCCCAGAGTTAACTGTCGCTCGTTCTACTACTACCCCAGCCGTGACAGGTATGGTAGGCCACCCCAGGTTGCCAACGGAGATCACGAGACGGATCCTGCTTTGTTGCATCTAGTGTGCTATGTAAGTGCGCTAGAGGATCTGTTCGATCAAATCACCCTTGATCTGATCGCACCTCGTGGAGAGCTGATCCGCCGAGCCCCGGCAAGAGGAGAAGATGAGCCCAACACCAACAACCCAGTCGTGTTTTCAGGCAACCAATCGAGTCTTTGAGGTCTGCCCCAGTCATTAACCAAAACACCTTGATGACCCTAGAAGTGCTTCGTCGCCTTTTGGGAACACGCTCCAACGGGATTGTGGCCAACAATCCCCGAGATGGTCGTCATCGCTACCTTGACCCTGCAGTTCCTCAACCCCCTCCAGCTAATCCTGATGGTGAGAACCATGGAGAAACCTCAACGTCCGCAAGGCACGCCCGCTTAGATATTAACGAGGTAGACTGAGTCACTCGAGTAGTACCGAGTCTTAGTATGTCCATGCCCTGTAATTGTGTGATCCTGTATCGCCGTAAGTAAATGTTGTTGCTTGTGCGCCCCTGTTTTTCATAGTAGCCATGCATAAGTATGTTGGTGTGCGATTGCTCTTTTTATTCCGGGCCTAGCCACCAAAAACCAACCTCGACGACACAAAGTTTGTGCTATGAGTAAACTTTTTAGTTTTAATTGACAGGAAAAATATTTTCAAAGACAACTCTTAACAAATCTCGAGGATGAGATTTTTCTTAAGGGGGTAGTGTTGTGACACCCCAAAAATTTTAACCTTGTTTTATTAATTAAATTTTTGTCAGGAAACTTAAACTTTTATTTTCTGGATTTCCTTTTGATTTCAGAACCATTCCTTTCTCCATTATTATGGAGTTTTTACCCCAAGTGAAAACTTGTCAATCATTATTGGACTTATTTCCCCTTTCAAATAAAACAATTCTTTTATTAGTGGGATTATTTACATAATTATTTTTCCCTGAGCTTTATTTCTCTAAAATGGTTTTTTCATAAGTTTGAGGGCCTCTTTTGCACTATAACCATTTGATATTTTTTTTAAAATTCCAACCAAAATTTGGAGATGTCATGTGATGTTTTTAAATCACTTTTATGCAAAATATCTTCTGTTCTTTGGAGATTTTGAGCTCTACACCAAGTTTTCAAATCTGGTCCAGTGGCAATTTTGCACTACAACCTATTTAAATATTTCTTTAAAACTTCTACCAAAATTAGGGGAGGTCAGTAGGAGCATATTATTCAACTTTATGCAAAAACCCAGTGATGTTCTTTGAAAAATTTGAGTGAATCATCCTCATTTTCATTCTGGCCCAGTTGGGTGTTTTCTACTACATCCCTAAATATTTGTGCTCTAGTGACCATGAGCTTTTTCCTGCTTGTAGACCACCCTACCAAACCCTTAAGTCCAGGAGAAGGGACCCATTGGAGGATTTGAAGTGCTTGCAAATATGCCTTTTTCTTTCTGTCCAAAACTGAAGATTTGCAAAACTTGCACTAGCAAGTTTCTTTTTCTGCCAAACCACCCCTACTACCCTTTGTTGCATATAAAGAGACACCAGCCTGGTGACTTTGGCCACCCCAACAAATTCCTAGGTGCATGTGGCATTCTGTCAAGCACTTGGTGTGCATGGCCAGATTTGGCTTAAGTTTTAGTTTACACTGTGAACTTGATCCACTGACCCAACAACCTTGTCCACTAAACTCCTAGCTAATCCTAACCTAGGTCTGCTAATTGCCAGCCTCACCCAAGCCCTGTAGCATGCATTGAATTTCATCGAGCAGCTAATGTGCATGCTCTGGGTGCGCCCAGAGTGCACGTTTTGCACGCGCGTGCACCGAGCCGCCGCGTCTCGCTGCCGCCCACCCCGCGCCCGTTCTGGCCCTTGGCCTCTCGCAGCCAGCACGGCCGCCTCCTCCTGCACCGCAGAACCACGCTGACCACCCCTGGCACCCCACAGCGCCACCATCAGGTCGGCCGTGGCGGCTAGCTGACGGCCAGAGCAGGCCTCGGCCGTGTCGGCGCCGCCCAAGCCACCCCAGCGCGCCAGCTGCCCCTTGGAACAGTCCAAGCTTATCCTCTCGCTCGTCTACAAGCGCTCGTCGCCGCCATGATGCCCTGCAAGCTACAGAACGGCGGTCGCCGGCATCCTTATCCATCACCGCGGAACCGACCTCGTTGCGCTATAAAAGGAGGCCCCCGGGCTCGTCCAGCCACTCAGGCAGCCTCAGGCCACCCCCATAGCACCCCCACAGCCAGCCATCATCGGGGAAGGGCCTTCTCCCCCGTCTTCGGCCTGTTCGGCCACCGCCACACTCCGGTCCGTTTCGTCACAACCAAGGCCCCTCCCGTCAATCCAGCGCCTCCACCCGACTCCACGTGATCGTGCGGAGCCGCCCATCACCTCAGCCCCGACCGGGAGCCACCATAGCCCAGAACCCCAATCCCTCCCGAAGCCATCTCCGCCGCGAAGCCCGTCGCCGGCGACTCCGTCCACATCGGCGACCATGGCGGGTACCCACGGGTTCGCCTCAACCACCTGAGCACACCCATGTGCTCAGATCCCCGAGGGATGCCTCCGTTCGCCGGCGAGCCTCGCCGGAGCTCCGCCTCTGTTCGGTCGGAGGGGACGACGCGCGCGTGGACTGGTCAAACCTGACCAGTGGGCCAGGCGGGCCCATTTTCAATGACCCAGCGCCGGTCCACGCAGGTGTAAGTGGAGGCGTATTCACAGAGTACGTGTTCGACGTGTACATTTCGAAACATTTTCTTTTCTTTTTTCTGTTTTATTTAGAAACCAGAAAAATTGACTGAACTTTGACTGGCTATATCTTTTTAAATAAAACTCCAAATGAGTTGATTCTTTTTCCTACCTCTCTCAAATTTAGTCTAGTGTATTTTAAGATTTATTTGAACAAATTTAGACAACTTTCTTGCACTGTTTTGAAACTATGCGTTAATTTGAATAATTACAAAAATAGGTTTTTGAAGAAGAAGGCAATTTTCAAATATGCACCCCCACTTGCATACCCTTGAAGGCAAGCATTCTGAACCCTGGCATAATATTTTTGTGTGTTGGTTGACACGATTATAACACCGCCTTAATACAGAGAACTCGTTATTTATGTGGTGACGTGATCATTTGCATGAATGCATATTGGAGATTTCCTTGCTGTTGGAAATGGATATACTTGTGAAGGTAATCGTCCTCGTATGCCTTGCATGCATGCCGGAAAGAAGCCCGGGGAAACTTCTGCCTTGGGTAGGCGTGAGCTTGTCTCCGTTCTCCGTCGGGACGGTTATGTTCGGTATGGCATAGTGAGGTATAATGAGTGGTGATTTTGTTGGTTGAAATATATATTGGTTACACATATCATGCAGGGAATACTTAAACCTCCTGAGTCGACCGTAGATCGAGTTTTGTTCCAGTAACCCCCATACTTGTTTTCGTGCAACCACTCGTCCTTGCTGCAGGTAGGGTATGGTTCAGTAAGTTGTGAACCCCTTTCTAGCACACACCGTACAGAGAGGCCACAGTGGAAGATACTGACTGCAGCCGGTAGGAAGGCCACCTGGTCCGGGGGCATGGGTGTTTCCGGTTGGGACCGAGAGGGGGGCACCCCTTAGAGCGCGCGACATAAATTTGATCCCATGCTACGCGAGGTTGTAGCCTCCCCACTTAGAGTTTTACTTGACATGTGTCGTGGGTGATTCCAGACACCGGTATGTTAAGCTGGTGTGTTCAAGTCAGGTGTGTTTTCAACTAAAATACCGTAGACAGAATTAGTCCCGATGGACTAAAGGAATCCGTTACTCGTGGGTAAAGAGTACACCCTCTGCAGAGATTAAATCTATTCGAATAGCCGTGTCCATGGTTAAGGACTACAGTCTGGGTTGGGTCAAGTGTCAGTCTTAGTGTCGGTCTTTGGAGGAGAAACTACTAAACCAGAACATGGATCATGACCGGTGACTTATGATGATTGGAATTTTATTGTTATGGACTAGTACTTTATATTATTGGATTTATTGAGTATCCCTGGGAATGTTCTACCTCCTGGATATTCATTGTGATTATTTTTTTCTTACACGCCCTTTATGTGGTGTCGCTCAGACGCCCGACTGTGGCATGCTTATTATTTACTTTATAAGCCCTTTATGTGGTGTCGCTCAGACGCCCGACTGTGGCATGCTTATTATTTACTTTATAAGCCCTTTATGTGGTGTCGCACAGACGCCCGACTGCGGCACGTTTGTTACTTATTTCACTTATGAGCCCTTTCTGTGGTGTCGCTCAGACGCCCGACTGAGGCATGCTTGTTATTTACTATCCTTTAGAGACGTCGCTTCAGACATCCAATCGGTGCATCTTATTACTACACAGTTATTTTGTATTCGTGTTGCACATAAATAACCTGCTTGCATGCATCAGCGATTTTTTTTATGACTGACGTTGCGGTCATAGAATATTTCAAAGCATGATTATCGTTTGTTATATTATACCCGTGTTCATAATGTTTGCGAGTACATTCAAAGTACTCACTGGCTTGTCCTTGGCTATTGTCTTGGACAGATTACTTTCTTGGAGAGGAGCGTTGCGATGACAACCCCGGAACCTACGCAATGGTGATAGCAGCTTCGCGAAGATAGGAGTTAACCTGGTCAGCTGTTCTTCGGGAAATGGAGTCCCATAGACACTGATGATCCACAAACCGCTTCCGCCATCAACCACTAGAAACCATTTGTCGTGCTCATAGGCCAGAATGGTCTTGTACTACATATTTTGTATTTCGCTTGGAATTTCTGTATCAAGTTGGTGCCTCATCAGCTAACAGTAATCCTGGGGCTGGTGAGCACAAGGGCCAGTTTGTGGAAATTAATACCCGGAAAACCGATCGTGACAGCACTTGTACTTCTTCGTTCCTGTGTCTGTCCCTTCGGGGAAATGTCACGCGGTGTCTACCGGAGTCCTGTTAGCCTGCTACAGCCCGGTTTACAGGAGCCCTGCTGGCCCAGTTGCTACAGCCTGGATTCACTCGCTGATGACCGACACGTTCGATGCTGGGTCATGTATGCCTGTCCCTGTAAGTTAGTGCCACTTCGGGTTCACGACTAGCCATGTCAGCCCAGGTTCTTTGTCATATGGATGCTAGCGACACTATCAAATACGTGTGCCAAAAGGCACAAATGGTCCCGGGCATTGTAAGGCGACACCCGTGGGATTACCGTGCATGAGGCCGCAAAGTGATATGAGGTGTTACATGCTAGATCGGTGTGGCATAGAATCGGGGTCCTGACAGCGAGCGAAACACCCACTGGGCCAGCTGGCGGAAACCGGCGAAGCCGGCTTGGCGAGCAGCCGATCATGAGTTATGTTAATGGTGGCGGGACCGGGTTGGCCAATCCGGCGGACCCGACTTAATATTTCTCAACATGTTGGTGCTTCGGCCCATGATTCTTTCGGGCTAATAGCCAAAGCCGGTTCTGTGGCGTAGGGTGAAGTGTAGGGCCGAGGCAACAGGAACGCGGCGAGATCTACTAATGAGGCGGGTGATGGTCAAGCCGGCCAGCTCCCGAGCCCCCGGGTTGAGCGAGTGAACCCAATGGTGGGGTTTTTTAAAAAAAATTGCACAGATGTGTGGAGCACATAAACTTAGCTGGAAAGTGCATCCCCCGAGCATCGTTTGGGGACCGCATAGTTTTTCATGCGGTTACAAAAGGTAGTAATACATATGTACACATAGCTAACTATAAAACGGGTGGAGGAGCTCTGCATTCCACAGTCGAATTTTCCACTACTAGGCAAAGGGTTATAGATAATATGGACACTAATGGCGCACCACACATGTGGTGCGCCACTACTATATACTAATGGCGCATCATGTGTTGGTGCGCCACTACTAACAATTTTTTTTTCAAAACGAGTAATGGCACACCAGGGGATAGTGCGCCATTACTAGTAATGGCGCTCCACACCCTCGGTGCACCACTACTAATTTTTTTCGAATTTTTTCTATTTTTTTCATTTTTTTTCAAAACTAGTAATGGCGAACCAGGGTATAGTGCGCCATTACTAGTTAAACTAGTAATGGCGCACCACACCCTCGGTGCGCCACTAATTTTTTTCAATTTTTTTTATTTTTTTCAAGACTAGTAATGGCGCACCGTGGGTGTGGTGCGCCAT